>NC_060269.1:33439709-33784458 GCF_021613505.1 Equus quagga | reverse complement strand
TCAGTGAGGCAGACACCTGGTGCATACATGGAACCAGTGATAGGATGTGAGACTGGACCAGAATGTGAATTGAGGCCAAGGAACTAGATTGTGTCTTGTTGGCAGTGAAGAAACCACAGGAATTATGGAGGTGAGTGACATAATCAACTTTGGTTTGTAGGAGATAACACCAGGAGCAGTGGCGAGAAGTCAAGATTGATTAAACTCTGAAAACACGGAGCCAAGTTTAGGAAACCCCAGCAAAGACTCAAAGGAGATGATGAGGACCTGGACTTAGGCAAGACATCAAGGAACAGAAAAGAGAAGCCAGATTCAAGATTTTCTTGTCCACATTAGAATCCTTAAAGCTTGCCATGGAGGCTGGCACACTGTAATTGTTCCAAAAAAAAAAAAAAAAAAAAATGCTGCTGATCTTAACTTGTTTCATTTCCCACTTGCCTGTCACTCCAGAGTTTATAAACCAATTTAAAATACTTTATTTCACTTTATTTTCTCGGACAATTCTATGAGGACAGTTAGTTACTATTATTCTCATTTAAGAAGGGGAAACCAAGAGCGAGTTAGGTGACTATGGTCACAGATAGTGGCAGGGCCAGGACTCAAAGCCAGGTCTCTTGACTCTCTGTGGCATTTTTTTCTTAATAAATTATTTTAGAATAAAAGAGAAGTCCTTTGGCTAAAAGGGAAATAGGTATTAGTAACTCTGCCCCTCCCAAAGTAAGAAAGAAGCATTTTCAGTGTGCAATGAGGGCGGCGGCAGCAGGAGGAGCCAAAGAACAGAGAAAGAGGAAATGTTAACTAGGATACAGAACATTTTTATTACGAAACCCAGTCCTGTTCTCCTGTATGGGAGATGTCGTCATATGCAGTCTACAAAAAAATTACAACTATTTAAAGTGTGCCCTTTAATTAACAAGTCTTACCATGACTACCTCTTGTTACCCAACAAAGCCATGTTCAAAAAAGAGCAAATTAATGTACTGAGAAAGAGAGAGAGAGAAACAAGACTATAAAGCATTCATTCAATATTTGAGCATTTACCATGTGTCTTGCAATAGTCTAGAACTTGGGATACCAAAACAAAATAGAACAAAAGTTCTTGCCCTCATGAGGCTAACATCACAGTAAGGGAAGACAGACAACAGACATATAAATAAGGAAGCCAATGTGGCTGGACCTGAGTAAGCAAGAGGGAAAGTGTAAGAGAGACAGTCAAAGAGGGGCTCAGATATAGGGCTTTCCTTCTAGATGACTGGAAGGACTTTAATTTTGAGTGAGATGGGAAGCCATGGGACAGAGAGGAACCTGATTTGACTTCTGTTTTAAAGGGATCTGATGGGGACGCAAGAACAGAAACGGGAAGACCAGCTAAGAGACTACTGCAATAATGCAGATGAGAGATGAGGATGACTTGGACCAGGTGAGGGCAGTGTTAAATCAGATTCTGGATGAATTCCAAAGGACCTGCTATTAAATGAGATGTGGGACGGGAGAGAAAGAGAGCAATCAAGGATAAGGCACAGGTTTTATCCTGATTCACAGTGTCGACGAAAATAATCCATAACCAATCTATAAATGAAAATTTGGGTGAGTTTATTCTGAGCTGAAATCTGAGGACCATGGCCCGGGGCCTTTCTTCCTGAAGGAAGAAAGGGCACCAAGGGAGTGAGGTATACAGAGTGGTTATATACCCCCAAACAGGACGTTTCACATATGATTGAAATGTCGCTCCCACAATAGTCACAAGATTGCCCTGTCAGCACAGCGCTTGATGGACACAGCAGGTAGTGGGTCTGCTATCTCAGAGGGCGTAGCAGGAGGCAAGCCTATTGTCTCGAGCTGGGTGGTCACAGGTGAGCACAGTAATCAGTTCCTAGCCTAAGGAAAGATGCTTAATCCTTAAGGGAATGCCAACGTTAGGAGGGGGAGGGAAGTTGCACCTTTATCTTAAGGGCCTTTGTTCTTGCCATAGGGAATCTCTAAAGCAAATATACAATGCATGCTCAATGGCCGCGGTCAGGCCCTATTGGAAAGACAAGGTCAGGCCGAATTAGGTTTACACCAAATGGCTTCCTCATATTCTCCAATATATTCTATTGCTTGCCATTTTTATTTGTCAACAGCAAAGACGGAATTACCCTTTAATGAGCTGGGGAAGACTGTGGGAGGCAAGTTTGATGTAAGATCAGGCATTCAGCTTCAGATACATTACATTTAAAATGCCTACTAAATATCCAGGTGGGATCCTGAGTAGGCAGTTGCATTTACCAGTCTCAGGAAGAGGTCAGAGCTGAGATGTAAATTTGAGAATCATCAGTGTTTAGGTGTCATTTAAATCCATGAGACTAAAAAGATTACCAAAAGAGTGACTGGAGATAAAGAGGAGGTGTGACACCACATTTCATAAAATTTATCCACACACACAGAAGGAACACATATGTCAAAGTGTTAACTTTGTCTACAGATGAGTGGTATTATGGTGCTTACATGTTGTTTTTTGGCTGATCATCTTTTTCTGATTTTTTAAAGGAGGCATATGTTACTGTGGTAGGCAGAAAAACGGTGCCCCAAAGATGTCCACGTCCTAATTTCTGGAACCTGTGAATGTGTTATAAGGCTAAGGGAATTAAAGTTGTAAATGGAATTAAGGTTGCTAATCAGCTGACTTTAAGATAAAAAGATTATCCTGAATTATCTAGGGGGGCCCAATGTTATCACCAAGGTCCTTTCAAAAGGAAGAGAGGGGTAGAAGAGCTGAGCAGAGTGATGTCATGTGAGGAGGACTCAACCCACCCTTGCCAGCTTTGAAGACTGGAGTAATAAGGGTCGAGAGCCATGGAATGCAGGCAGCCTGCAGGAGAAAAGGCTAGGAAACGGATTCTCCCCTAAGGCCTCTAGGAGTGCTACATGATGAGGATCATCAAGGCTGCCCCAGGGAGAAGCCCAAGGAATCCTGCCCTACATACTGATCTATAGCATCCTCTGGGAAGCACAGCACATCCTGACTTAATCCGATCTGATTCTTTTTTCTTTTTTTTTTGACGAAAATCATCCCTGACCTAACTACCACCAATCCTCCTCTTTTTGCTGAGGAAGCCTGGCCCTGAGCTAACATCCATGCCCATCTTCCTCTACTTTATACGCAGGACGCATACAACAGCATGGCTTGCCAAGCAGTGCCATGTCTGTACCCGGGATCCGAACCTGCGAACCCTGGGCTGCTGAGAAGAGAAGCAGAAAGTGTGAACTTAACAGCTGTGCCACCGGGCTGGCCCCGATCTGATTCTTATCTAAAGTTACAGGACCACCCACTAACCAGACCCCACCTGCACTGATACCATTTTAATGATTTTTTTCAGCATCTTTCCTTTGTCTTGTAAAGAAATCACTCACATACCTATGCCTTATAAATTTAGCTCTAACCCTCAACACATTACAGCTCTTTTCTGCCCATGGGTCCTGGCCCCATTTTACTCCATGCTATTCTCTGAATAAAGGAGCACTACTGCCAGACGTTAAGAGTCCAAGAAATCTTTCTTTTGACTCCTTGGCTCGCTGAGCCTGCATCACTACTGATGCCTTGATTTTATCCCAGTGAGACCCATGTCAGAGACTTCTGATCTTACGAACTGTAGGATAATAAATTTGTGTTGTTTTAAACCATTGAGTTTGTGGCAGTTTGTTATAGCAGCAAAAGAAAGCTAATGCAGTGGCCGTGGTAACAAAGAAACAAGAAACCATACACAAAAATTTTTTAAGATGAAATTTAGAATTTTCCTAATTTTAATGAGAATTGTCAAATAACTATTCATGATTTAATTTTTATCTTTGCCATAACCTGTAACTTGCTTCCTTCTGCATTTGGATTTCTTCATAATATGAGAATCAAACAGGATGAGTCCTTAATTTAACCAGTTATTGTGATCATCAGCATTACATTCAATGTATACTTAAATGTCAGTTTCTAAATTAGACATAAAATTTGCATATATACTCAAAAACCTAGTAAAAAGAATTATATGCAAGGTGAAAAAAGTGATAATCGTGTTTTAGCTATACTTGTATGCACAGAGATTCTATCAGAATCACGTTAAGATTTGAAGTTCAGTAGTACTCTGAAATAATGGGATGTACATGAGGTAGTAACTATTTTTGAGCATGGCAGATTTTTTTAAAACTATCTAGATGCTATAATAAAAATTAAGTGTCCAGAATGCATATCTTCCACTTTTTTGCCTGACAAACTCAGTTCAAATATCACCTCTTTTAAGACACATCTTCCCCCACTTTTCCCAGGCAGTCAACTGTTCTCTGTGCTCCACAGCCTTCTGTTCACATCTCAGGTAGAGTATTTGTCATCTTGTTTTCTAATTTATCTATTTATAAACCCCTCCTCACCAATTCTCATCCCTCAGCTGACAATCCTCCCAAAGGACAATATCTTACTATTCCTCAGAATCTAGCACAGTGCTTGGTACAGTAATCTGTTAATAATTTTTTTTAAGGTTCACGAGTAGATGCTCTATCCACTTTTTGTTGATTTACTATACTATAAAGAAACATTTGAGTAACAATCTTAACCTGTGTGATCTGAGAATTTTTTAGCAAAAACATTCTATCTTCTAAGTTTCCTGTGTTGAATCAAGGCAAAATCTAACTGATCTTCCAAAATAGAAAGATAAGTTTGTAAGGAATCAAAACCCAGTAACAAGAGCTTTACTAGATGAAAATATGTCCACCTAGAATAATGCAAGCAATAACATTCCCTAAATAAACGAGATGGATAAAAATTGTCTAATAATTAGTATATAGATTGCTCTAACATTTAGAATAGTGATATCTTACCACAATTGAATTGCAGTCTTTCTCAGAAGATCCATGCCAACTATCTGACAAGCTTATGGTTTGTATTGCAGGGTTTATCACAATTTGGGATTGTGAAGTTCTCTGCCCTCTGAGGCCAATACAAATCTTAAAAGGTTTTTAAGTGAAAAGAAAGAACCAGGAAAGGATGATACCATTTTACTCCATTTTTTTGCTAAAACCAAAAAAGCTATCCAGATGTATATAATTCTAGGTTTTTACGCCTTCAAACCTCCCTGTGGGCGGATTTTCGTGGTACCCCTAAACCCTGGGGCCCATCTGAACGGCAGAGCAATAGCTGCCACCTTTTATTGAATATTTATTACGTGTGAGATATTGTGCCTGCATTTCCTCGGCTAAGCCTCCCAACAGGAGACAAGATTCCATTTTACAGGTGAGGCTCAGTAAGGTGAGGCTGATTGACCAAGGCCTCAGAACGAGGGGCAGAACTTGGGAAAAACTATGGATTTCATAAATCCAGATCTATATGGTGTCAACTTTAGATTGTTGTATAAAAAGAGGAGTGATGTCATGTCACATCAAGGGAACACCAAATAACCCTTTACATTTGAATATGGCAGGCTGCTTATCTTCATTTTCTTTCTTTGTTTTTTTGCTTAGGCCAAAATGAAAAATTAGTTTACATTTTCTATGCGAACCTTATCAGGAGATCCCAATAATGTATTAGGTGACAGAACAGACCAAATTTCTAAAATATTTAAAATTTTCACTCCACAGAGAATAAGTCACACCCGACAACTACATGCATAACATATTTAAACCCATTAATTTAACCAATCAACCAGATTTTAAAGGAGTCCATAAAATTTTTAAAAGCCAATATAACTCAGCAACTTTCCACCTTTATGTTTTTGTCACAGGCAGAACAGACTAGGTGTCCTAGAGTGGCAAAATCACGGAGGCAGGAAGGACTTCCCACCGGCTCGTGTATCTAAGCATCTTTTCCTGCTTTCTTATGGAAAGAAATCAAAGAATTTGGCCAATAATCAAATCAAACTGTTTCAGTGAATTTTCATGATTCCTGAGAGTATGGTTTCATCCTACAATTTTAAGCTGAGCTTACCAAAGTACAAGAGAAATTCTGCAGCATTTACAACATTCAATAAGATAACTCAGCACTGCCATTCCTAATAAATCAGAATGTCATTTTATGAATATATAATGAAAATCAGGTGGGCAGAAATCCTGAAATGGGTTGGTAAGTGCACTGCTCCCCTGCAAGGTTCACATGGAGAGCAGCATTTTAAGACTCACATTTGTTGTCCTCCATAATATCTTTAATATCCATTCCCTCCTCTCCACCCTCATTCCCCCATTTCTCTACTATCATGGCTTTCAAGCTTTGATCCACAGGAAGAAATACACTCACATCAGGCATATAACTGAAACAAAAATTTCACAAAACATTACTTACCTCCATTACACGCGATACACTCTGTGTATCTAATGTAGATTGCAACCTACCAATGGGCACAACCTTAAGTTTGAAAAACCCTAAACCACTATAGCCATCTCTGTGACCATTATTAATTCATCTCCAGATTGCCACTTATCCTCATAAAATGTAAATCTGACTATAATACTCCTCTGCTTAAAATAGTTAAAGTTCCCTCTGCCTTATCTGTAAAAAAAAAAAAAAGTTTTTCTGTGATTCAGCCATTCATTCATTCAGCAATTATTTATTGAGAACCTACTACTTGCTAGGCACTATGCTAGGCCTTGGAGTACATTGGTATATGGGTCCAACATGGCTCCTAACATCATGAAGTTGACAATCTAGCTAAGACAGTCATCACATATATATTTCATACTCATTATGAGTGCTCTTATCCACCTCTCCAACTTAATTCAGTCCCCTCCTCCACTTTTACCACATTGCTGTAACTATTCTGATTTGCACACAGGTCCCAGAAAAAGCCACACTCTCCATCCATTTTGGCCATTGTCTATGATGTTTCTTCTGATTGGAATGCCCTTCTCTCCTTAATCATCTCACAAATCCTCCTCAGCCTTCAAGAATCAACTGAAGTGTCTCCTCCTCTATAATCAGTTCCCCGGCCTCCTTTCCACATCCCTTCATTTGTCACTCTTATGTCTTGTCATCAGGTACTGGTCACATGCCTCTATTATAGTGCTGATCCCATTGTTTTGTGATCATTTTTTAAGATGTCAGTCTTCCTAGACTGTGAGTTATCTTTGTATCTACCGCATAGTTAAATGCTCACAGGATAAATGAATGAGTGCTATAATTTTGCATGGATCAATAACTCCATTATGCTGATTACTCAGTTAATCAATGTTTGAAAACATACATTTTTCTAGATTTTACAGTAAATATATATATCTTAAGGACTTTCTTTTTAAAGTCTGATTTCAATATATGGATGTTTTCCTTCATTAAAAATTTGCTCAGCAGCAGTTAGTCTGACTTGGGATATTTGTCTTGAAATTGATCCAATGAATATTCTCAATTTCAATAACGACTCCGGCAAGAAAAATCGTACAGGATTTCCAAAATCAATACATTAGGTCAGTGTCTGCGGTGCAGCACAGTTCATACAGGCAATGCAGTGTTACACCATGTGTTTCCATTTCTCAATGCTAATCACTTTTGATTTGAAGATAAGCTGTCAGATGCTATTAATCTGTTTACCATCTCCCACTACCCCACAGAAGGCTTTACTTTCTCCTTTTCAAATAATTTCAGGAAATTTTAGTGGAGCAGAATGACTTTTTAAACAAGCAACTTTTAAATAGGTCATTGTTTTATAAGAGTAATACAGAACACATACTGAATCCATGCAGGGAATATTCTAAAGTTCTCTGTCCACTTTACCTTTTATCACTTTTCCACTTAAGACTCCGATTTCCCAATTTCTACTTTTAGGTTTCAATCTGCTTGGGAAGTCTCTATTTTTCTAAATTCCGTCACCATTAAACATTTTGATTTCTTTCCACATCTACCACTCTAGTTCAAATCTGAACTAGTGTTGGGGAGTTCTGAGACTAGCTCAAGGACCTGGGCAATCTCTAGTACTCTCCATATGAAAATATTAAGACCTACACATCAGGGTCATACTGAGTATAAAACAGACTGCATGAGACAGCCTAGCAGAGTCCTGGCATCAAGCACCATGTGCTAATTAACTATAAGGAAACTTCTTTTCTCTCTTTCCCCCTCCGCAGTCCTCCATCTTGGACTTCAAAGCAAGACTCATGTTGAACTGAGAATGTGATCTCCTTACTACCCACCTGGAATTCCTGCAATAGTTCCCCACACCCTAGGACAACAGTTCTCAAAGTGTGGTCCCCAGAGAAGCAACAGCAGCTTCAACTGAGAATTAAAGAGAGAAAAATGGACATTCTCGGGGGCGCCACCACAGACCTGCTGAATCAGAAACTCTGAAGGTGGGGGCCAGCAATCTCTTTTCATGAGCCTTCCACGGGATCCTGATGTATACTCAAGTTTGAGAATCACTGCCCTAGGGTAAAGTCCAGTCTGGCGTTGTAGGGTTTCCCAAACCAGTTTTCTTCCATTTACTGCACTTGCCTTCTCAGAGCTCTTCTAAGGAGAGTTTACTCATTATCTTCCAAAACTGCCACTTACTTCCCCAACTGAGATTTTACTCACCTGTCATATCCTTCCTTCTCTATGACACCTCTCCCAACCACTCGGCTTAAATGCCAATGTTTCCTAACACAGTTTCCAGGAATTTTTTCCTCCTTTAATTTCAATTATTTCTGAATACTCAGGTGGTAATCTGCAGAGGTCACAAACTGGCTGTTCCTGCCCACGGAGGGCGTATGAGTGCGTAACTGAATAGGTTGCCAACAACATGAAAAATCAAGAAAAATCACATAAAAATATAGATTTTGGATTTGTGTGGAGAAAATCAGATCTGTGTATGAGGGACCCACATTTCAACATGGCAACAATCGTTTGAGGCGCAAACATTTCAAGCACTTGCCAGCACTTTCCATGCCAAATACAGGCTTTCTTTAGACATCTTCAAATAACTCAAACTGACTTACCATTCTTACGGTTATGGAACTTTTCACCTTTGTTTTTTGTCTCTCCTAATAGAATATGGCCCATAAAAGAACTGACTTATTCCTGTCTTTTTTTTTTTAATTCCTATTAGCTTTAACACAAAACAATATGTTTACTATATAAAAGAACATTTTCCACGTTGTGGACGACCGACTCCAAGATGATTAAGAATCTGCAAAGGCCTTTTGGAAACGTTTTTCTACCAAGTTGGGAAAACTATAGCAGTCTGTTTTTTGTCTATTTTCCAAAGTGTCTGTATTAGGGCAGACCTCTTAAGAAAAGTAATAAAATAAGAAATTTTATCATATCATTTTGGCTTAGGTTGCCTTTCAATTTCTAAAGAGAAATACGAATTATTTGAATACACTACGTCTGCTGGAGGAGACCTAACCCGGGCCCGGCACAGATTTGACAGAACCTAGATAACTGTTTGTGACTTTCAGTTTGAACCCGATTTTATATCCTGGATTTTATCCCATAAAAGAAGAGTTTTAATTTCACTCTCGGCAGTAGTTACACTGGACCTTTCTCCAACCCATTCTCTGGTTAACCATTGGCCAGGTTTGGCAGCAGCAAGGAACGAACAGCCTTACCAAAACCTCCTTCCTGTGGCACAACGGTAAGGCCACAAACGTGCCCAAAATGATGAAAAAATTTTAACACTGAACAGAGCGTTTCTTTTTTAAGGAAAAAACAACAAATCTTCTGTTTGAACCCATCTTGCTGACGTCTGCCTGTCCACACACATCCCGCACCCCCAATATCATCCAATTCAGCAAGTCTCCCTTTCCTTCCCCGACCCCAAAGCCTCCAGGGGGCGCCCCCGACGCCGGGGTGGGGAGCCCAGCGAGGGCTCTGGACGCCGCGCGCAACCCCCGCCCCATACTCACTCACCCAGGCCTCCGGAAGTGCGGTCCCGCCCCGCCCCTTCCGCCGCTCTGGCTTCGCCCCGCCCCGCGCTGGCCGCGGCGCGCAGGCGCAGTGCCGGCTGCCGGGAGCGTGGGGCGCGGCGGGAGGCCGGGGGCGACGCGGGGCGGGGCCAGGGTCCCGGCGGACGTGGCCGCGGGCTTGTGGGGTGTGGCGGCCGGCGCTTGAGGATGGGGTCTTGCGGTGTTGAGCGGAGTCGGGAAGTCGGCGGAGCGTGGGCAGCTGCTGGGGAAGGGAAGCGGGGAGGATGCTTTACAGCTTTGCGGGTAGCTTTTGCTTTTCTCCAGGTCCAGGCTGCATCTTTCGACTCCTGGCTCGAGGGTAACGTTCGTCCCCTCCCGGCCTTGGTGCTTCTCGAAGCCCGGGAGACGGAGCCAGAGTCCGGCCCCGGGTAGCCTGCGGTGGCCGTCGTACGCAGACCCTCTTCTTCGTCTCCCCGGAAGCTTAGAGGCTGGGGTGGAGGGTGAGACATGGCCCGTCTGACACACTGGGGACACTAAGGAGACCTGGCCTCCGCCAAGTAGTTTCCAACCTGTTGGAATCAATGCTCAACGTTCTGCGGAAATAGAGCTCAGGTTTTTAAGCCGTGGCGTGGTTTTTAATAGCTCAAGGACCCGCCGTTTTTTCTCTTAGAGAAGTTACACATTCGTATTGATTAATATTTGTTGCACCCAAGGCAAGGACCCGCGCTCACCGCCCTCGGAAAGTCCCCGAGGAGGAAAGGCCCTGGCCTGAGATGGAGATGACCGCGAACACGCTTAGTATCTCCTCCCTCACTGCGGGGCAGGATGGTAACTCATTTTTTGAAAACCTGTTAGATTAATAAGTAGTAAAACCTGAGTTTTACGTAAATTGCGGGATGTTTTGGGAAAACTGAAGGCTCCCAAGTGTTTGCTGTCATGTAATAAAGACAGCACGAATAGGAAATAGCAAGAATCAAATTATGGCGAATAGAAGTGGTTATAAATGGAGGCTGTATTATAATTAGTATTTAGAGCCAAGACCCCAGTCCCCATATGTGATTTGCATAATTGCATGTATTTGTGAGGGGTTAGGCCTTCCTCAACTACTTGATATGGGTTAATTCTTATTGAATATAGAACCATAAAAAAAGAATTATTGGTGTTGCTTAGTGTCTTCATGATTATTTAGGCTAAAAGAGCACACTTTTACTCCAGAGTAATTGTAGATCCATGAATAGTCAATTACGGAAAATTAAACAGATCTAAATGAAGGAGTGTAGTGGACCAATTATGGAAGCAGTCAGACCTGGTTAGAAATCTCAGCCCCTGAAAACAGTAAATACAATAAGGATAGAACTTGGGAGAAGTGATTTCATTTTTTTAAGCTTGAGGTTGCTCATCTGTATGATGTTTTGTGTTTTTTTGGTAAGTGGTAAATTTTATGGAAGCTTAGTTTGCATCACCTAAGGAAATGGGGAAGTTTGTTAACTTAAAAATGATTTTTAATCCTTACCTGCTTTTTCTACAAACTCTTAAACATTTTAGTCCATTTCATTTTTTTTGTTTGTTTCTTATTCAGATGTTCCCTAAACTGTGTCAGCGAACGCTGGTCTTTTGCAAAATTTTAAAAGACCTTTCATGGGAAAAATTTCTAGCATCAGTGTCAGGGAGAACACAAACCTGTCGCTGTGAGGTTGTTGGAAGTACACATAAGTGGAATTCTTGCCAAAAACGTTTAGCCTCAATCTGTGAGGAAACGCTCAGAAAAATTCAAAATGTGATTTGTATCGTCAATGTAGTGAAAGACAACATGAAAAGAGAGGACTGATCTGCATTAAAGGCAACTGTGAACTAGATAGGAATTTTTTTTTTTTTTGAGGAAGTTTAGCCCTGAGCTAACTACTGCCAGTCCTCCTCTTTTTTGCTGAGGAAGACTGGCCCTGAGCTAACATCCGTGCTCATCTTCCTCTACTTTATAAGTGGGACGCCTACCGCAGCATGGCGTGACAAGCGGTGCCATGTCCACACCCGGGATCCGAACCGGAGAACCCCGGGCCACCGAGAAGTGGAACATGCGCACTTAACTGCTGCACCACTGGGCTGGCCCTGGATTATGGATTTTGAAAAAGTTATACAGGACATTTTGTGGACAGTTGGGGAAATTTGAACATTGGAAGCATAATGGATATATTGACTTAAATTTCTCAGGTATGATAATATTGTGGTTATTTGAAAAATGCTTTTGTTCTTTTAAGATGTATGCTTAAGTGTTTAGGGTGAGCTCATGGTGTCTGCCCAAACTTTCAGATAGTTCAGTCCGAAAAAAAGTGTGTATGTAGAGAGAAAATATGGCACTATGTTAATTGTGGTTCTAGGTGAATAATATATGAGTGTTCTTCCAACTTTTCTCTGGGATGAGAATTTTTCAAAATAAAAAATTGGAAAATAATTGTAGCAACTTTTTTTTTTTTTAAAGATTTTATTTTTTCCTTTTTCTCCCCAAAGCCCCCCAGTACATAGTTGTATATTCTTGGTTGTGGGTCCTTCTAGTTGTTGCATGTGGGACGCTGCCTCAGCATGGCTCGACAAGCAGTGCCATGTCTGCGCCCAGGATTCGAACCAACGAAACACTGGGCCGCTTGCAGCGGAGCGCGCGAACTTAACCAGTCGGCCACGGGGCCAGCCCCAGCAACGTTTTTTAAATAAAGTATTGCTTATGCTTATTTATAAGAAAGTAGAAAAATCACTTGTATGCTAGTTTTCTTATAATCTAACCTTAAGAAATGGTGTACCATGTGTAAGAACTGTAGGAAGTCACTTGAAATATAACCTCATTCCTTTTTTTGTTGTGAGTAAGATCAGCCTGGCGCTAACATCTGTTGCCAATCTTCCTCTTTTTGCTTGAGGAAGATTGTCGCTGAGCTAACATCTGTGCCAGTCTTCCTCTGTTTTATGTGGGATGCCACCAAAGCGTGGCTTGATGAGCAGTGCTCGGTCCGTGCTCAGGATCCAAACCTTCAAACCCTGGGCCACCAAAGGTGGAGCTTGTGAACTTAACCACTATGCCACCGGGCTGGCCCCAGAAATGACCTCCTTGAAGGCATGATAATGAATCTGTAGACTGAGGCCCATTTACCAACCAAAGTAGTGGTAATGTGAGTCATCCTGGTGATCCCTACCCTATGCTGTGTTTGATGCATTAGAATTTTAACAACATTAATGAACTCTTGTAACCTGTCAGTAGTTTTTTAAATGTTCGTTCATTCCTACAGATATTTATTGAGTGACTACTATGTGCCAGGCACTATACTAGGTTCTGGAGATACAGCTGTCACCAATACAGATAAAGCCCCTGCTCACACAGAGCTTACATTTGGGGAGCAAGAAAGGACACAGAGTAAACAAGCAAATATGTACCAAATGATCATAGGTGCCATGTGGAATAATAAACTAGGGTTTAGGGGTTAGGGTGGGTGTACACTATTTTATGTAGGGTGAACAAAGAAGGCCTCACTGAGAAGGTGACCTTTGAGCAGAGACCTGAAGAAAGTGAGGGAGTTGTGGATATGTAAGGAAAGTGCATACTAAAAAGAGGGGGCAGCTTGCTTGGCATGTTTAAAGAATAGCAAGGAGACCAGATGAATGGGTGATAGCAAGAGGAGATGAGGTCAGAGAGGTACCAAGGCTACATCTGTAATATGCTTTCAGAGGTGTTTTAGCTTCCTTTGTTAAGAGAGTTATCATCTGGGAAGTACTTGCTGTAGTGCCAGAACGTAGTAACTGCCAGCTTGTATTATTATTGTACTCGTTTTCTATTGCTGTGGTAAAAAATGACCACAAACAGTGGTTTAAAAGAACACAAATTTATTATTTTACAGCTCTGTAGGTCTGAAGTCCAACCCAGGTCTCACTGGGGTAAAATCAAGATGTCAGGTGACTGCATTCCTTTGAGCAGGCGCTAGGGGGGATCTTGCTTTGCCTTTTCCTTCTGGAGGCAGCTTAGCATTCCTTGGCTTGTGGCCCCCTTCCATCTTCAAAGCCAGTAACGTTGGTCAAAGATTCTCTGCGTTAAGGATTCTTGTGATTAAATTGGGCCCACCCAGATAATCCAGGATAATCTTCCCATCTCAAGGTTCTTAACCTTAATCACATCCGTAAAGTCCCTTTTTCCTCATAAGATAACCTATTCACAGATTCTGGTCATGAGAGTGTGGACATCTTTGGGAGGGGCCATTTTGCCTACCATCGTCTGCCCTCTGGCCCCCAGTCTGTTCACACACAAAATCCATTCACCCTTTCCCAAAGTTCCCCAAATTCTCAACACATTACAGCTGTCTCTAAATCTCAAAAGTCCCAGATCTCATCATCTAAATCTACATTAGGTATAGGTGAGACTCAGTATAATCTATCCTGGGGCAAAATCACCTTCTATCTGTAAACCTGTGAAACTAGAAAACAAGTTCTCTGCTCCCAAAATACAGTGGGTGGAAGAGTCACAACCGTTCCCATTCAAAAAAAGAGAAAAGGAAAGGAAAAAAGAAGTCACCAGCCCCCAACAATTTCAAAACCCCATCAGGCAGTCTCCATTAAGTTTAAGGCCTAGGAATAAATCCTCTGGCTCCTGGTTCTGCTCTCTGGGCTCAGGGCTCCACCCTCTGGGCGCTGGAAATTAGGGCATGGATGTCTTTGAGGGCTAGTCTGCCTATCGCAATTATCATCATTAGATTTACTACAGGGTCCGGCCCTGTGGCTGTGGCCAAGTGGTTAAGTTTGGTCGCTCTGCTTTGGCAGCCCAGTGTTTCGCCAGTTTGAATCCTGGGTGCGGACATGGCACTGTTCATCAGGCCATGCTGAGGCGGTGTCCCACGTGCCACAACTAGAAGGACCCATAACTAAGAATATACTGCTCTGTACCAGCGGGCTTTGGGAGAAAAAGGAAACAAAAAATCTTAGATTTACTATTATGTCTTACTAATATTCATTTAGTAGTGGTTCTTTAGATTTTAAGTTTCTCCATTACCCCAGTCAAGTGGTTAATTACCTTTACACAAATACAGTGTCAGTACCTGAAGAGCTCACCATTTTAAAGAACTTTATTGTACATCATTTCCGGGTAAATGCAAATATGCCATCTAATTTCTCTTAGGTGGAAAATACACTCCCATTTTTATATACAGATCAAATTTTCTTTATATGAAGTTCATTTATTATAAAATTACTGGTTTCTTTCAGGCCCAAAGGTAACTATATTATGTTTCATTTTATGGGATAGGCAAAATTTTACAACCTCTAAGGTCATCACTCTCGCCCTTCAAGGACACTGGACACCCATTTCTGCCTCCCAGCAGGTGGCAGCAAATCAATACTCGATAAGGTGCAGTAAAATCAGTGTAATTTTTTTGTCCTGGTAAACGTTCTGGATGTTGCAGGCTGACTTTTCTTAGCTAGAAGAGCAGAAAGAACATTGCTGCCAGATTGTATGAATTTAGATCAACTTATCAACTGGTTGGTAAAGTGTAATTTATGTGACTAAATTTTATCATATAGTTATATTGATATTATTCTTCATTGCTTGTTTCTCACAGAACCAAAAGTCCATTTGTAGGCAATGTTGGTGGAATAATAATAATGCTCGTATGTTATCTCCATAGATAAACACTAGTATCCATAGCCATTAATTCGCTAATATACATCAGCATGGCACAGCGTTTCAAAATTATGGGATACAGATAAAGTATTCTTAGAGGCAAATTTATTGTTTTTCATTCCTTTATTAGGAAAGAAGAAAGAGTTAGTCAGTAGTCTAAGTCAGGCTCAGCAAACATCCCTGGGCCAAATCTGGGGTGTATCCTGCTTTTGTGCTCCCTACAAAACTCCTAACAAAATGATAAAAAAATAGACACATTATCAGTATCTGGAATGAAAGATCACTAAAGATCCTACAGATGTTAAGACACTGCTTCTCAACCAGAGCTGTTTTGTCCCCAACATTTGGCAATGTCTAGAGACATTTTTTGTTGTCACAACTGGGAAGCCTGCTATGAGCATCTCATGGGTAGAGGCCAGGGATCCTGCTAAACATTCTACAGTGTACAGAATAGCAATTTCCTGTCCCCAAATATCAGTAGTACTGAGGCTGAAAAATTCTAATTAAAACCATAAAAGGAGAATATTACAAACAAATTCAGGTCAATAAAATGTGATAACTTAGAAGAAATGAATAAATTCTTTGAGAAAGAAAACTTACCAAAACTTAAGAAGAAATAGAAAATCTGAGTAGTTGTACATCTATTACAGAATCTGAGCTCATAATTATAAACCATTTTATAAAGAAAACTCCAGGCCTTATTGATTTTGCTGGTAAATTCTATCAACATTTAAACAACATATAATGTCAGTCTTATATAAACTCTCTGAGAAAATGGAGGAGAGAATGCTATCCAACTAATTTTATAATGACAACACTGATAGAAATGTCTGACAAAGACCTTAGAAGAAAAAAAATCACAGATCAATATTACTTATGAATATAGATGCAAAAATCCTATACAAAATACTAGCAAATTGAGCACAGCACAGCAATATAGAAAAAGGATAAAATACAACGTCCAGTTAGGGTTTTGCCCAGAAAGCAAAGTTTGCCCAACATTTAGTAAATCACAATGTAACTTACCACATTAATAAAATAAAGGAGAAAAAGGTCGTATGATCATTTCACTAAATTCAGAAAAACTTTGACACAATTTATTGCCAACTCATGATGAAACCAAAGACAAAACTAAAAAGAAAACTTCATTTTATAAAGGACATACGTGAAACCAATAGTTGTTATCATGCCTAGTGGTGTAATATTCAATCCTGAAATTGGTAACAAGGTGAAAATGTCTGCTCTCACCACTTCTGTTCAACTTTGTATCAGAGGTTCTAGATAGTGCAATAGGCAAAAATTAATTAAGAAATAAAAGGTGTAAAGATTAGAAAGGAAGAGTACCCTGTCTATTCACAGTGGTCTATGTGGAAAGTCTGTCTTTTTAAAAATTTAAAAATTTTTTAACTCTTAAAGAAATTAAACTAATTTTTTTGTTAATCCAGATTAATTAATTTATCTTTAGATTAATAGATTTTCCATGTAGAAAATCTTTGAAATCTATTAGAATTAATCATGGAAATTAGTGAGCTCATAGGATAAAAGATAAGTATATAAAAATCAATATTTCTATATATTAGCAAGCAGCAATTAGGAAATGAAAATTTTAAATATACTATTTATAATAGTATTATAAATACCTAGGCATAAGTTTAATGAAAGATATATAAGAGCTGTACCCTGAAACCACAAAACATTGCTAAAATGAAAGATCTAAATAAATAGAGAGGTATACCATATTTGTGCACAAAGAACATGTACCAGGAAAGACCGTATTTTGGGCTATAAAACAAGTCTCAGATAATTACAAGGATTCAAATCATACAAAATAAATTCTCTGACCACAATGAAATTAAAATAGAAGTCAATAATAGATTTCTGGAAAATTCCCGAATCTTAATCAAAGACATAGCTTTTCTAGACTGCTGGCCTCAGAAGTTCAGGTTGACACTGAAGACATTTTTCTCTGCACGGGCAGTTGATTCGCATGGGAATTGATTATGGACATGTTAATATCGAATTCTAACCACCTGCGCTAACCTGGCATTGCCCCAAGACTGGGTATGCTGGGAGCAACTGCAGACGGCTGTTATATACTGGAATATTGCGCTGAAACGGTTACAGAGTATTTAAAATTCATGAAATTGTTCCATTTCTTGCTTTCCTTCCCTCACAGTCTGAAAATACTGATAAAAAATCTGGGAACAAGACTGTGGGTGTAGTTGACAAAACAGAAAATCTGTTCCTAGACAGCTTTTGATGAATTTAATGAGTAGAAAGATAATGAACATAGACTACATTTGCATAATGGCATAAAAAAATTCATTGAATGATGCTAACTATCGGGGGAAGCTACAGTTTGGAAACTGAATGTAAGATTCTGGTTCTGACAAGATCGTCCATTCTATTTAACGCTGATGCATGGTTTTAAAGGGAGGAAAACACCTCACCTGTTTTATTCTCACTGATTTGAAATACCTTTTTATCCTATGATTCTAATAAAATATTTAAAATTCATTTTCTAATAGAAAAATTTTCAACATCTAGATTTGTCCTAAGTAATTTGTCTTTCAAGTATTTTTAGTGGAATACATTTCTCTTTAATAGGGTTATTAAAAATCCTTTGAAAGGATTTGGGGCTATAAATAATTTTTAATATTAAAAAGTTTTTCAGGGCTGGCCTGGTGGCATAGTGGTCAGGTTCATGCACTCCACTTCAGTGGCCCAGGGTTTGTGGGTTCAGATCCCGGGAGAGGACCCACGCACCACTCGTCAAGCCATGCTGTGGTAGGTGTCCCACATATAAAATGGAAGAAGATGAGCACAGACGTTAGCTCAAGGACAGTCTTCCTCAGCAAAAAGAGGAGGATTGGTGGCAGATGTTAGTTCAGGGGGCTAATCTTCCTCAAAAAAAAAAAAAGTTTTTCTACCCTTTGAAAGGAGTTTTACTTAATCTCCCCATAATTATTTATTTTGATGTCAATTATGACTAATTTTACTAGATAGTTTTGATACTTCTCTTTGTAAGTAGAGTTTAGAAGGCCTTTCTTTCTGGAAGTTTACTTTGTTTTTTCTAAAAAACCATTTTTATTTAAATGTTTTTTCAATTCCACCTTCTGATCATTCTGAAAATAATTATACCATTTTGGTATACTTTTTTAAAATCGTAGGGGAAGTCTTCTTTTCTTTTTTTTGTTTGAGGAAGATCAGCCCTGAGCTAACTGCTGCCAATCCTCTTTTTGCTGCGGAAGACTGGCCCTGAGCTAACATCCATGCCCATCTTCCTCTACTTTATATGTGGGACGCCTACCACAGCATGGCGTGCCAAGCGGTCCATGTCTGCACCCAGGATCCCAACCAGCGAACCCCGGGCCGCCAAAGCAGAACGTGCACACTTAACCGCTGCACCACCGGGCCGCCCCAGGAAGTCTTCTTCTCTGATACTGTTTCTATTCTGAGTTTGAACATAAAGGGAAAACCAAACGTGATGGTTTATTAACAGCTAATCATAGCTGATATTACTAATTATATACTGATTACTGATGATATACTGATAATACTGATATTACTTATTATTTGATGGCCATTGTGTTAACTAGTACAGTATTATTGATTGCTCCTCTCAATATCCCTGTGAGATAGATGCTATTGATATCTCCATAATTATGAGGAAACTGAGGCTCAAGGAGATTAACCAATGTGCCCAAGGTCACATCATAATAACTGGAAGAGCTGGGGTTTCAGCTCGTGTAATCAACTCCAGGGTCCACATACTTAATCACTGGTGTTTACTAGCTCCCATTTTGCTGTGTGGTTACCAAAGTAACAGGATTATTTCAGATCCCCCAACTTATTATGACCTCTCTAACTTCAGTATCATCTGTATGTCAGATGTGATGTAATGGCACCCTGTCTTACTGTACGCGGCCAATTTTCCTGTGTGATACACAGTTCCACCACATGATGGTGCCAACGAAGTGAGAAGCCATGTGCTTCTAGTATTTGACATTAGGCTCAGACCTAAATATAAATGTCAACAGAATGTAATTAAAGCTGTTAAAAAATAAGGATTTGTTTTAAGCAGCCGCACAGTATTACAGTCTAGAGTGTCTTTTTAAAACATAAGGAATAAAAAGATGACAATTATAAAAAGGGTAAGAATAACTGACTCATAAAAGTTAAAAATAAAAGATAAAAGATGAGCCTTTGTATTCATAAAGAAGTATGTGGGACAGATGTCAGAGACTTCCCACAGGAAGGAAAACACCAAAGGAAATGAATTAAATGAGAGCAGGTGACTTACAAAAAAAAAGAAAGAAAGAAAGAAAAGAAAGAGACCAGCTGTATGGTGCTGTGGCTCCAGGGTCAGATGGATAAGTATTCCAGCAAGATTCCATGGTAAGTGCAAATGGTTAGCAAAAGCCAGTGACTAAAAGATTTTTTAGAACCTTTTAATAGACATCACTACCTTCTTTTCAAACCAGGATAAGCATTACTATTTTTTTTCCTGCAATGTCAAAGATGTAACCTACTGTGGAAGGAAGAAGCATTGTTTTCCAGAAATTTATTGAAGCAAACCCGTACACATTCTGTTAATTACAGTGATTCCAGTGACTCTCAAAATGTGGTTCCTGGACAATCAGCATCACCTGAAGTTGTTAGAAATGCAAATTCTTTGGCTCCACCTGGACTGACTGAATCGGAAGCTCTGGGCATGAGGCCCTCCAGGTGCTTCTGATGCACCTATAAGTTTAAGGTCCACTGTTACTTAAGAAAAACAAAGAAAAGAAATTCATCAAAGCAGTATTAATAATACAAAGATATTGAAAATTATATTCTAACATTAAAGGAATATTAAATAAATAATAAGATGTTATCAAGGCCTTTAAACTTGATTCTGATGGATAGGTTTGCTTTGTTTTTTTTTTTTTTTTTTTGAGGAAGATTAGCCCTGAGCCAACATCTGCTGCCAATCCTCTGATTTTTGCTGAGGAAGACTGGCCCTGAGCTAACATCCGTGCCCATCTTCCTCTGCTTTATATGTGAGGCGCCTACTACAGTGTGGCTTGAGAAGCAGTGCGTAGGTCTGCACCTGGGATCCGGACTAGTGAACCCCCACCGCTGAAGCAGATCGTGCAAACTTAACTGCTGTGCCACTGGGCTGGCCCCTGATGGATAGTTTTTAATAGTGGAAATGCCTGTGGTATTAGTGGAAAAGTCAGAATACAAAATGAATCTCGATATAAAAATAATTCTAGAAGAAATAGAAGGAAACAAGCAAAACTAGTTAACAATGGTTGCCTTGGAGTGATGGGATTATATGCACGTTTTCTTTCCTGCTTCTTTGTGTTGCTGATGCTGTTTTCAAATTTTCCAAAAGGAGCCATTATACTCCTATGAAAAAATAAATCTTGGGGCCAGCCCAGTGGTGCAGCGGTTAAGTTTGCAAGTTCACCCTACACATGGCTTATCAAGCCATGCTGTGGCAGGCATCCCACTTATAAAGTAGAGGAAGATGGGCACGGATGTTACCTCAGGGCCAATCTTACTCAGCAAAAAAAGGGGAGCATTGGCGGCAGATGTTAGCTCAAGGCTAATCTTCCTCAAAAAAAAAATACTCTTATCAATATAATGATTCAGGAAGAAGTAAAAAGAGTTTCCAAGTCAAACTACTATTTAGAGATTACATTCTTGCCCGTTTTTTCTCCCTAAATATATGGTTACTAGGAAAAAATTGACACAGTGGCAGTCCAAAGCATAAAGAAAAAACACAGTCATGTTGCTTACTGGAGAGACAGGGTGTAGAAAGACCATAGCTGATATGTGTTCAGTGTTGAAAGAGGTACAGGCTGTAAAAATTTGACAGTGAGAGAAAATAATCTTGTTACAAATACTAACTACATGCTTTGCTCTTTTAAGTATCATTAGTTAGTGAAAATATTAAGCATTTTAAAGTAATCTGAAGGAAACTGTCTTCAATTTAGAAAAGAATAGGCTTAGGCATATTACCCCTAAGAAAGATTCTTATTTTATACCTATTGCATTTGAATTAATGACCTGACAAATCAAGTAGGAAAAAAACAACCCTCATATGACTATAATTTTAAAGATTAATATCTATTTATCTATGTTTATGTGTCTCTTGAATGTTAACCTTATGTATGATTACTTCTTTTTGACAAGGATCTGTAAAATATATGTTAAAATTGGTAAATATTTTAGGCTATAGAAAACTCAGTAAATTTTGTCAAAATATGAAACTGAACAGGCCGTATTCTCTAAAAAATAATAAAATGAGATAGAAATTAATAATAAATGTGTTACAGCTCTTTTAGAATTTGTCTAGCAGGTTTTCCCCCACCCCCAGAAAAAAAACTAAGTATAATAATAAATGATCAAACATGAGGGAAAAAAACAATCATTTGGAAACTGAGGAGGGAAATTATTCCAAATAAGTCTTAGAACAAAAAGGAAATAAAAACAATTATAGATCCTTTAGACAAAGGGAATGTAAAATAATAAAACTAATGGGATGCATCCAAAGGTGAACTCAAAAATGAATTTATTATTTAAATATTTTTTAAAGCAGAAATTAAAGAATTATGAAATAAAAACTATCAGAGTTATAAGTGGACCAAGAGTTGTGCCTTTGGAGGAAAAATAACACAAAAATACCCTGGGAATTTCTAATTAAGAAACACACACACCGACAGCCATAAATATATTAGGGATGAGAAAGGGGATAGAAACACAGGTTGAATATAATTTTTTTAATTATAAAAGAAGACCTCCATTGCCAATAATATGGCAGGCTACATTATTCAGACCAACCCTCCCAGCTGGAGGGAAGAACAACTTAAAATGACGGATAGCACATAAAACAAGTTCTTCAAAGCAACAAGGTCTGATGAGATAGTAAGGAATTTTGAGGCCAAAATCTAAATAGAAAAGGGACCCCAGTGATGCTGGCAGAGCACTTAAACTGGTTTTGACCTAAGAACATTTGCTAAACCAGGTAAACTTTCACCTTAATGGCCTTGTCGTGCATAGACAACAGAAATTGAAGCCCAGGGTTTACCCAAGGTGAAAATCTGAAAGGAGACTTTCTCTATAAAACCAGGAAACCAAAGGGATATTCCCGCAGTCTAAAGATGAGCTGGAAGTTAACCTGCCCCACTTCTGCAAGGAGAGTTGCCTTGGCTCTAAGCAGAGTCGGAATGGGAAATGAAAACCATCCCTGAGAAGTTTTAACCAGATGAATGCTTCAGGAGCTTGCCTACCATATTTACATCACCAAGGTGGTCCAAAACCCCTAAGCTGTGAATTTAAGGTGTTTCTGAACTGGTAGTGTTTTTAGGCACCAGGCAGCGGCAAAACTATCTTCACTTTAGGCCTCTAGAAATCCTCAAAAATACTTTTCCAAGGGAAAACAAAAAGTAGCTCATAGTCAAAAGTAACCAAGTGCCATAGGGAAACAAGTCACCAAGAACAAAACCAGCAGAAAGAACAAACTGCAGAAATAAATCTACATTGAATTTAGATATTGGAATTTTTCAGTGACAGATAATAAAATTACTATGCTTCTTCTGTTTTCAAAACTGAAAAACAAGCTTAAAATGTCTTCAGAGAATAAGAAACAAATATAAACTAGAATATTTGTAAGAGAATTAAACAAAACTTCTAGAAATGAAAAACATAGTAAAATATAAAACTCAATGAATAGATTTAACAATATATTAAGAAAGAGTTGAAAAGAGAATTAGTGTGATGGTAGATATGAAGAAATTGTTCAGAATGCAGAGATACAAAGAGGTGGAAAGTTTACATAACATGGACCTTAGTGTGAGCAGGTCTACCACACATCTAATAAGAGTTCCAGTTGAAAAGGAGAGAAAGAGATATGGGGCAGAGATAATGGCTGAGAATTTTCCAGAAGTAATGAAAGACACCCCAAAATAAATCTATATCTGGAAACATAGTGTAACTGCAGAAGAGCAAGAACTTAAGATTTTAAAAGAAGCCAGAGGGGAAAAAAGGCATTATACTCAAAGAATCCTCAGTTAGACGGAGAGCAAACAAGGACAGTCAGGAGGTAGTGAAAAATAACTGCTAATCTAAAATCCTATATTCAGTAAAATTTCATGGAGTGAATAATAAATGTTATCAAATGTTTTTCTCTTTATCCAATCAGATGGTCGCATGGTTTTTCTCCAATGATCTATTTGATTTAACATATTACATTACATTTATAAGGTCTAAATATTGAAAAGGAACGACCAAACTATTTTTATTTCTTGATGGCATTATTGTCTACCAAGAAAATTAAATTTTAAAACTATTAGAACTAATAATAGAGTGTTATCAGAGACTCTAAGAGATCCTTTGGCATCACCAGGTTATTTTTTATTCTTTCTCACAGGAACACAGGGATTAATAAACTGTGACAATATTCCTAACTAAGTCACACTAAGATTTGTGTGTTCCTTCCTGGAAGATAAATTATACATAATGCAATGTGAGAAGACCATTTAATGTTTTAAAACTTCTTGAAGATTTTATTTGGGGGCCGGCCTGGTGGTCCAGCGGTTAAGTTCGCGCGTTCTGCTTCTTGACGGCCCGGGGTTTGCTGGTTCGGATCCCGGGTGCGGACATGGCACCGCTTGGCAAAAGCCATGCTGTGGTAGGCGTCCCACTTATAAAGTAGAGGAAGATGGGCATGGATGTTAGCTCAGGGCCAGTCTTCCTCAGCAAAAAAGAGGAGGATTGGCAGTAGTTAGCTCAGGGCTAATCTTCCTCCAAAAAAAAAAAAGATTTTATTTTTCTAGAAATTACACTTCTTGCTGTTTAATACTTATAGTAAAGGCACACAATTTAGCCCTAATGAGGTTAAAAGTTGCTTTTGGACATCACCATTGAAAGTGTCTCAATGGTAAGAGTACTGAGACTGGACGATACCTTGAGCACACAGTTTCTGACCCAGAGGAGGTCGTAACGGGAGTCAGGACAACCCCTTTTGTGATGAGTAAGGCAGTGGTCCCATGGTGACATTTGAAGAAACATCTCCTTCACAAGAGGGCTGGAAGCAAGGAGAGGAGTATTTGTACTTACTTAGTAGTATTTGACGAGGAGTAAAAGGAGACCCAAATCCCTTGATTGGTCTCCATTTCCTGGTGTCATCAAACTTCCATCACAGTGACCAGATTTTAGAGCCTAAATAAGACCTAGCCAGAGAAGCAGTTCAAGTTTGGCAAGCTTCTTAAATAGAAATCGTTCTAAGGAGGCCAAAATAAAACAAACAGACAAACGTTAATAACTTCCCTTTATAACAGCAAAACCAGTTATAGGTCACAGTAAAAATGCCTGATTCACAATACCAACAAAAACTTTGTATACGACAGCGGGGGCATCACAAATAAATGGAGGAAGGAAACATTATTTAATAAATGGTCTATGATGTGTTGTTAATTAGACAGGGAAGAAACAGCAAGCCATTTCGTGAAGCTGAGATTGTCCCTGCTACTCCTCTTTGAGGCACCCTGGTAGAAAACACGGAAGACAACAGATCTGAGAGTTTTCTGCCTTAGTTATTGAATCTTCTAGTAGTGTGTAATTCCTAGATCTACATCTGTCCCAATTTATTTTTTTATTATTTTAAAGATTGGCACCTGAGCTAACAACTGTTGCCAATCTTTTTTTTTTTTTTTTTTTGCTTTTTCTCCCCCAAATCCCCCCAGTACTTAGTTGTATATTTTAGTAGTGGGTCCTTCTGGTTGTGGCATGTGGGATGCCACCTCAACATGGCCTGACGAGCAGTGCCGTGTCGGTGCCCAGGATCCGAACCGGCAAAACCCCGGGCCCCCAAAGCGGAGCGAGCGAACTTAACCACTCAGCCCAGGGCCGGCCCCCTGTCCCAATTTATTTATTGAGAGATTTGAAGGAAATACACAATGTTAGCAGTGGCTATCTCCCAGTTTCATAATGTTTTAATTTAATGTGCAAAGAGCACTTTTTTACTTTTATGAATGAAAAATTTAACATTTAAAAACAAAAGCAGAGACACTCTGCTCTGGTCTGAACAAGATGACGTAGCCTTCTTTCTCCCTGCCCCTCCCTGCTAAAGATAACTATAAACCCTGGATGCAACGCGAGACACAGCCAAGGGGAAACTCCGAACGTGTAAGAGGAGATGAGTGGATTTAGGACCCCAGGACAGGAAGACGTCTGACATCTTTACCCAGTTTTTGGGGTTTTTTTAATCACAGAAGTCTGTTTCTAAGGAGCTCCAAGAGTAGGTGAACAAGTTTATTCCAAAGAATTTTTAATTAAAAAAAAAAGAACCTAAATTATGGTTGCCAGATAAAAATACAGTGTGCCTATGCAATATTTAGGACAGAAGTCTGTATTTGCTGTTTATCTGAAATTCAAATTTAACTAAGCATCCTCTGTTTCTTCTGGGAACATGACCTAAACCTAAATGCACTTTGAATTTCCAGCATTTTAATGGTTACATTACCACAATTATTTTTTAGGACAGTGATTCTTAACTTTGACTGCAGGTTATAATCAACAAGGGAGCTAATATCAGTATTCTTTAAATCGGCTTTCCCCCACACTCTCCACCATCTACCCCTCTCCCAACCAGGTGATCCTAATGTGCAAAGTGTAGAAAAACTGACCGATGTTTTACAGGTGCTTAAAAATTCTGCACTTTGCACAAAACTCCATAAAATGAAAAATCAAATTTCCAAAATAATTACCGCAATCTAATTTTATATCTTTAAACACATTGTGTTAACTTGACAATAAATATGTGCAATGTATCTGACATGACCACATCGTTTTACAGGCAGCCTGGGTTTTTTTTTTACTACATTTCTTTGGAAATGTTCAAGCTTTCTTTCCTCTCATTGAGGAGAAAAACGGCTAAAGATGATGGTGTTAAAGCAAGCAAAAGCTCTTCCCTAAGCTGAGAGGAAAAGCAATTCAATGTATTTTTTAAATTGTATTTGGTGACAAACTTTTATTTTAAAGTAGAAGGGAAGAAATGTAAAAAAAACAGATTATATTGAAAGCACGAGCAGTTGCCTTGAAGCCTAATTCAATATTTATCAAATTCTTTGTGTATTTCTGCTGAACTTGGAAAGACTAGCTTTGGTCTCAGATGACTAATATTGAACTGTCTATGATAAATTTTCTTCGTCCCATTTACACCAAATTCAAATGTGCTTATTTTGTTTCTTTTCAATTTCACGAGAAAGGGAGACAAGAACTAAACTGCTGAATGTTTCTTTTTTGATCTTATGCACAATTTCAGCTTGTTAGAATAAATGAGAAATGTCTGTTTATTTAATTAAAAGAACTCCATTGGCTGTTAGCCCATCTTCCTACTGATAGTGCAGGCAACTACACTTATAAAGGGATTAAAAGTTGTGGGTTCAATTGCTCTTTCATTTTCTAGTCTATTTTGACAGTTCTTGGGAATATCAGCCATTTTTTTTAAAATGATTCATTACAAACCTTGAAATAATCATTTTCTACCTCATCCTAAGTCATTATTTTCTCCCTGTGGATAGTTGATGAGGTGCCTTCCAAATATCTTATGATTATGGATCAATGCAAATTGCTGACTGGGAGGAGACCTTCCCCTAAAGGTGGTGGTCTCGTGGCGGAAGCCTGCTGGTCTCCCCAGCAGGGGTGCTGGGGCGCTGCCTGGAGCTCATTGCTCCATGCTCCGTCCAGAGCAGCTCCCAGCCTCGCAGGCTTGATTTATAATCTCTCAGGTAAAGACTCATGTTAAGGACGCTCCTGGAGACTGATGTGTGTGACCAGCATGCCAATTTATTGCTTGGTCATGAAAATACAACACATACTTGTCAAAATTCTCTCTCAGACACGTTTCCATTTGAGGCCAAATTTCTGTCAGAAGAGGAGTAAAATGGCATTCATGGTTAGTGTTATCACTAACCATTATGACACGCTGGCCCCGTTTTAGGGTTTTATCTTCTACATTGGGTATCACCAATTTTGACTGATGTGTGCCCTTTTTTTTAAAACATGTGGTTAAACATTCAGTCAGATTACAGTCAAGTGTTGTTGGGCCACCGTGTATTTCTTATCCCCATGGGGATCTTGTGTTGTTGATGAAATGACGCTTTATAAACGTTGGTAATAGTTTACTCCACAGTTTAGCTATATTCTTCTCTTTTCATATTCTGAGGAATATCTCGACTCTGAAGGAAAGCTGCCCGAATACAGAAATCTTGTGTGTCTCATTCACATCTGTACCTCCAGAGCCTAGAACAGCACCTGTTTAACATAGGAATCACTGATATTATTATTATTATTGAACGAAAGAACAAACGGATGTTGTCCTTAGGTATTCCTACACTACACCAATGTTATTAGAAAAAAGAACATCTACTAATACCCGTGGATTATTTCTCTTTTTGAGGATCTTGGAGGAAATAGTTTACATAGCACTTACCTTTGACCCACCAATTTAAAATGGACCTCCCCCTCCAATTTGTTTATTTACGGTCTGGATTATGAGCTGGGGAAGGCGGGCACTGTTTTATATATAACCTATGTTTAGCCTCACTTTATGCTGTGGGGTTCACAATATTTAATAAAAATCACCTTGAATTTTCTGAGCCAGCTCTATCTTGAGGTCATAGGAGGAATAACTAATGACTTGGGGACTGGCTATCAGGCTAGGGGCATGATGAGCTATTTTGCAGGACAGGCAGCCATCCTAACACCCTGAAATCACACCCCATGGGGCAGGTCCGCTCACAGGCAGACCATGGATCATTGTTTTCCAGGATTTCTATAGAAGGAAAGAGCAAGGAACCATTTAGTTCCTGTTCATTCGTAAATTTGAAAGTTAAGATTAATTGATTATATTTTATAGGAATCTAGTTGCATACTTATTAATCACTATGGTCCTAAAATTGTCCATCTCAACTAACATGTGGTTGATAGTGCTCTTTGCCTTGACTATTGAATTTTATATATTTAAAAGCTATTTAAATCTGTGAATATTACATTTTTCACTGTGTGTTAATGATAGCCAATTCACAGAAATAAATCAAGTGCTTAGAGGTAGTAAAATATAAGAGTAGTGATGAAAATGGTAATGTAAATATAACAAAACAACACTATGTATGTAAACTGTGAACAGGAGTCCAATGCCAATATCAAATGTGGAGCTGTATGTGCTAGAACGAGTGAATCTTGATGAATATGTGAAAATTGGATTTTATCAGCCCAGCAATCAATTTACCTCTAGTTTCTATTGCATTGTCTGTTACAAAACTTTGTTAAAGAATGGCAAGAAGCCACAGAAGCTTTCGCATTGCTTTCAAAGTACTGTGACCTTTCTGATAAACCAATTGAGTTTTTCCTGAACAAGCACAAAATAATGCTTTATTATATGAAATTGATAAATTTTGTCATTTAAAGGTGGAGAAGAGACCAAAACTAGAGAAACATTATTCAAAGTTATACACCAACAAAACAAAAATAAATATAGAAGTCACGCTATGGCTAAAAAGTTTATAAATCCAGCTATATAGCTAATGATAATTACCATGCTCAGGAAGAAACTTTAATTAGCTACTGGTAATTTCATAATCAAAGTGGACTGTTGTACATCATATGATATTAATGGCATCCAGCACGGAAGGGCAATGTCTATCATGAGTGTGTGCTAGCAGACATTTGGCTTACATTTGGGAAGAACCACAGATGTGCTGAGTATCAATCAATGGTTGGCAGAAATGGGCAGCAATATACGAAAGAGAAGAGCTCACTGACTTATTGTTTAGTTCATTGCTCCAACCTCATGCTAGAGGAGATTTTTCAGGTAGTTGGCAATTATTCTGTGAGCCATGATGTAGGCTGGAAAGACACTGACAGCACCAGCAATATATTCAACGAGGAAGAGTTCACTTATTTGGATGAAATACTTGTCCCTCTACCATTGCTTTCTCTCCAGAACATAGTTGGTGAAAGTAGTTAATGCTGTGGTCACCGCGTGTTTATCCTTGAAGCATGCTTTGTGAAGAAATTGGCAGTAAGTATAAGCCTTCTTTTCCACACAGAAGTAAACTGTTTATTGAGGTAAAAGAGTTTAAACAAGCTTTTGAAATCAAGGATGCGATTAAAGTATTTCTTCATGACACTAGTAATGCCAATTTTATAAAAGGGTAGTTTTTTCAAGTAGCATGTTTCAATGATATATTCTATTCTTTAATAGCCTCAGGCTATCATGTCAGAGTGTAAATTTTATCATTTTAGATATTGTGGCTATCAGGATTTCTTAAGAAGACCAAACTATCATATAAATATCTTAATCAATAAATTTGATTTTAACACTTGATTTTTTCTTTCATTGGAGAAATCCAAGACATTATGGGACATACTTATATGTCAGATCCTCAAAAAATAAGATCAATAAAGGAAATTGTTGCCCAAACTTGGAGAAACACTTTCCAGAGCCCAATGAAATCAAAGTGGAGTAAGGCTCCATTTACCTTCATCTCTGAGGTTGAAACAGACAACATTCCAGGTATTAAGTGTGATGTGTTTTTTTATCCTGGTCCCTGACTTGCTGCTGCAAAAGAACTCAGAGCATGCTTTCTGGGTATATGTTTGAGTCATATATTTAGAGTTATAAGACAGAGGTCCTGAATGATTTTGCCAATCCTGATGACCAATAATTGTGATTAGGACTTCCTATTTCGGTAGAAGTAGAGTGAGAAAAGAAACTAGCTAGACGTAGGCTCTATCATGTGCCTCAAGCTCTCCATCTTTGAGAGGGTTACAGAAACCTTGGGGAAAGATTACAAACAGGATCATCCCTTTCATTGATATGAGACAATAATTATTGTTAATTGAAAACTACTTTGTTTTGGATGAACCTTGAAAACATGATAAGTGAAAGAAGCCAGACACAAAATGACAAATATGTATGATTCTACTTATATGAACTATCTGGAATAATCAAATTCATAGAGTCAGAATGTAAAATAGAAGTTACCAGGGATGGGGAGGGGCTGGGGTGCACACTGGGGAGTTGGTGTGTAATGGGTACAGAGTTTCTGTTGGGGTGATCAAAAAGTTCTAGAAATGAATGGTGATGATGGTTGCATAACGATGTGAATGTACTTAATACTGAATTGTACACTTAAAATGATTAAAATGGTATATATTATGTGTATTTTACCACAGTAAAAATTTGTTTTATTACTATTTTAAAATTATAATAAAAATGTATTTAAATATACTCCAAATTGTCAGTCTTGTGTGTACCAAACAACTAACAAGTGGTCTGTGCAAGCTGGAAGCCAGCTCTGAAATTTCTCATTAGAGACTTTTGAAGCATCATTTCTACAGAATGGAGGAAGTGAGAACCTCTTGGAAAAGGCCAAGAGGAGGTCTTGAAGAATTAGGCCAGGAGGTGAAAATTGGAGATCCGTGTAGTTTGCTGTGGGACAATCCACTCTCCTCTTTTTTTTTTTTTTTTTTTTTTTTTGAGGAAGATTAGCCCTGAGCTAACTACCGCCAATCCTCCTCTTTTTGCTGAGGAAGACTGGCCCTGAGCCAACATCCATGCCCATCTTCTACTTTATACATGGGATGCCTATCACAGCATGGCTTTTGCTAAGCGGTGCCACATCCGCACCCAGGATCCGAATCGGCGAACCCAGGGCCGCCAAGAAGCGGAATGTGCACACCTAACGGCTGTGCCACCAGCCCAGCCTCTCCACTCTCCTCTTTGGAGATAGAGTCCAAAGAGAAATTTAACACTGGTTTCCTTCCCACCAAGGAGAATTCTGTCCAATGTCAGACAACAGAAGCAGATTTGCTGCTGTGTGTGTGATACTTCTGTATTTATTTTGCACTTTACTTCATTAGGAGTATTAAACTGAAAGTCTTTGGTTGTGGAATTCCTCCTTTAGACAAAGTAATCAAAATAAGAGACTTCTGGGGGCTGGCCCCGTGGCCGAGTGGTTAAGTTCGCGCACTCCGCTGCAGGCGGCCCAGTGTTTCGTCGGTTCGAATCCTAGGCGCGGACATGGCACTGCTCATCAAACCACGCTGAGGCAGCGTCCCACATGCCACAACTAGAAGGACCCACAACGAAGAATATACAACTATTTACAGGGGGGCTTTGGGGAGAAAAAGGAAAACAATAAAATCTTAAAAAAAGAAAAAAAAAAGAGGCCTCTGGGACTTAAAGAAGAGCATCCTCTTGGACTTTGCTGGAAGACAATATTTCCCAAAGTGGGCCATGGAATGTTCTTAAGTGGTCCATGAAAAAAACTTATCTGTGGTCAAGTAAGTAATTGTTGCCACAGGTTTCTTCACTGAAGAACTTTCCACAGTGTATTTTGAATCCACAAAAGGGTTAGTTGTTTTTTAAATATTCCTGACATTGTGATAGGTCTTAAAATCGACCTTCTTTTTACTTTTCAAGAGCATTTTGTGGGACGTGTGTTCTCAGGATCCCACTTTGGGGAATGTTGGCCCTAAGGAAATGTGATATTGTGATTTATGATAAAAAATATATATATTTGGTCTTCCTCCTGGTTTCTGCCACAGAGCTCCTAAAACCCTTGGAATTTCCTAAGTGATAAGAGGGATAAAAGTGTCTCGATAATCATAACAAACCCCTTCCACCACACCAGAGTTTATGTTCATGAGGTGACTTTTGGAAAACACCTAAGGATGAGCTAGTGGCCAGGGGAACCACCCATGTGATTAAAGGACTGGAACTTTCAGTCCCACCCCCCACCTCCAGGGAGGGGTGAGGGGCTGGAGGTTGAATCAATTGCCCATGGCCAATGAGTTAATCAGTCATGCCTGTGCAATGAAGCCTCCATAAAAACCCAAAAGGACTGGGTTCAGAAAGCTCCCGGTTGGTGAACACATAGAGATTTGAGGAGAGGGGGGCACTCGGAGAGCTTGGAAGCTCCGTGCCCTTTCCCCATAACTTGCCCTATGTATCTTTTCCATCTGGCTCTTCCTGAACTATATCCTTTTATAATAAACCAGTAATTTAGTAAGTGAATGCTTCTCTGAGTACTGTGAGTTGCTCTGGTAAATAGATTGAACCCGAGGAGGGGGTCATTGGAACCTTTACTCTACAGCTGGTTGGTCAGAAGCACAGGTGACAACCTGGATTTGCGATTGTGTCTGAAGTGTGTGTGTGTGTGTGTGTATGGGGGTGGGCAGCAGTTTTGAGGGACTGAGTCCTCAACCTGAGGGATCTGATGCGATCTCCAGGTAGGTAGTGTCAGAATTGAGTTAAATTGTAGGACACCCAGCTGGTATCAGAGAATTGCTTGGTGATGGGGAAAAAAACACACATTGGAACTGGGGTCAGAATTAAAGGAGTCACTTAGATTGTTATTTATTTGTTTCTCACCCCTGTTTTATGCCATCACTGCAGTTTATCAGCGGCTCAGTTGCTGTCAAATGATCTTAAGATGTTTTGTTATACAGTATGTTTAAAGTAACATTTGTTATTTTTTTCTTATTAGAAAAACAATGCTATCTTATTCAAGAAAAACTGGAAAACACAGGTCAGCAAAAAGAGTAAAATAAAACACACAGGATCCCACCATTTGGGGTAATCACTGTTAACAACTTCTGGATATCAATTCTTCTCTCTTCTTTCTATAAATATATACACATTTATTTACTACAAAGAGACCATTCAGTACACATTGTTTTTTTAATCCGATTTTTAAATTAGCAGTCTCCCGCAAACTTCTTCCCATGCCAATGAATATTCATCCACAGTATAATTTTTCATGGCTAAAAAAGTCCATATTTGGGGCCAGCCCGGTGAGGCAGAGGTTAAGTTCACACATTCTGCTTTGACGGCCCAGGGTTCTCCAGTTTGGATCCCTGGTGCAGACCTACGCACCACTTGGCAAGCCATGCTGTGGCAGGTGTCCCACATAAAAGAGAGGAAGGTGGGCACGGATGTTAGTTCAGGGCCAGTCTTCCTCAGCAAAGAGGAGGATTGGTGGCAGATGTTAGCTCAGGGCTAATCTTCCTCAAAAAAAAAAAATAGTCCATATTTGTAAGTGTATAGATATGATATTAAAATGCAGTTCTGAACTATTGGCATAGACTTTGTAGGCTCAGGAAATACACAAATGCCTTTATTCATTTTATCTCTTCTGTGTTGCACTTTAGTAAAATTTTAAAGATAGGACTTGGTCAGCCTTTCCTAATCCCCCCACAGGTGCATTCTGCCTGTTTAGATATAGCCACAGCTGACCAGGGTTACATGTGTTGCTAACATATTTGCCTGTAATATAGTTCTTAGATGAATCCTGAAAAATGACTATAATTTCTAGAGACACCTGTTAGCAGTTCTTGTGTAACTGTGCATTGATTGTCGTCTCGTTGTGTACTCTGGACTATATAAATGGTGGTTAGCAACTGAAACGCAAAGTTCAATATAGAAAATGGGGAAAACACAAAACTTCTTCCAGGAAAGGAATTTAGCTTTTGAGTTGAAATCTGTAGAGAACAGTACCACTTTTCCAAAGATGATGCTACCTAAGTATTTCCATGTGCCACTCAAAACCCTATTTGTAACTATGTTCCTATTTCAAAGGCCCTCAGAGATCAAAAGGGATTGGTGGACAATCCCTGCATTCTGCTGGCGGAAACACCGTTTCTCAGGGAGGAAAGAACATGTTGGTGAAAGGGAGATATTTTTCCTTTAACCTTTTTCGATGACCCCAATGGGGCTTCTCCCCACTTTGTCAGTAACATGGCCTCTTTTGTTACTGCCTCGATATCGCCCACAGAACTCGCGGTCGAGCAACATTGGCAAAGCTGAAATAAAAGATCCCAGGCCCCCAGGTGTCCTGACACCCAGCCCGAACACTTTTCATTCCCACTCTACTATCTCTCAAGTGGTGTATATTTGATGAAATGTGTATGCAATAATAATATACATATATGCTTATAAAATATACAATAGAATTTGTTGAAAATTATGCTACTTGTAAGTCAGTTCCTCACAGAAACCTTCACCTACGCTTCAGATCTGGTGAGCAAGCCTTTATTCACTCTCACAGACTAATGTACCACTGTTTCAAAGCACTAACTGCAGATGTAATTTCACATTTACTTGTGTGATCACGAGACTATAAACTCTCTGAAGGCAAGAAATACATCTATTTTTGTTCACCATTATATCCCAAACATCCAGGACAGTATCTGGCACAAAATAGATGCTTAATTAACTATTTATTGAATGAAAGGTGATCATTGGTGCTGATAACTGAAAAAAAATCAATGTTGAGTTAACATATATACTCTCACACACGTATGTCTATATTTACATCTATCTATATAAGAATTGGCACGTGTGTTATGGAGGTCAAGAAGTCCTTGCAGATCTGTTGTCTGCAAGATGGAGACCCAGGGAAGCCGGTAGTATAATTTGGTCCGAAACCAAAGGTCTGAGAACCAGGAGCGCCAATATCCAAGAGCAGGAGAAGACGAATGTCCCAGCTCAAGGAAAAAAAGCAAATTTACCCTTCTTCTGCCTTTTTGTTGTACTCAGGCCCTCAACAGATTGGATGATGCCCACCCACATGGGTGAGGACTATCTTCTTTACTAGGTCTATGGATTCAAATGTTAATCTCGTCTGGAAACATCCTCACACACATGTCCAGAAATAGCATTTTACCAGCTCTCTGGGCATTATCCCAGTCAAGTTGACAAGTAAAATTAACCATCACAAGGATGCATGTCAACACTGGAGGTGCTCCTGGCTGCCTCTTTCATTCATGGTCCACTTAAGACTGTTCTTCATAATTAATAAATATATAACAATAGGAATTGTATTTTATTTTGTCTGTGGCTGTGTTTCCTGTTCTTCAAGGCACAATCAAGGCCATTTGCCTCAAGTTGTCCTTTTGTGGATTTTTTCTTTGCCCACATTCTGGCCCAGTTTTGGTTTGTCAGAATCCCACGGGAGATTTTACTCCAGATGGCAGGCTAAAGCACGGACACGTTGAGCTCCACTCTCCCTTAAGGTCCCAATAATATTATAGTAAAGTAATTGAAAATGTAAAAAGTCTCTCAGCAATAAAAAAAAAAAATAGCAAGGGAAACATCAACAGATAAGAGAGCTCAACACATTTCTGGAATTTGGGGAGAGGATAATAGAGCAGATGACCATGAAGCAGATGAGAGGCAGCAGCCACCTAGAACATAAGAGGGGCGGGCTACAGCTGCAGGAAGGGGCTGGACATGACAGATACTACAGCACAGGAATGAGAAGTGAGGTAGAGAACAGAAGGACTAATATTTAGGAGAGTTTGCGCATCTCCCTCCAACTCCTGCATGCATAACTGTTGCAGCCCGGCAATTACTCCAAGACAAAGAAATTGGAGGATTCTTCCCCCAAACAACTCTCTGGGGAGAACTGGGGCAGCCACTGTGGTCTTGGGACCTCAGAGTAAAACCCTGCTCACTTTGGCATTTAGGGGTCCCGCAGCATATGGAGGGAAACCTACTGGTCAACAAGCCCCTTGCCCACATGTAGAGCTTCTAATCAGCCTTTCTATTGCCTTATTCCTCAGGATGAATCGACAATAAGAGTTCGGCAGATATGATGTAGAAAGTCTAAGATTAGAAAGAAACAACAATGAAAAAGCCCCAGAAAATTTTATAGCAGAGGAAGAAATAATTAAAGAGAAAAATGACATTTCAGATTCACTCCAAGATATACTATCTGAAAGAAGATAATATACCCATAAGATAAGAATAGCATCCTACAGGGGCTGGCCCCATGGCTGAGTGATTAAGTTTGCACGCTCTGCTTCGGTGGCCCAGGGATTCCCTGGGTCGAATCCTGGGTGCGGACATGGCACTGCTCATCAGGCCATGCTGAGGCAGCAGCCCACATGCCACAACTGGAAGGACCCACAACTAAAAATACACAACTATGTACCGGGGGGTGGGGGGCAGGGTGCAGCTTTGGGGAGAAAAAGGAAAAATAAAATCTTAAAAAAAAAAAAAGAATAGGATCCTATAAAAAAGAAACAAGGAACAATAGTTCTTGGAAATTGGAACATGATATTTGAAATAAAGCATTCAATTCAAGAGTTGAAAGATAAAGGTGAGTAAATCTCACAAAAATCTGTATTGGCTTCATACTGCTGCTGTAACAAATTACCACAACCTCAGTGGCTTAAAACAACATAAATATGTTATCTTACAGTTTTGGAGGTCAGAAGTCCAAAATGAGTCTTACCAGGCTAAAATCAAGGGGTTGATAGATTTATGTTCCTTCTGGAGGTTATAGGGAGGATCTATTTCCTTGCTTTTTTCAGCTTTTAGAGGCTGTCTGCATTCCTTGGCTTGCAGCCTCCTCCTCTGTTTTCAAAGCCACAGCATAGCATCTTCAGCTCTCTCTCTCATACCTCTGGTTCTACAGTCACATCTCCTTCTCTGATTCTGACTCCCTAGCCTCTCTCTTTCCCTTATAAGAACCCTTGTGATTACTTTGGACCCATCTGGAGAATTTCTCCATCTCAAGATCTTTAACTTAATCACATGTGCAGAGCCACGTAAGGTGACATGTTCATAGGTTCTAGGGATTAGGATATGCCTAGCAAAATTGATGAAATAATTTAATAACACCTAGAACTATCATTGTGAATTTCAGCATGACAAAGACAAGAAAAAAATCACAAAAGCTTTCAATGGGAAAAAACAACAAGTCATCTAAAAAAGATTGATAATCACACTGGCATCAGTTTCTCACCAGCAATCCTAGATAGCAACAAAAACCTCTATCAATACCTTCAAAGTTCTTAGGAGGAAATTATTTTCAACCTATCCAAACTATCCATCAAAGGGGAGAGCGGAATGTAAAACATGTTCTCAAAGTTTACCTTCATTTTTTTTTTTTTAAAGGAAATGAGTTTTAGCTGAACTCCAACAAAATGAAGAAGTAAACCAACAAAGAGGATGATACGGAATCCAGAAAACAAGTTCAACCTGGGAGCGCAGTGAAGGGAAGTCCTGGGAAAGTGGCTGGTCAGCCCTAGAGAGTAACTTATGTGGATTCGAGTGGGAAGGAAACAGCTCCAGGAGGGACGGCTCTGGGAAAATGGGGATTTGGTAGACTACATGGTATCATGAAGACATTGGTAAAACCTGAAGATGCGCTAAAGGAACAGAGGAGTTCAATGAGAAAAAGAGAACCAGTTAGAGACGATAGATTAGATAGATTTATTACAAGGAATTGGATCCCATGATTGTGGGGGCTGGCTACACAAGTCTGAAATCCATAGTCCAGGTTATCAGGAGGGGAAGGTCATGGCAAGCTTGAAACCATGGACCCAGGTTAAAGCTGTCATCCACAGATGGAATTTCTTCTTTTTCTCTGAGGGAAAGGTCAGCCCACCCACTTTAGTCTCCCTTGCTTGGAGTCAACTGATTGGGGACCTTAATTACATCTTTAAAATCCCTTCACAGCAACACCTAGATTAGAGTTTGAATAACAAGACTCTTCCTAGCCAAGCTGATTAAAAAACTCATCATATGCAGTCAAAAGAAAGGAAAACAAAAGCAATCAGAAACTACAAGAAAAACAAAAAAATTCCCATCATCAGAAAGTTATGGTCCAAATAAAAAGCAAACTAAAATTAATGTTATTCTGATTATGCAGTAGAACACACAAAAGGAGAATCCATTTGAACTTGACTCTACAAACGTTTTCCACTGAGGGGCACAGTGGTGATATTGGAACCACAGAGGAGGGTGGGTAATCAGAACTTACCACTTGGCTCTAGATGGATACTATTCACATAATTATGATAATGTAAATGCTGTTTATTGGCTTGGAACATTTAGAATCAACCTGTGGGCAAATCACAGGAGACTTGACCCTGTTTAAGGAACACAGTGTAAATGCCATCAACCTTGACATTGAATAAACAGAGGTTCAGGTTACAAGGTCGGGTGGAGAAGTTGAGGGCAAAGTGAAGGAAACAAGAATCACGAAATTGCTACACTGAGAGGAGGTGGGAAGGGGATGTGGGAGCCATATATGTTAGCTAAATCCTCTATCACAGGAGGGAATCAATAAACGAGGTCTAGAATCGAGAAATCAAGAAATAGAAGCACAAGTTTATTATTTGGAGCTGTGGAGATGGCAACCAAAAGGAAAACAACAGATGTAACAATGGTTGCCTCATGTCAGCAAAATTAAGAAAGGGAGAGCAGAGTTTAGGATTGTTGCTTTGCAATTAGAAAAGCCCTTCTGTACTATTGGGTTGTTAATTCATCGTGTGCAAGTTCCCTTCATAAAAAATTTGAACGATTGTATTTGTAAACAAAATCTCAAACAAAAACACAGGACCATGTGAGATATATAAAAGATGAAAGTTAGATAAAAGAGAGCACTGTAATAACATATTATTTTCAATGGGAATCCGGGATTACCACCTAGTCTTTCACTGCCCATCTCTTCAGTGAAGCCCCCCAGAGATTTGTGTTTGGGGGCCATCGTTCAGCATAATAGCGAGCACAGCTGGCTTGGAGATTGGGGAACAATACTACAGAAAAGTCAAGTACACTATGATAATAACATATATCCAACCCTAATCAGTATCAGAGGGCATTTCTCCAATTGCCTGGCTTCTCAGGCTGTCTGCCTTTTGGCCACTCATGTGTCCAGTCAGCTCAGATGAAACAGCGACTTGACTGCCGTGTGAAGGAACTTGGAGAGAAGGACCATTTTGCCAGTCACCTCAATTCTTTTAGCATGTACCCACACACTGCAGGTGAGTAAGGCTCTTGCTGGAACTGTCCCAGGTTTTACTTCCTCGTTGCAATTTCCTGGCATCCCTCCTCCAAGGTTAGACGAAATCTTGCCTCTTGCCAGAAGCCGTTCTCAATAAACATTTGCTGAATAAATACTTGCATACACGAATAAACAATTAGAAGATGGGGGAATAAGCTTCCAGGAGGAACTGGGAAATAACCAGGGCAGGCCCTTGAGGCAGGTACTGAGGAAAGGGGAGTAGGTGACAGACAACAGAGAGCTCGCTTCCCCTCTCAGTCTTTTCCTTTTCCTCTTCTGAACTCTCCTCTTATTTCTCACCTGCCTCTTTGCCCCTGGCCTGGGCTTTCATGAGCCTTTTGGGGCCACCTCTCCTGCTCCATTGGGTTCTGTTCTGCATTCGCAATGTACATGCAGTTGTCCCCACTGTGTACATAATGCTAACGCTTTATTTCTCCGTATTTATCTAATGTTCTGACTGTTTTTCCTTCTGGCCTTTCTTCCTCGGTACTATCTAGTCTTTTTTTAGGGATTCCTAGAGAGGGAGGACAGGTCTCCACCTTCCCCTCCCCAGCTAGCTGTTTCATAATGATGGTGACATATCTTATTAGCTCTTCTGCAGTTGGGAGATTTTTCCCCCCATTTGAGCACTCTGAGTGAGACTTTTTCAGCAATAATGCCAAGCTTCAAGTAGAATCACTGTAGGCAGTTGTGCAACCTGGAAAGAACCTTCTGTTCTCCTTTAGTACTGTGTAAAAGCCAGTGAAATGGACACAAGATGGTAGACTGTTCTTGTCACTTTCGACAGCAACCTCAAGGCAGTAATTCTAAAGAGGGGCACATTCCACGGGAAACAGAAACACAGAACCTCTTTCTCATTATTCCAAACTGAAGAGCCATGTTGCTTCTCTTTCTAAAAGCATAGAAATGGAGTTCAAGCAAAAATTTCCTGGGGAGCTTCTGTCATTTCCTACAGAGAAAATGAAGTAATAAAATGCATAGTCTCTTTAAAAGAGTTAAATAACTTGGCTCATGTATAAATAAAGCAAGCCATCGCCATTTTAGAAACTAAGAGCTTATAAAAGCTGCAATTTTAAAAGCTCAAACACAGATCAATAATTTTATTATAAAATTTGCATTCTGACCTATAGTACAAGTTTAAATGAAGTTTAAAAGAGTCTCCAAATTGTGTGGGGAAAAAATGGAAGTATCAAATAGCATTTCATCTTAGTACAGTTATGTAATTTGGTGTAAAACAGAGATCAAATGTAATACGCATATTCTTTACCTCCAGTTTTAAAGTGGTACCCTTTGATGTTATATTTAATTTAGGGCAAATGGAATGCTGCCATCAATTTAAGAAGCCTTTCCAAGGAAACTGCCAGAAGCCTCAGGCTTCTCTGATGGGATGGCAACATGGCCAAGCAGTGGAAACATCCCTGGAGACTAGGTTCTAGACACAGCTATGACACTAAGGTGCTGTGAGGCCCTGGGGAAATCACCCAAGTGCTCAGGCCTCCGTTTTCTTCATAAAGGGAGAGGAGTTGATATCAGGCTATGTCTTAACCTTTTATTGAGAATTTAATTAAAGCTGTAGATCCATCCACCCCCAGGGAAAATACACACTTCCAGGGAAAATACACCTTGGTCTATACACAAAACACTTTACATGCAGTTTCAGGGGCTCATCCTCCAGCCCTGGAGCCCACACATGGACCCTCTAAGGGCCTGTGGGCTACACAATCTCTTGGTTCCTCCAGCTCTCTCCTCTGCCTGCTGGGCCACCTCAGCTTAGTTGTGAACCAGGCTGGGCCACAACCTCCACTCTTGGAAACCTTATTATGGTGTTGTGATCACAAATACCCTCAATAAAAGATTGTTGAATTTAACGTATGTAAATATCACCCACCTTCATGCATCTCCTGTGTTTTTACTGAGCACTATTTTAAAGAGTTGAAACATAAGAATTCCAAGGAAAGAAAGTTCAGATCTCCCATTCAGACTCAGGGTGAGCCTTCCCTATGGGAAAAGTGAATCATGTTCAACTCTAAAAGGACAAAACTCATATTTAAAGTAGCAGTTTCTGAGATATCATTTCACTCCAGCAAGAAGAGTTATGAAGCTTTAGGTGAATTCATTCTTTCATTCAGACAAGCATTTACTAAGTGCCTGTTATATCCCGAGCCAGGGGTAGCACTGGCGAACCTAAGATAAATGAGATACTGTCCTGGATTCAAACAACAGCTGGTTGAGTGAAGGAATATGATGAGAAAATGACACTAGAAATGCTTATTGCAGAAAACGGGGCTATGTCAAGAGTGTGATGAGAGCTTCATGGAGTGGGCACCCAGCACTGCCTGAGGCAGGTGTCAGGGTGGCTACACAGAAAAGGGGATGCCTCAAATATTACTTGATGATGAGTTAGAATTTTCTAGGCAGCAGGAGAAAGACCTCTCAGATAGAGGCTGTGTAAGGGCAAGAAGTTGTCATGGGAGAGGATGACATGTTTTCCAGCATGACTGGAGTTTAGGACTGGTGTGGGGACACACCAGGAGATGGCAGGAGCCAGATTATGAAGGATCTCCACATGCTCTGCAAGTAGGTGGCACATTATTGATTTCATTATTATATATGTCATACACAGTGATAAGGACTTACTGAAGGATTTTCGTCAGAGTAGAGTGATAACACCAATAAGGAGGTAAGTTAATTAACACTGTTTGCACACATCTCTCTTTGTATACTGTCTTGGTAAGTTTTACTTGCCTAAACCCTATACTTATATGTCTATTTTGATGCTGATAATTTGCTTATTAGTTGCGAATGTTTGCTGGGAGTCATCTGAATTCATGTTCATCCATTATGATTTTGTTTTTAACCCCAGTTTGAATAAGATATCACTTATTTGAGCTTTTATACCCCTCACCACATGCCTGCAAATATATTTTAACTAAGAAATACCACACCTAATTGGAACTAAAGAGCTTGCACATCTGTTGTGTTACTTTCAGTTAGCACTAATTTGCAGCCTCTGAAATGGTGAGAAGTGGGGGTCACTGATGACACCATATTGGTCAAATGTGTTAACATTTTATTTCATAATACAAAATTTTACAGTTTTATATGTTGTAGAATTATGAATGCTATTTATATGTTACCACCAGGATGCTTTACTTTCTCTTACCTAATTCATTTTTTAATTTCACAAATATTTACTAGGCCCCAGCCATATTCTAGGCAATGTTTGAGGCACAGAGGATACACTGTTGTATAAGACAGAAAAGGTCCCTGATCAGGTGGTGACAAGTGCTAAGGAGAATTCAAGTAGGTGATGTGATGGAGAGAGCCTCGGGGCCGCTACTGCCAGCGAGGTCAGCAAGGACCTGAGGAGGTAATACTCAAGGGAGAGCCATCACGCAAACGGCAGGGGAAGGAGCATTGGAGGGAGGGGGAATAAGTAACCGGTGGATCTACTGATGGAATTGATGAGGGATGAGAAAAGATGCTTGGCTTTAACAACTGGATGAATGAGGGTGGTATTTACCAAGAAGGGGAAGAACACATGGGTGGTGGGGGAGTGGCATGGAATCACGAGTTCAGTTTTGGCCACGTTAAGTTTGAGATGACACCCATGTGGAGATATCAAGCAGGTGGCTAGATGTATGAGTTCCCAAGAGATGCCCTGTCTGGAGACACATCTGAGCCAATGGTACCTAGAAGGCAACCAAAGCCATGGGATTGGAGAGTGGAGGAGTTCACCGGGGAGGAGGGTGGATGGAGGAGAGAAGGGCACCCAGGAAAGAGCCTTGGGGCCCTCCAACACCATTAAATGAGGCACTCCACTCTATTAGTTATTCCATTAAGAGAAACACTAAGGTTTTTACATTAATTTTAATGGGACTATTTAATGCTTGATGACACCAGTTTTGGCTTGTGAACAAAAATTTTGGAACTGATTATACTCATTTATCAAAGCATGAGGATGTACTTCTTCATGAATTTCAAATTATTTCCTAATGCACAGAGTACAATTATCCTAAGAATCTTACATTACACAAGTAGTAAGTAATGTTTGGATTAAGGGCAGGCTACCTAAGGGAGAACTTGGGCTCAGGGTCTCATGAAAAACTGCAGGTGAAGTCCATTAATCATTATTTATTGGCCACCTACAGAATAGGCACTGAGATTTTTCAGTTTAAAAATCACTTTTATATTTTCTAAGGGAATTTGATAGATTCCACATTCTAAATTTTAAAAATCTTTCTTTTTAACAGCTTTATTGAGATATAACTTTCATACCATACAACTTGAATGTTTTTGGATTTGAAGGCAGTTACAGTGAATTTTCAAATAGACATATATAAAGAATAAAGCACCCCACCAGCTTAACCAAACATAACAATGGCACTACTGTTTATTGGGCATCAACTCAGGTGACAGATATAACAAGCAGCGCTTTACATAATCATTCTCAATGTTCACAATATCCCTGAATGGTATGTCTCCCATTTTACAGGGGGAAAATCCGGCCTCAAAGGATCTGGAGAACTTCCTGGGGATCCCCAGGAGGGAGTTCAGAGGCCAGGATTTGAACGCAGGTCTCTGACTCAAAGCCTTTCTCTTTGTCTTCCTTCATCTGGCTCCCAGCCTCCTGAAGGAGAGAAGCTAAAGGCTGGAATATATATAGAAACCCTCCACTCATTTCAAAAATAGATTGGTCTCAACCCATTGGGATTGGTGTCTTGATGGTTTGAGTTTTAAAGCATTTTACTGTCATTTGGGGATTAGTTTCAGAGACATTTCTTAGTGGTGTTACCTTTAAAGCCTTATGCTTAAGTAGAATTACATATCCTATAAAGTTTAAATTGCTTATCTCTTCCTCTCAAAAGGACCTAAACTAATTGAAGTTTCTAAACATATTTAGGCAAATGTGCAGGTGGAGTAGGAAAACTGGTAGGGATGTGAGTTAATGGATTTTACTGGGTACAAATGAGTTATTAATATCTGATGACTGGTAGTGTGGAATCTGCTGTGTATTTAGGCAGACACCCAGGGCAGAGCAGCTGCCAGTTTGCCCCATTAGGAATCATACACTTCCAGAAGTAGAATAGGAGCCTTCTATGTCCTGACCAGAGGAGACAAAATTACACTACCGAAATAAGTCCTTGCCTACAGAGGGATAAACAGGAATTTAGAATGTGGAACCACAGAAAGAGAATGGGTAAAATTGTAGCGAAGGCAGGTGTTGGCTGGGAATTCCCAGTGGGGTATCCTTTCAGCAGATGAAGTAGAATCTGGGTGAAGTGGATGAGGGTAAGAACTGAAGAGCAGCCTGAATCCTTTGGGGTCAGCAGCACCCTAAGACTGGTGGTGAGAGTTACAGGTCTGAGACCAGGTGTGGCAAACACTCAAGGTAGACTGACCCAGGATGGAAGCAAGAATAAGGAGATTATTTTAATATTGGAAATCACAAGAGTAAGAGATGTCCTAACAAGCACCTAGTCTATAAATTAGGGGTAGGGAAGGGAGTAAATGAAAATCAATATTTATAAGCACCCTGAAAGCACAGTGGTTAAGTTCCCACGCTCCGCTTCGGTGGCCAGGGGTTTCGCCAGTTCGAATCCTGGTTGGGGACATGGCACCGCTCATCAAGCCATGCTGAGGCGGCATCCCACATGCCACAACTAGAAGGACCCACAACCAAAAGTTTACAGCTGTGCACTGGGGGGCTTTGGGGAGAAAAAGGAAAAATAAAATGTCAAAAAAAAAAAAGAAGAACCCACAGACGGGACTCTTGTTGGAAGCATCATGGGAAAACCAACACGACTTATGTTTTATTAACATTTGCGATGCTAGACACTGGGTGCTGCTTTTATTTTTGCTTTGCCAGAACTCACTGCATTTTTCTTTACTACAATGCTTGTTATTGTTTTAGGGATTTAAAAAATTCTTCCTGGGTTTCAAATCATCTATCATATCCCAAAGATTCTGAGAATCCCACCACCTCCATTTACCGAGAGGTCCCTAGGCCTGTATTTAGGAAGCCCTGCAGGGCATCATCACCATTGCAGCCAAGCCACTGTTAAGTGCTTACTGTGTGCCTGGTTCTGTGCCAAATATTTAGTGTGCACCACTCCATCACACAACCTGTGATAACGTGGCTATTATTTTTCCTTTTTACACATAATGAGACAGACGCTCAGACATTAATTCATTTGGCTTAGATGACACAGCTGGAAAGTGATGGAGTCAGCATTAAAAAATGAGTCCAAATAACTCATGTGCCCAGACTCTTCACTGTCACATCTGCGACATAATTATAAATCCGTGGGATGGAAATATGGTGGAGGTGACTCTATTCTCTGGTCTCCATCTGACCCGAGACCAAGGGAAAGAAGAAAATTTTCTTTCTCATGTTCCAACGTGCTGTTTACTCCTAAAGAGTGACAGCAGCTCAATTTCAATTTTTTCTTTTCTTTTTTTAAAACTTACTCTATGTTTAGGGACAAAGAGAGCTGTGTTACTTTGATTTATTTGTTTTTTGGATCAAAGGGGGAATTTACAAATTATCAGCTTTTTACAAAGTCTTCCTTAGAGAAGTTACTCCCAAGCTTTTAAATATAATAAGGCCCTGCTTTTTAAATATCACGCTCCGTTTCAGCTGGAATGGATTATGGCCTTTCAGTTGCTAAGCACTGAGCTTGCAGATGTATTGAAGAGGTTTTCAGTACCAGTGCTTGGACATTGCAGGCCTCAGGATGCCCTACAGCACCCTCTTTCGGAACCACTGCCTTAAAAACCACTTAAGAATGATAAAAGTGTAACTGTTACGAAGTCGCCAGACTCAATAAAAAATAGACTTTTCAGTAAACTGCCTACAATTTGTACAATCCAAATTTGCTGGGAAGAAAAAGAAATGTATATGTAACAAAGAAATCAATGAACATTGAGGCCAACAGCTCATCTTCTGTGTTGGGTGAAATCTCATAGCAACGAAATCTAAATCTGGTACAATAATTTGCAGGGTATTCTGCAAATTATTTCTTTTTAATAAGTCCTGCTTAGCGTAAGAAAATGCTGTAGACCCAATGCAGGCAGTAAATAAAACATATTCTTTAAGAAATACCTACTGTTCTAAATGACTCAGCTAGCATTGCATCAGCCCAGAAAACACCCAAATATTCCACACCCATGGCTCCTGGAGCTGGCAGCGGGCAAGTAGCTTTTCAGAGATTCACTCTTCTCTCACCTACTAGAAATCCAGTGTGTTTTGGGAAGAGGAGAAGTCTGCTCTCACATCCTAGAGAGGCTAGGATCACCATATTCCTGTCCAGCTATTCTCTCTGTGACCATCTCCCTGCCTTCCATTCATTCTGCTTGCTGGGTATGCACTTATTATGGACATTGTTATTGACATGGTAATGTCTGGGGAAGGAACTAGTCCCTGACCTGAAATACGAGAAAGAAGACTCTCGGGAGCCTAGAATTCTATCCAGTGTGCTCCCATCAACTGTGTTCTCTTCTCCCCACTCCTGCTTCCTCTTTCTTGAGTTCCTACTTTATATATCACAAACCTTGTGAACTGAGCTAGAAATTCTTTGGAAATACTTCCAAAACCTTAGGCATAGAGAATCTTTAAAAGACACAGATGACATAAGAGTAATGTCAAAAAATACCGAGCTCTGGAACAATACCAGCCTCTGCCAAGCACTGGGGAGAAGGAAGCTCTTTACTCTCCAACTTGCTCCTTTTTGATCCCAGGATGAACTGATGGATGTTCCTGATTCTCTCTGGCTTTCTTTCCCACTTGTCTCCCTTTTGTTCTTTCTGGATTCTTTTGGATTCTGGATGTTCTTCTGGATTCTTGACAGTTTAATTTTTGTTTCTTCACTACTGTGGCTCTGCTTCTCCCTTGCCCTAATTCTTTTTTTTTTTTTTTTTGAGGAAGATTAGCCCTGAGCTAACTACTGCCAATCCTCCTCTTTTTGCTGAGGAAGACTGGCCCTGAGCTAACATCCGTGCCCATCTTTCTCTACTTTATACGTGGGACGCCTACCACAGCATAGCTTTTGCCAAGCAGTGCCATGTCCGCACCCAGGATCCGAACTGGTGAACCCCGGACCACTGAGCAGAATGTGCGCACTTAAATGCTGTACCACCAGGCCGGCCCCTCCCTTGCCCTAATTCCACCGTAACCTTCTACAGTGTCTCCTACGTCATACTAAATGACTTCAGTGTCCATGCTGCTAAACCATATCATTTGTTCATTTATTCATTATTTACAGAGTGCCTACTATGCGTTAGGCACTCTCTGGTGATGCAGTGATGACCAGAATCACTCAACTCCTTTCAGCCTGTTTCCTGGTTCCTTGATTTTCTCTCCTCCAATGACTTCCACAACTCTACTCCATATCAGCACCCGTCATGAAGGGCCTTGGCTCAGGATTTATTGTCTTAGCATTTTGAGATGCTGCATTCTCAAACTTCTCTGAATGAAGTAACAAGAGAAGGCTGTGGTCATCCACACTGAATGTGCTCTTTGCTCCCATTTCAGCTTCCTGGCAACTCCTTTTTGGCTTAGGACCCCTAGTTCACTTTTTAGCCCAGACCACATAGGCCATCAATCCAATGATGGTTGTTAATCCCCCTGAATTTCCCCAGGGAAATTGCTTTGTCAATCTCCAACTTCGGGAATTTTACCACATTCTTTTTCTCTAATCTTGTCCCCGAATTCCAGAGCCTTTATATAATCATGCAGATTGGATCAACTTCAAGGCTGTGTCACCAACCTCTATGTCATTGATGCTCTCCACAGTGCGTGAGGTTATTGCTAGTGGATTTCTCTCTTCACAGCAACGGCTTTGACCTTTCCATTCTTCTTCAGGGCAGACTTCATCCCCTTTTAGAGGATGACCTCACAAGGAAGCAGACATCATCTTACAGGCATGTTATAGCTCTTTGATCTAACACAGCCTTCCTTCACATCTACTCCTCTCTCCAGCCACCATATTCAGTTTCCTCTCTTTGTCTCCTTCTTTTCACCAATAAACTTTTCTAGAATCAAATGCCCTTTGCCTCCACTTTTTCAGTCCAGACTGTCTAACCCTACAGTTTGGGTTTATGTACCACCCCCCCAAAAAACTTCGAAGGTCACCAGACGTCCTAACCTTTTCTAAGTTCTCATCCCTCTGAGCCCTGTACTATTCACATTGCTAATCAAGCCCTCCTTGTTGAAACTCTCCCTTTGGCGTCTCTAATTCTTTCCTACTCCGTTAGCTCCCCTCTGCTCCTTACATGTATGCCCTCCTGGAGCCTGGACTGTTTGATCCCTAGATGATCTCAACCATTTCTACGTTGAGATCTCTAGGAGCTAAAATGCTAGGGGGTGAGGAGGTGTAATCCCATTCCTTAGTATAACACAAGATCTTTAATGACCCGGCCCCTTCCTACCTCTCCATTCTTTTATTTACCATCGCCAATTGCCCTACATGCCACCTACACTGCATTACTGTTCCCAAATGTGCCAGGCGCTCCCACATTCTGCCCCTTCTGCCCAGTACACATCTTCCCCTACCATCCCTTGCCTATATAATTCTTAGCTGGCATGCTAAGTCTTAGTTCCGAGGCACCATCTTCTCTGCGAAGTCTTCCCTGACTTACTGTTCTGGTCCAGTTTATGTTCCCTTCTGTGCCTCCTGCTGTCACAGCACTGTGTCATTCTCCATTCACTCGTCTGCCTTTCTCATTAGAGTGCGGGCTCCTTGAGGGCAGGGCCAAGGATTTGTTTGCTTTTATTGCCCAGCACAGGATTGACGCCAATAACTGCTTAACCAATGGAGCCAATCATCATCTCTATGCTAATAAGACTAACCTTTAGACCTGAATTTCCTATGGTGTGCTGAATATCTCTATGCCACGTTGTCATAATCACCTAGTTAACGATAAACTAATTTAATTATCGAGGTGACTTTTGGTTTCTTTTTGTTTTTCTTGGACTTTCAAAATCTTTAGTGAACAAGTATTGTTTTGGTTAGAAGAAATTATCTATAAAAATGATCTATCTTTAGGGGCTGGCCCCATGGCCGAGTGGTTGGGTTCCCACGCTCCGCTGCAGGCGGCCCAGTGTTTCATTGGTTCAAATCCTGGGCGAGGACATGGCACCGCTCATCAAGCCACGCTGAGGCAGCGTCCCACATGCCACAACTAGAAGGACCCATAACGAAGAATATACAACTATGTACTGGGGGGTTTGGGGAGAAAAAGGAAAAAAAATAATAAAAAAAAAAATCTAAAAAAAAAATGATCTATCTTTATAAGGTCAAATATGTTGATATTGTATTGCTTAAATCACGTTTTTTCCATGTCACAAGAACACAAATCAAACTACAGGAAGCAAAAGAGGGGATTATCCATAAAGATTCTGGTGTGTCCCAGGATAGTCAAGCACAGGAATGTGGCAGTACTTGATAAATCCTAGACCCAGGAACCCAGATGCCCTGAGAACCCTGTCTCTCTCACCTCTGTGACCTTCTCGTCTCCAGCCCAAATAGCAGAAGAGATGGTAGGGGACAGTTCCCAAGATTTACCATAGCTTCAGCTAGGCACAGAAAAACTCTCTTCCTTACTTCCAGTCTCAGAATTCACAAAGAACAGGCCCCTGCCTAGACCACCCAACTAGTGGCCAGAGGGGACCATGTCATACTGTATGATAAATCCCATAGTAACCCTGTGGGTTGGAGGCGTGTGTTTAGAAACTGGTGGGCAGATGTGGGGGTGTACCAAACAACAGGTATCTGTCACACATACTTTTACTCAGACTGTTCTCTCGTCCAGAAGTTTCTCCAATTATCAAAATGCTTCCCATCCTTCAAGGCTCAACCTTAAATCCCACTTCCTCTGTAAAATCTTTATTGATCTCTACTCAACCACATCCGAATTCTTTCTTCATTCCTCTGTGCTTTTCATCCTCTGCCTTATTTCATAGGGAGTTTATACGTGTGCAAACTAACGAGAGGAAGATATAGTGGAATAAACCAAATTTTTAAGTCACACCTGAATTGCAATTCCGATTCCCATGCTAACTAGCTAGTGATTTTGGACAAGTTATTTAGTTTCTGAGCTAGTTTCCTCATTTACAAAAAAATGACATAAGGAGTAAAGGACAGAGTTGTATCTCAGATGTTCTTGTGAGGATGAGACAATGTGTGGACAACCCTTGGATGGTGCCTGGCACAGCAGGCAATCACAAATTGCTAGTTTTCTTCCTTCTGGTTTCTCCCACTAGATAAGCTCCTTGAGGTCAGGATTTCCCACTGTGTTTATTAAATACTTGAAAGGTAAGTAGTTCTGCATCAAATGTTTGTTGAACTGAACTCCTTTCTCATTGTCTTCCCAGCCGGATTTAATTAGTAGTATTAATATTTATTGAGAGGCACTAAAGGCTTTGCATGTATTGAGTTAATCTCCATGATAACCCATGAGATAGGCCTTATTGCCTCTCTTTTACAGATGAGGAAACAGGTGCAGGAAAGTGAAGACACTTGCTGGAGGTCAAACACTATTAGGTGATGGAGTGAGGCGGCAGCTCCAGGGCCCTGCACTTTTAACCATCCCAGCTGGTGGGTTCTTGGTGGTAGGAAATATGTCTACTTTCAAACAGTTCACATAGGTTTTTTTTGTTTGAACTTGCTTAATTTTTTTCTAGTAATCCAAACAAATAGTTGCTTTGAGTTTTTCATTTCTTTAATTAAAAACTTCCAAGAAGACCTAATAGCCTCCCATGGCTGATGACAATGATCTTATGAAGGGCCTATTGACGCCTCATGCTGCAAACCCCTAGGGCCCCCAATCCAGCAGGTTTCAATCTACTGGATGACCTTGGAGTTTTATCTGGTCCATCTCCAAGCTGGCTGCCAGTGTGGCTACATTTAATTAACAATATGCATGACTTTCCCAGCAGACAGCCATGGGAACTCAGGAAAAGCAAAAAATAGCTGTTCACTAGGAAAAGGGTGAGAAATCCTGACCGGACCTCTTTACTTTCAGACAATTTCCAGTTACACTCCATTGTTGAAGCCCAACAGGTTTAATTTATTAATCTTCTTTTATTCTATCTCACCAATCACCATCATTGATCCAGATCGCCTGTGCCAGGCATGACTTAGCAGGTACGTGGGAACACAGTACGGGGAGGGTTCAAGGAAACAGCGACCCCAACAGTTGCATGGCAGTTATGTTTCCAAGGTATTTTCACACATGTTTTTCTTCCAATAGATCCTCACCTCAACTTTGTGATAAGGAGACATCATCATCTTCATGTTACAGATGAGGAAACAGAGGTTCACGGAAGTTAAGTGACCCAGCAAAGACACGCACGAATTTGCGTTGTAACTAGGTCAGGGCTTTCGCCACTTGCACTGTGATGTTTCTGAACACAGCAAGAGGCAGTAGAAATTTGTGCTTGGTCATAGTTTGGGGAACAAATAGGGCTGGCAAATAACACTGGGCAAGAGGTATAAAAACGTAAAGGAGTACGAGTGGCATCTATTTGGCCAGGGAAGAACCTAAGTCTCCTTATATCTGTGTCCTTCATGGGCAAATTTTGTTTCAGGGTGGGGTGAGAATGGGATTGTCCCCACCCAAGGAGGTCGCAAAAAGTCATCATATCCTCTTGTTCAGTTTTTTTTTGAGAAAGATTAGCCCTGAGCTAATATCCATGCCCAGCTTCCTCTATTTTATATGTGGGACGCCTGCCACAGCATGGCTTGATAAGTGGTGCATTGGTCTGTGCCTGGTATCCAAAATAGTGAACGCTGGGCCACCAAAGCAGAGTTCATGAACTTAACTGCTGCACCACCAGGCAGGCCCCTCATCTTGTTCAGTTTTAGTTCTCTGTCCTCTTCCAACAGCACATCCCTTCACAGTCACTCTTGTATCCTCATCTGAAGTTTAGAAATTGGTACTTTTGGGTGACTGACTGGTATCCACCAATATTTGCTGCTGCTATAATTCTTCACATAAAAAAGTTTATACGCTGAGGGGCCGGCTCCATGGCCGAGTGGTTAAGTTCGCGTGCTCCACTGCGGCAGCCCAGGGTTCGGATCCTGGGCGTGGACATAGCACTGCTCCTCAGACCACGTTGAGGCGGCGTCCCACATTCCACAACTAGAAGGACCTGCAACTAAGATATACAACTGTGTACAGGGGTGTTTGGGGAGATAAAGCAGAAAAAAAAAAAAAAAAAAAGATTGGCAACAGTTGTTAGCCCAGGTGCCAATCCTTAAAAAAAATAAAAATAAAATAAAAAAAAGTTTAGATGCTGAGATCTGGAATTCCAGATTTTGCTAGTTTTTTCTTAATTTTTAAAGTTCCACATGTTCTTTCTTTTCTGATTTAAAGTGACTCTGTTCTCTTCAGGATGCAGTCTCCCTGTCTCTGTGCTAGTAATTTAGTTTGTTATGTTTGGCAAAGAGCATTTGAGAAAAATCTCTCAAAAGAGTAGCAAATCTTACTGATCCTAAAACCTAGTGTGTGAAGCAAGGACACAACACATTTTTAATCAAAGTAAGCAATAATGACAGGTTTATTTAAAATTTCCAGTAGAGAAAACCCACTAGTTTTGGAATAAAAGTACTCAATGTACGAGAGCATAAGTGAATATAAAAGATTAGCAGAAGAAAAATAAAAGCAAAGATAGTACAAAAAAACTAAAAAAAGGTTGAAATGGATTTAAACAGGGATGTTCTTTAAATCCTCGAAATATTGAACAGAGTTATTAGGTTTGGCAAACAATTCACTTGAAAATTAAAGCCTATTTCTGTACTGTAAACTGCATAAAAACCTCTTATTACATTCAAGCACTCCATACCATCAGCACTGAAACATACAGGCGGTCAATTTCAAAATAGCAGGAATTATTCATTTGCTCTCACAGTTATATGAATGAACCAGCTGCATATCTGCTTTTTGGAGAAGATGGGATAGAAGATGCCCCCCAAAAAGAAAAGTAGGATAAAATCTCTAAAAAATCAAAACACAGCAAAATTTAGACATCAGTTTGTTTCTTTAAAGCAACAAACTGAATTTTTACAGTATATTCTACATTTGCAGTTGTCGTTTCCTTCCCCCACCCCCTCAAATACTTCTAAATCCACTAATCTAATCAACTCTTAACTTCCAAATATTCTGTACATACATATTTAGCCAAGAGCATATGCCTAACATTATTCTGACAGCAGTATGGTCAGCATACAATTTTAGAAAGATTACTATGTATATCATCAAGATTAACCGTTACTTAAAAAACAAACAAAAACCATTACTAAACAAATAGTTTTAAAATATTATGAAAACCCATGAAAAGAAGACTCAACATGGGCGTTAAACCTGATAAAAACACACTTCAGAAAGACTATTAATGCTAAATTTCTGCCAAACGATGACCTTAAAGTGCCAAACACAAAAGAATCTCTTAGGACCATTTTTCAAATAGATAATTTGTCCCTGGCTAGGCCATCTCTCCTTTAACTATACACAAAGTCCTGCTAAAAGTATGCATTTTAGTTGATTTTACAATAAAATGTTACAATGTAAACTAAACAGGTTCTTGATATCAACAGTATGTTACCAAGGTCTTTTAAATTTCTGAATCCAAGAGTTGGTCACAGAGGTCAAGTATTATCAAGGCTCCTTTGTCAGTTCTCCATCGTGTCTGACTCATCCATCCTTCAAGTACATGCAAGGCTCAATAGTTTTCAAGAGGCAGAAGCCTGAGGCCGTTTAAGACACAGATGAAATTGGATTATGAGGTGAACCCATCTGAGTAAGCACTTTATCCAGCCACTGGAGGGGGCCATGCAGATGGATCTCGATCCAGCAGGGGGTGCTGGTAACATCCTGGCGGTGGTATTCTGCTCCCCAACCCTAGAGAAAACATATTGGAGGTCATTTAACTTGCTTAACTCAGTGGTTAAACTCATTAAGTAAAAAGAGGTCACATAATCAGACACTTTGATTAAAGATAAGGATGCTTTCCACAAGACATATGCTTCTGCGTGTGCGTGCGTGCGCGCGCGCACACACACACACACAATGTGGCAGGCAACTTCCGGGAATGGGTGTGTTCACCACTCCCGAAGTCCACCCATGGAGTCCAAATTAAGAATTGGCCTTGGGGAATAGATGTTTTAAAATTCATTATAAGGCTGTTTTAATAAAGACTCTTTTCATTTGCATTGCCTGTTATGTTACTGATAGTATTGTAATAGATATTATTAAATTCTCATTTTATCATCAAGAATATAAGGAAAGAGTATCTTAGACAAACCGACATTCTCTTTCTTCCCTATTCAGCCACCAAAGGTCCTCCTATCAACACGGAGTTCTTGATCTTTCAAACTTCTAAGCAAAACTGGCAGGAGCATCTAAGTATCCAAAAAGCTATTACCGACACCTAACCATGGCCTTGAATCAATAGATTCTATTATTCATTTGTACAAGAAGGCAGCTTGCCAGACAACTTTAGAATTACTGAATTAGGATGCTAAAGTTGCATGAAGGAAGTCACTATGCAAAAGAGAAGTAATTTTGCTATTGCAAAGACCAAAACCTCACTGGTGTGGTGGACAATGGAATATGAAGTTCTGGTAAGCCCTCGTTTCATGAGGAATATCAGAGAAGGTTCAGTTCTATTTATCTCTGCTACCTACCTACTCCAGGAATTTCAAGAAATACATCTGAATATCAGAACTTTCAGGAGAAAGTTGTGATATGTGAATTACCTATGTATATACATCCATGCATTTGTACATCTATCAACAAAAAAATGCTGACTTTAATTTAAAGGTTTGTTTATGTACACATTTCCTCCATTAGATAGTAAGTTCTTTGAAGGCAGGGATCAGATCTTATTTATCTTTGATCTCAAACATCCAGCACAGTAACTGGTACAAAGCAGAAGCTTTGGAAGTTCTGGTTCAGCTGAACTGACTTGGATTTTTCAGGTAGAGGAAGTTTACTGAGAAAATAATTTATAAAATAGATGTTTTATCTTAAAGTCCAAAAATGATTATCTTAAAAATAGCACAAGATTGGTAAAACGTCCTATACCATTTCTCTAAGACACTAAATGTGAGAGGGCAAAGTATGCAGTTCTTCTGATAATAAAGAACAATGCTGAACAAACTGTGCACAATCTTTTTGTTGCTGATGTTTGATAAGCAGCTGCCCTTTATCACGTCAGCAGTTTTAAAATAAGATTTGTTTATCCTTAATTCCTCAAATCCAGCTTCCAGGCTATGTCCATTATATCTCGTGTAACCCTCCAATTCCAGTACTTTTCACGTTATATTATAATTTAACACACACTAGGCCATCAGCATCTTGAAGCTAGAGACTTTAGTGCTTTTTCATCTTTGTATTAATTCTCTGGAATAGTGATAAAAATATTCGCTGAAATGAATGAAATCAAGTACCTTTTTAATGCATATCCTTGCGTTATAAACACTTTCTTAGCATAAAGGTTGTTTCTACTTGTGTAAAAGTAAATATTTAAAAATGTGTAAAAGTAAAATCATTAAAATTGATCGGGTAAACAATATAAAACGAGTTGGAGGAGAAACCCAATGGAAGCATTAGAGTCATAAATTCTTCTAGAGTGGTAGACTCTATCAAGGGACCTCAGTAACGATTCCCACAGTTCCCAACTCCATCCACCCACATTTTAAAGATAAGGAGCATGAAGATCCGAAAAGAACACCCATGCCACAGGTAAAATGGCAGACAAACTAGAACCTGGATCTCTTGAGTCTCAAGAGGTATTCTTTCCTCTGTACTAATAAACAAACAAAAAACACTGCGGGCAAGTCACTGTCCTCATTTTAAAATTCATTTTAGCCAAAACGCTAACTCTAAATTTAAACAGTGACTGTTAATATTGGATGAGCAAGGTCCTTGTAGTCCCATAAGAGACACAGCAAATACGTCAACCTCTTTAAAAGGGAAAAACCCTCCTTTAATATTAAAAAGGTACCAGACTCAGCTACAAAGAACTATTGAATTACATTTTGAGGAAAAAACCACTCAGAGAATACAGTGAAAAATCTGCTAATATGATTCAAAGTAGGAAAAAAACGATATTCAGGAAAAGATATTTGATCTAAAGGATGATAGACGAAGTAAGGTTCCAAAAGTACCCTCTGTAATAAATATATCACAAAACAGGTTTCACAACAAATCAGGTGAGCTTCTGAAGAGAGGACATAAAAGGTGACTGCCTCACCCAAATATATAATTAGTTTTATTTCTCAAGGTAACAGAGGATGAAAATTTATCTTTGAGAATTCAGAGACATGTCAGTCAGTCACTAGAATAAGTTACTGACTCATGAAATCTAATCAGATGTTTAAATTTTTTTTTTGATTTTTTTTATTGAGTTATTGATAGGTTACAATCTTGTGAAATTTCAATTGTACATTAATGTTTGTCAGTCATGTTGTAGGTGCACCACTTCACCCTTTGTGCCCACCCCCCACCCCACCTTTCCCCTGGTATCCACTAAACTGTTCTTGGTCCATAGTTTTAAATTCCTCATATGAGTGGAGTCATACACAGATTATCTTTCTCTCGCTGGCTTATTTCACTTAACGTAATTTTCTCAAGGTCCATCCAGGTTATTGCAAATGGAATGATTTTGTTCTGTTTTGCAGCTGAGTAGTATTCCATTGTATATATGTACCACATCAGATGTTTAAATTTTTTTTTTATATTTCAAGGGCATCTTTAAAATTTTTATTTCTCTGAGGCAGAAAAGGAGGCAGCAAAGAGAGCGATTATTGTTAGCAATGACTTTAACCTTCTTCCTCCTCAAACCTTACCATACAATCTTAGAGCTAAGGCACCTATTTATCTTTGGGCAAGGGCTTATTAAGTTGTGAATTATAAGAAAATCACGAGGTTTACTGGAACCACCAAAAAAACTGACCAATCAAAAATAAATCCCAATATGATGAACTTTTACTTTTACAAAAAGATGACTTACTTATTGTTGAAACAAAGGCAATAAGTGTTACGATCATAAAAGTACTAAAAACATAGAATGAAAAGAAAAGGGAGGAGGGTGTGTTTATTGATCTGATAAGACAAGCATGTATTTAAATTATATAACAATATATTCTAATGGTATTACCATAGCTAAAATAGTGCTATTTAAATAAGGAAAAGTTATTAAGACCTGCTACTACTGACATTTAACACAAAACACTCCTATATTCCAATGACATTCTCCTAATTACTGATGTCCTTGTTAAAGTTTAAAAATACCTAGATGAGTAAGTTGGCTTCTGTGGACACATATCAAGAGGATACAGATTTAAATACCGGGAGAAAGCACAGCAAAACTGTTAAACCTTGACCAGAGGTGTCACAGCTGACTTACCTTCACGAAGCTCATGCGTATAGTACACATTTTTGTGAGCTCATAAACTGTCTCGAAGCCATGGTTCACAGACTGTGCCAATAACTGAGCAAATTCTTGGTTATTAAAAATTTTCAAACTACACCCACTAGGGATCTTGCAGACAGTAGTGGGATGAAATCCGTGATGGTAGTTGCAGTTCCGACTTTGCACAAAGATGCTGCTGTCGCTCAGGCATTCGGCATATACCTCCCCTCCAACGTAATAAAGATGAACACCTATAGGAAGACAAAGCACAGAACTCAGTCATGGTTGTTTTTTACAGCTGAACAGCATCTGTGTAGCTTCAATATATAAATTTACATGGATTTAAACTTTGGCTAAGTAGCTAAATAGATATTTTCCAAGTCTTGCACAACTGATAAAATCTTGGTTAACAGTATTAGTTAATACAACGTCTGTATGTCAACCTGCACGTCTAGGAGGTTTCTAAGAAATAATATAACATAGCCTTTAAAAACTCAGTAATAAAGTGCAGCACTTTCATTTTGAGACATGTTTAAAGCCAATTTGGCCACAGATTGAAAGCATATTCTCACTTTCACTGTCTAGCACAATAAAGCTGAACTTTATTGTTATGAGATCCTAGATATACTCACCACACAAGCTCTCTTGCATTTATTTTGCAGCTAAGCTGTTTGAAAAATTTTAGGGCAGGAGAACAGAGGAGTGAGAGAAACAAACAAAAAACCTAGAAATCCACAGGTGGAGGAAGTATTGCCGAGAGCTGCTGTAAGACGTAAGCTGCAGACTAAAAAACACTAGAAAAATAATTCATACTGCATGGAATCTGATGTCAGTGAACTACCATCTGCTCCAAACTTCTTCCTGTGAGATCTACGGAGGCCGGAGTGTAGGAAATTGATCTTACTCAGCCTTTTACAAAAAGGAAAGGGTGAAAAAACCATTCTGACAGAGCCCCAGACCATTAAGGGAGATCACTTTATTACAGGTGATCCAGCAAACAGTCACATCCTAAGTGGCTTTAAACTGTCTACTTTGCAGGTAACTCTGGCATGTAAGCTTAGTCAACGCTTGAACTATTGTCTCATACAAAACATTAGGTGTTGCGTTCACGGGTACATACAATGGCTAAGACTTCTGTACCACGTAAACAGCTGCTGGAGCAGAAGCCCATTTTCCTGCCTGATGTAGAGAAAACAATTTAAGAGTGTATATGTGCGTTTTTATTTTTTACTTTTTTCCCTGATTATAAAAATGAGAAATTTTCATTTTAGAAAATTTAGAAAGTAAAACACAATATAAAGAAGCAGAAAATATTATCACTCCTTTAGTGACCTAGAGGCAGGCAGTAACTGTTAATAGTTTGACACACGGTATTCAGTTTTGAGTATCACTAAACTTTCTCTGCACACATTTATATTTATCTACATGATTGTATGGATACGACAATTTATTTAACAATTCTCCCATTACTGGACCATCATGTTGATACAAATTGTCTGCTATTGTAACAATGCATGATAAATGTCTCTGGACCACCTTTTGACAACATAGTCAGGAGAGATTCCTGGAAGTTAAATCACTGGATTGAAGGTTCTTGATTCACTTTGCCAAACGACTTTCCAGAACGCTTGCATCAATTTACACCCCACCAGCGTGTACTGAGTCTTCTCATTTCACCTGTACCAGTACTGAGACCAGGTTTAAAACAAAACCAAAATTCCCCTAATTTACAGCTGAAAAACAATATTGTTTTAATTTGCACATGAGGCTGGATACACTCTCACGTTTATTAGCCACCTGTGTTTCTCTTATGAATTTACTGTTCATATTTCTTACCTATTTACCCCACTGGGATTCTAGTATTTTTATTATTTATGAGCTGTGCATATAGGAAAGATATAAATAATTTATTTCCTATTTGTTTCCCTGTTACTCCTTTGTCTTTTAATTGTGTTCATGGTATTTGTTTTTTTAACCTACGGAAGTCTGAAGTCTTTAAGTAGTCAAATCTCTTGTGATCTTTGCCGTTGCTTTGTGTGCTTAGAAAATTTCTACCTCTCTGATCAAATATATTCTCTTCTAGCTCTTTAACAGCTTGCCTTTTAAAAAAAATTCAACTCACTAATCTATTAGCATCTATGGCATGAGGTCAGGGTCCCCCCAGCCTTATCCAAAGCTAACTTTGGTACTGCAGGAACATTAAAACACTCTACTGATTTGTTATGCTTCACTTAACACACAGTACATTTTTAAATACAGTATAGTCTGAGTTTAATTTATTCTACTGTTTTGTCTACACACTTACTTGATTGTAGTTTCATAATGTTTCATTAACCCCTAACATCAAGAATTTTTTGGGGGCCGCCCCGTGGCCGAGTGTTTAAGTTCACACTCTGCTTCAGCGGCCCAGGGTTTCACCAATTCGAATCCTGGGCGCGGACATGGCACCTCTTATCAAGTCACGCTGAGACGGCATCCCACATGCCACAACTAGAAGGACCCACAGCTAAAAGTACGCAACTGTGTACTGGGGGGATTTGGGAAGAAAAAGCAGAAAAAAATTTTTTTTTCTCTACTCTCCCATTAAAAAAATTTACCTATTTTCACTTATTTATCCTTCCAGGTAATATTCAGAATACACTTCCCAACTTTCAAAAAAATATCACATTGTGACTCTGACATAGATTGTTTTAAACTATAAATTAAGTTAGAAGAACATCCTTAAAACGTTCTCACAATATTAAGCCTTCTCTTCAGGGAATGCAGACTACCTATTTATTTATTTCAATTTTCTTTCTCTCTCAGTAAAATCTGCTTTTCTTTATATAATTCTCATACAGTGTAGGTTCAGATTATTTCTAAGAAGTTTATGTTTTCTGTTGCTATTGGGAATGTGATTTTCCCCTCCATTATATTTTCTAACTGGCTATTGCCAGATTAAAAAAAAAAACACCTGAAATATAGTTTCTAAAAGTGGATTCTTCAGAGGTTTCTAGATAAGACATCTTTTCATTTGAATAGACGCAATGACCATGAGTAATGCCCCCTGGGCAAGGGAGGAAAGGCAATCAGACTTCTGGTACAAGGGGAAATGAATAAAAGCTTTCTGGAAATAAATTTGGAAAAATGTATCAGTGATTCTGACCTACTGATCTCACTTCAAGAACACATTCCCAAAGTATTATCAATTAGTTAACCATATTATCTGCAAATAATGACAACTTTGGCTTATTTCCATTATCTATAATTCTACATTTCAGTACTCCAGTCGAGGCATCTGGAAGAATTTTAAATAACAGCATTCCCAGAATTCTTATTTTCTTCCTAATTTTTAATAGGAACATTCCAGAGTATAATGGCTTTTTACCACTTTGGAGTAATGGTCAACTTTAGAACTTAATGAAAAATATGTCCCTTCATCCCAAATGTAAGCAAAATTTGTTTATGTCCAATTTCAGGGGTTTACAGACGACAGAAAGATGTCTGCATGTTATAAACCTGAGTTCTAGCATTTCATCATTAAATCTGTAGTTTTCTTTTTCCATTATTGTATTAAGGAACTATGAATTCCTGTCTTAATTAAGAGGTTTTTTTTTAGGATTAAATGTTAAACTTTATTTCAAATATTCTTTAAGCATCTATTAAATAACCTTTTAATATGGTCCACTGTTCTAAATTTCATAGTAGGTCATTTTTTAAAACTTTTCCTCTAGAATAATTTCAAACTTATAGAAACAGAACAAACAACAAAGAGAAACAGAACAAAGAACATCCATATAACTATTATCCAGATTCATCTACTGTGACAATTTACTCCATATGCTTTATAATTTGCATCTCCCATCCCTCTATTCTTCCACTCACACCCTTATATACATATGCATACACAGATACATACACATACATACATATATACACACATAGATACACACACACATATATATAAGCATATGCATGCGTGTGTGTGTGTGTACATACATATATATATATATATATACAGTGACAGGATTGTTTTAGGTGGATAGATATCTTTATTTATATATATAATTCATTTCTTCCTGAATTATTTCACCATGGCCCTTTAGCCCTAAATACTTAAGTATGTATTTCCTAAGAATAGGGATATTCTCTTAAGCAGCCACAGTACAGTTAGCAATGCCAGTATATTTAACATTGATATAATACTTTGATCTAATCTACCATTCAGATTTTAATTTTGCCTGCTGGCTTCAATAACATCCCTCATGATATTTTCCCCTGTTTGGTACAGAAGCATGTCCAGGGTCAGGTTATTACATAGAGCTGTCATATCTCTTTAACCGCTTTTAATTTGGAACACTCCCACACCTTTGTCTTTTGACATGATATTTTGGAAGAATACAGTCCCTCCTCACTCTTTTAATAGAATGTTCCTCATTTTGGGTTTGTCTGAAATTTCCTCATGATTAGATTCAGATTTGCATTCTCAACGGGCATTCTGCATAGGTGATGCTATTTCCTTCTCTGGGTATCACATCTGGAGGTATGGTTTCCATCTGTCTCTCTGTGGTGATGATAATTTTGATCCCCCAGTCAAGATGTTGTCCAACTTCCCCACTGTATAATTACTGATTTTTATTCTCCCTTGTAACTAATAGGCAGTCTGTGAGGAGACACTTTAAGACCATACAAATATCCTGATTCTCATTAAAAATTCTCTCTACATTTAGCATCCATAGATGATGATTCTTGCCTGATGGCTACAAGATGATGACTTTCCAACTCTAGCACTCACTCTACATTTACCAATCAGCCTTGTTCATTCATTTATTTATCTATTATTGGCATGGATTTAAGAACGATGACTGTTTTTCAGTAGCTTAAAATTTATTACTGTACTTAATTATTTCGGTGCTCAAATTGTCCCAGAGTTGGCCAGTGGAAGCCCCTCCGAGTTGGCTCCTGTGACATGCCCCCATCATTTTCATAAGTATTTCTTTACTTTCTGATATAACAAAACGTTCCAGGCTCATCTCGTGCCTACCTGCCCCAGCCTTGGAGTCAGCCCTTTCTCCAAGGAGCACTGGTTCCTTTCAGTGGGAAATGGTGTAGAGATGATCATGTGAGCACTAGAACTGGGTTATCTTTGCCTCTTGGCTCCTTCAGCAGACAGATCAGAAACTACAGGCATGTACAGACACATGCATACATACACATGTACACACATACATATAGATGAGAACACAAACATGCATATATACACACATAGATGTATTAATAAAATCATGATTTCATACTGATACCTCTAGAGGTTTTACTTTTTGCCCTCCTCCACACTTGTATGTCTCTCATTGCACACTGTAGACTCAGTGAAATCCCAACAACATCCACACATTCAGTCATTTGCTTAATCTAATAGTTTATCTAAAAGTTTCATAACTGTTTCACTCCTACTGCTACTAAATAATCAAGTCTACAAAAAAGACTTCAGCATTTGCTTGCAATCACTCTTCCCTACCTGGCCCAGCCTGAGGCTACATGGCCAAATACTATATTCATAAGTTATTTTGGATTAGTTCTTTTTTTTTTTCGCCAGTGAATTACGGTATTCATTTGAAATATATTAGGTTTACTTGTTTTAATTTGCTTTTAGTTTTAGGCCGTAAGTAATTATTTGGGGGCACCTGAGCTAACATCTGTTGCCAATCTTTTTTCTTCTTCTCTCCTCCCCAAAGGCCCCAAGTACATAGTTGTATATGCTAGTTCTAAGTCGTTCTGGTTGTGATATGTGAGACACTGCCTCAGCATGGCCTGACGAGCAGTGCCATGTCTGCATCCAGGATCCGAACCAGCGAGACCTGGGCCATGGAAGTGGAGCGCACAAACTTAACCACTCGGCCACGGGGCTGGCCCCCATAAGTAATTTTTTAATAGCTATTTTATGCTGCAGCAAAACATAGGATAGAATAGTCTCCCCAAATAGCAAATCACTTTTTCAGCTAATTAATATCAATTAGTATGAGTTGGTAGGCCACAAAAATTGCTGATTGGAAAGTGAAGACCTTCCTGATAATGCAAACTAGAAAAATATATACAAACTGTAACAAGCGTATATTACCTGGTGTTTGCCACACTAGTTTGCGGCAGGAACGACTAAGGCAGTTCTGGGGGAACAGGGACACACAGATAAACTAGATTCCAAAGAGGTTAACGTGAAAACTCACCTTTCCCGATATGCCGCCTCGTGTTTTCAATAGTGGAATTCCGGTTAACGTTGGATAGCAGTCCAAGGCAGAAACGGTTCTTATTGTTAGAAGGATCAGTGAAACCATCCACCAACACACTTGTGGAGGAGGCATGGAACGCTTCACCCACACGGTTATTGAGCTCGTAGTAGACAATAGAGCACCAGTGTTTTGGTTCCTCGTAAGCAACCGCCTGAACGTCTGTAAGAGAGCAAAGCTTACAGTCAACCATGGTTAGTGCCTCGGGCTCTCAAAAACTGAAACTGCGTGGTCAAAGTGCCTCAGGATCATGGAGGAAGATATGGAAAAGCACTTGCTATTATAATGTACCAGTTTATCTGTGATATCTAAAGCAGGGACTCCTAAGTGTGTCATTCTCCTTTAATTGGAAAATAATTTTCTCCAATTACTATCAGATAAGCCAAACGCCAGCTACGCAAGCATACCAGCAGCATTTGCTGAACATTCACAATATGCTACTTGCTCCGTAATATGCCAAAATGGAAATTACCCCACCACAGTCCCTGGCTCACCATCTAAAGAAATGCACCAAGTGGCAAGTGAAAAAACAAGTGGGAAGAGAACAATAGGGGATGGGAAATATGCCAAAGGTGCTGGCACAAACAGGAATTACTTTCAACAGAGGCTTAGTGTGCCTGCGCTTTTTCAAAGCAGTGAAAATCAGTTTCTAATTATTGATAAGGAGTTCCTTCACTTCACATTAAGTTGCCAATAACAATCACAGCTACAGCTCTGCTCCAGTCCTCAAACTCAGGAAGCAATCTTGCCAGCTGGCCATTCTTACAGAGTGAATCGTATCTCTCGCCTCCAGACTGCACGCTGACTTCCTTATATTTGATTTAAGTCATGCAGAGCAGGTGTGTTTGGTCTCTCCATTCCCAGAATGGGCCAACAATGGAAATTACCCAACTTCACTGACAGGATGCAGCTTGTTAAGTCAAATCTCTTAAGACTAACAAATCTCCAAACAGAACATGCTTCTAACATTTGCAACTAAAAGGTTCTAAAGATAAGTTCCTTCTGTAGTAAAACTTCTTATACCGCTGCGTTGGAGATTCCAAGAACACAAACCACACATATCCAGCATGCCAATATGGAATCATCTGAGGTTTATGAAATCTTGAGCATATGATCATAAAAAAAAAAAAAAGAAAGAAAATCCACATTGGAAGCATGAACTGTAACTCTTAAGGGAAAAGTACTTCTGTGTTCTTAACGTCGACCTCCGCAAATATTAGAAGGCATTTACTGTAGGATTTGGTAAAGAAAACAAGAAAAATGAACATTAAAAAAAATCTACACATACATTAGCTGCTTTATATACTTAAGCAGAGGAGCTGAAAACATACACTTTCTTCCCTGTTTGCTAAGCAACTATTTCAAAGAGCAAAATGTAGGCGATTTACAAGTGCCAAATCTTAAAGAAGCCCACAAAATCATTAATAGAAGGCTTTTATCAGCTATCAGGATTGTTGAAAATATTATCCATCTAGGTCAGAGATTGACAAATTTTTCCTGTAAAAGGCCAGGAAGGTTTCGTGGACCATATGGTCTCCATTGCAACTATTCAACTGTGCCCTAGTAATGCAAAAGCAGCCACAGATAACATGTAATGAAAGAACATAGCTGTGTTCCAATAAAGCTTTATTTACAAAGACAGGAAGCAGGCTGAATTGGCCTGTGGGTTGTAATCTACTGACCCTTGCTCTAGGAAACCCCCAAAGGTAAAACAACAACAAAAGGCCAACATTCCCTCCTCATGAAAACATTAACTGTAAACTTTTTCTGATAGGGGAACATTTTAAAGCTATTTAAAGGAAAAATTTGAAAGCATTTTAAAGGTCTATTTCCTGAAATCAGACATTTCAGGTTTAACAAACAACAGCTACAGGGTCCACCTGCTCCTGTGTAACAGTGCTCTCCCATTCTCTCTCGCTGTCCTGCTCTCCAAACACAAATGCCGAAAACGTGCAAGAGAAGAGTTACTTTCTCTAACCAGGATCTTTATTTGTTGGCTCATAATTACATGTTTGAGAGGACGTTCTAGAGATCATCAGGAACCATAAAATACAGAGCCAAATAAAAAAGACATAAAAAAATTTTTACAGATTAAAAAGGTATACATTCCTATTTATTCACTGCACATCTAAGCAAACTTCTTTGAGTTCATCATCCAATTTTAAGAACTTGAAAAATGTAAGCAACTCTGACAAAGTCTGTATCTCCAATTTTAATAAAAAAGTGAGACGAATGAAATAAGACATAGCTAGTAATGGAACTGCATTTGAACTTCCATTTACATGAACTGAATGATGCATGTCACGTGTAGAGTGCACCAGTGAGGCACCTCCCTAAGGAGAGGGTATCAGGGTCCAGTTTTATTCAACAGTGTGGTCAGGACTTCTTACAGGTGCTCAGGGATTCTCCCAACACTTATCTACCTGAGCTCTCAGCTCGCTGAAGCCTCCTCAACCTGCCACTGCAGACCTGGAAGAATGATCCTGCCCCTCAGTGACCAACGGGGAAAACAGAACTGGAGAGAGACCCAGCCTCTAGTGGGGAGGGAAAGAAATGTTCGGTTCTGCTTCTAAGTTCTTCCCACCAAGAACAGGTAAAATGTGCCTCAATTCCTTTGTAACAAGGTTAGAAACAAATAAATACAGCAAGAAAAACCCAAACACTATTAGTTTGTTCCAGTTGCAGCTGTATGTAGATGAGGGCCATAAAATGGATGGGGTTTACGAATATTGATCCTAACTACAAAAGAACCTTTGGAAAGCCGTGATCTATGAGCTTCTAATTTTAGAAATCACCCGTGAAGCTCTACTTCAGTATTGTTATGCTGTTTCTCAATACCCCTTATCCTTCACTTAAAAATACTCTTTAGTAAAGAGATGATTGCACAATTATACTTAGGCCTTCATTAGTTAATCAGTGTGCTTGTTCTCCATATAGAAGACTTATTTGTAATCCAAAGAATTCTATCCAGCTTCTCTTACTGTGCGCTCCTCTTTCTCCAGTAGCTGTTTTTTTTAAAAGATGAATATAAATTTGTGATAGAAAGTAACATGTGGACAAATTAACTTTAGACTCTAAAAAGGGAATAAGTGGCAATTCATTTTACCTCCTCTGTTGATTTCTGAGGGCAGCGAAGGAGCCATCATATTTGTGTCCATTGGCTGTGAGCCATCCTGGGTCATGGGGTCTTCAGGAGGCAGGTAAGCAGGTGGGGGTGTGTCGGCTACAAAGTTTTAAAAAAATAAGTTCTTTATCTTTGATAAATGCTCACACTTAAAACATATATTCTCTTCTATGCTGCGATTCTTAAGAGATTAAGTGGCCTTTTCAACCTCTCATCAGAAGATTGGATGCTAGAGACACTGGACTTGACGTACACTTTCTGAAAATGACTACCATCTCACCATCTTATACAATTTTAGTGAACATTCAGTGGGAGTTTTATGCCAGTTCCAGAAGCTGTCTGCCTATCCAGGATCATGACATTTTAAAACATCCAAAAGAGCATTTAAACATGCTTTCATATAATTCACTTTGAGAGGACCCTGTGTATTTCGTAGTCTCACTGATGGATGGAAAACCTATGAAGGCTACACAGGACTCCTGAAGAAAAGGAGCTTTAGGGTCTCTTGCATTAAACCTACGGGCTCTTAGAAATTTGCCAACTGAGTTTCATTACAGTCAACTTACTGACACTGTTCATTTCCCATGACTGGCCACTTCTCCCTACCCACTTAAATAATGACTAGTTTTAAAATCCCTAGTAGCAGAATAACAGGAAATACATCAGTTTATCACAGCTCTCGTCTGTTTCAGAATTTACATATATGTTTCTTCTGGAAAGCTCATAGCTAGTGGGCAAATAAGAGGCAAATAACATGATTTTTGAAACAAAGAACACTAAGTCTTGTGTTTTCTTAAATAAAATAAAGGGTCTTTTCCCACGAACAATCCTTTGTGACGGAAAAACAAGATCCTTACTGGCTATCACTGGTTATCGTGAGCCCATCTAGCACATACGACAGAGCAGGGAACACAGTTTTACCTTAGGGAACCATGAACAACTTGGGTAAGTACTCTAGACCACCCAGGGCAGCTGTCGAATACAGACGGCGAATACTGCTCCTTTAGAGTTTCTCAGTGATTTCCAAGACTCACTCTCCAGCTGGATCACAACCTGCTAACTTCCACCATCCAGCTGCTAACAAGCAAGGACTCAGAGCACAAAGACAGGACTATGGGGACCTTATCTGGATGCCTTTTTCACCCTTTCTCCAGCTTCTTTTAATTCAGCTTCTTCCCTGCAGCTGTAACGCTGACTCTGCTTTATTTCCAGCCAGGAACGAAGGCAAAGAGCCTCCTCTGAGGGAAAATCCAATAAATTTCTGTAAACAAGCTGGTGACAATTTCATTGGCGACCTATGGCATTGCACCACTGACAGGGACCAGATAACTACTGGTGGTACTCTACTCTTCCCACACGGACCTCCTCTACCCCTTGCAACTTTCTCTTGCCTGTATTTCCTCTCCTTGGCCTCTGCCTTGATCTCTAACAGCCGGGGACAAAGAGTAAATACAAGAATAAGCTTCAATTTCTTCACCCTTGGGCCCACCTTGGGTTTGCCAACTGCTCAAAAGCCTTCTGAAACCATCTCCTCACCACTACCCTGTTCATCAAACCCAACGGGTCTGGCAGGGAGTGGGGTGGACAGAAAACCACCAGATAATATTAGTTTGATTTTTAAACTAATTTATCTCCCACCTTCATCCTAAACAGTTTTGGACTGAAAAACAAACAAAACACTGCAAAATAAACAGGCTTAAAATAAAAGGAAGCAATAAATATATAAATAAAAGAAAGCACTACCAAGTGTGGACCACTTTTCAATTCTGGGGGACACACCAGCACTGTTGTCAAATTCAGATTTACTTGAAAACATTTCAAGTGGCCCGACAAACATGCTGGCCGGTTCATTTTCCCTTCTTGAAATGTTAATAGATGTCAAGTATATCTTTGTTTAGAAATTTGGAACTACTCATTTTTTTTTCTGAGATGCATGCTTATTAACCTATAATTTGAAAAATATATGTCTTAATCATCTATTTTGATAAACGTTATACCATCATTTCAGTCTAAAAAAGGAGGAGAATTGTTTTTTGTCTTTGCCCGATGGTTTCCAGGACTTCTGTTGCAATACCTTTGTTGCTAACGTGTATGTTTCTTGGCATTACATCACCACTGAAACGAATTTAATTAAGTAGAGGGGAGTGATCCCTCAGGAAATATCTCTTCTGAGGTTACACTCATAACAGGCTTTTTCTATGGAAATGATGTTGATTGAGGCTGTGTTTCTCCTAACAGCAAATGTGTGCAACACATTATTTTTCTCTTTCTCTCTTTTATCAAGAGCAAAGACTGTAACAATTATGCCACTCCCAGAAGGATGCAGCTGTTTCAAAACCTTTCAAAATCAGAAATAAAACATATTCAAGCATCTGTGCCTGACAAATAAAACCAGACATTTGCTAACTTGGCTGCAAGGTCTCCCTTTCCCCCGAAATCGTGTCCTGAGTTCCAGAGCAGAGTGCCAGATTCTAGAGCTGAAAAGCTCTGTCCACTCCAGGCACACCCAGCTTCTCCTTGACACTCTGGTAACACCTGATCTGACCACAGAACACCTCTGAACATTCCGACCTACCTGGCATCTGAAAAGGGCTTCCCGGGTCTGAGCTGGTGGGTGAGTGAGGGTAGGTGCCACTGCTGCTTCCAGGAGAGTTAGGGTAACTGCTGTTGGGGGAGTGAGGAAACGGATGGCTGTTGGGTTGCTGGAAAGAATCCGGAAAAGTGGCGTTGAGTGGCATGTGAGGCTCATTTTGTCCTAAGTTACGGAACTGAGCTAAGAGGCTGTGCTGAGGATTATATTCACTGTGTCTTGGAACCAGCACTGGAGGGAGGACTGGAAAAAGGGAAAGAAAAAAAAAAAGAGACAAAAAATGATGAAAATCTATAATAACATCACAATAAAGCTGAAATATAATCTGTTAAGTAACAACAAATTATCCGAGCCCTGCTCTGCTGCCAATTCAAAAGCACCATTCAAATGAAAAGCCGTTTTTCACTCAGGAACAAATGCAGTAAGAAATACAGTCTCTTTAGAATCAGTGAAGACTGAGGCCCGAGACCTGCAGCATTGACACACTGCCCAAGGAAAGTCTGCGAAATACGTTCTTTCAGGTTAAATATGTTAAGGTTCCCTCGTTCTTAATTTTTTCACTCACTAAAAACCAAAGCACAATTAAGAACATACATCACCGTTGACAACTCCACTTTACAGCCCTTGGCTGATAAGATTTTGCGTTTAAGAGTTAATATTTATTGAATGAGATAAATTATTCACCACAAATGTTTCAAATTGACACATTAACTCACTTTAAAACAAAAAGAAGCACAGTAAATAAAGTCGAGAGGGTAAATACAGTGAGCTGTATGATACCCAGATGCCAATGAAGACAGACAAAATATGATGTTTTATGTTGTGTCCTAGCAGTCAAATTTTATGACTGGCTTTTCTCTAAGGATCCTAAGATATGTACCCACTTCCCAGTAATCCTTATCACTACCTGAAGGGCAGAGAAAGAGGTTGTCTGATCCACCTTTTGCTAATTGAATACTCAAGGTATAAAAAGGCCAAAAACGTAGGCACCAGTAGAGAAGGAAAGAAAGCAACTCAAGTCATTCCTAAAAGCTCCGTATGTTAGGAACCTAAGGAGTTAATAATTAGCATGGTCATGAACCTCCAGAGGTAAGCCACTATAAATACAATGCTAATCAACGGGAAGAGCTGGCTAACAGAGCCTTAACCCGGGTAAGATTCTACACTTCCCAACAGGGTCACCAGATGGCCCCTCCCCAATAACAAGGGCCCTTGGAATCCCCACCACTATGGTGGCATTGGCTAGAAAGAGGAAAACGACCCATGTGGTAAAATGCACGGTGGGAGAGAGGAGGAGATTTAAAATCTGTTATTGCCGTCGGGAGTTAGAACTCAGAATCTATTTTCCCAAAGAAACAATATTCAGTGGCATTAGGAATTAAGTAGATTTTTGAGGGTTTTCCAGGGAATCTATCCATAACTTGTATCATTTCTACAGGAAAAAGTGCTCTTAACATTTGGATTATCACTGATTCCTGAGCTGAAAATTGTTTTTAAGTAAAAATAGGTTTTGAAGGTATTAAAATTTCTCATACGCTATCTTAAATTGCTACATAATCTTGCAGGAATAACATTTGCTGATTTTCCTGTTTGATCCCTTAGAAACAAATCTTTTTAGTATAACAAATGCATTTTTTTTAGCACAGTGATGGAATCTGCCCAAAACAAGTCATCAAAAGCATAATTCCTCCTTCTACCTTTCAACCGTCATCGGAAACGTAAACTACTTTATTCTGTTGAAGAAAAAATTCCCCATAGTCACAAAGGATACCCTAACGCCAATCGAAATCTATATTCCAAAATAAACACATCTACGAAATAGTCCAATACCTTAAAATTACCTAAGCAATCAAATATTCTCTTTTTCTTTTAGCTTCTGCAGCTTGAGTTACCATTTCCCAACCTGCCTTCTATGGTCATCTAGCCACAGCCTCCATTCTGATTCGCACCTTTAAAATAAAGGGGGCAAATAAATACTGGCCTCTAAACCTCTTCCCCCAAATGCAGCACCAGACAGCAACATGAATCAGTCCTCCATCTCAACCCTTCAGAGGACATCCCCTGAACACACACACACACACACTCTACTTACTGGAGCCCCTGTTTTGGAGTCTCCAGTGCCTAACAGTTTTAGAACTGGGCATGTACTTCTCATTGCCTGCAGATGACAGTGGCAGCGGAAGCAATGTATTTCTGTACCCTGAGTTGATACTCTGCATACGTGTCTGCAGTCACTCTGTTGTGCAGCGTAACGGCCTGGCTCGAAAGCAAGGTGCTGGCCTTAGCGCACATCACAGGTGAGACCAATCAGCTTTTGTAGATGACCTGGGAAGGGAGCCACCAACAAAGCACACCCTACAGATGAACTTGACAGGAAACAGAGCTTTTTTTCCTCACTTCCAATTACTAAGATGATTTTTCTACTGCTGATATAGGTAAAGGTATCTTTTAATAAACTTAAAAAATGTACTGAGGTATCGCATCTATAGTAAAAGGCACATATCTTCATATAAATGGGATCGTATATACTCTGCGTCTGGCTTCTTTGGTTCAACAGTATGTCTGTAAGACTCATCCAATGTTGTGTGCAGCATCTTATTATACGTATATATTACAATTTATTTCCTCAGTCCCCTCATCTAACCTCCTCAGAGAATAGTCAATTTCATTTTTTTCTGGTTTATCCTTTCTGTGTTTCTTCTTGGAAAAATAAGCAGATAAATGTATGCTTTCTTATTTCATCTTTATTACTAAAAAGAAAGGCAGCCTACTATATATCCTCTTTTGCACTTGGGTTTTTTCCCCTATATCCTAGAATTAACTTCATATTGGTTTATAGCCATCTTCCTCATTTATTTTTACAGCTAATAGCACCGGAGTTTATTTACCCAATCTCCCATGTCTGGGCATTTAGGCAGTTTACAATATTTTGCCATTATATATGACACCCCAAGGAATAACCATGTGTGTAAACACTGTGGTATTGTTAACGGGATATCTTCAGGGTAAATTCCTAGAAGTGGAAATACTGGATGAAAGGGGAGATGCAGATAGAACTTTGTTATTGTCAAGCACCCCTTCATAGGGGATGTGCGATTTTGCATTGCCACCAGCAACACACGAGAGTGACTTTTCCCCCACAGCCTCCAGAACAGACTATTTTGTCAAGTTTCTAATTTTTGTGATAATCTGAGGGGTAAGAAGTGGTATTCCGGTGCAATTTTAATTTAAATTTCTCTTATTATGGTGAAAGTCAACCATCTTTTCATGTATTTCAGAGGACATTTTTATATTGTTTTTTGTGAACTGTCTGCTGTGCTTTTTTGCCCACTTTTGATCTTTTCATTTTTCATTAAAATATATATACATATATTAGAGATATTCACTCATGATATATATTACAAATATTTTATCACAATCTGTCATTTGTCTTTTGACTTTGCTTATGTGCAAAGGTTTATTTTTTTGTAGTCAAATTTATCAATATTTCCTCTTATTGCATACGGATTTTGAGTCACAGAAAGCCTTCTCCTACACCCAAACTGTACGGAGGAATTCATCCATGCATTCCTATAGTGCACATAAAGTTTCATATTTTAATTAGATCTCTGATCCATTTGTAGTTGTTTTATTTATAGTATGAGGAAGAGATCTAATTTTATCTTTTTCCAAATGGTTAGCCAGTTGCCCAACACCATTTATTAAGAAGCCCATCTTTGTCCCAGTGATCAGAGATACCACCTTTCCCATCAAGTTCCATATGTGTTAGGGTCTATGTTTAGACATGCCATTCCATTCTATTCTAGTCTGTGCCCAGCCCAGCACCACTCTGTTTAATTATAGAGGTTTTATAGTATGTTTTAATATCTGACAGGGCTGGTCCCCTCTCACAGTTCTTCCTTTTCAGTGTTTTGCTTGCATGCTTACTTTTCCACATGAACTTTAGTTACCACCTTGTCAACCTCCAGAAAAAAAGATTATTGGTACTTTTATTGGGATTACATTATATTAATAAGTGAACTTAGGAAGAATTAGTATCTGGATAATGTTGAAATGACCTATTCAAGAACCAGGAGAGTATGTTCAAGTCGACTTCTGTGTCTTCCAGGAGTGCTGTAGAGGTACTGTGTTACTCTGCTAGGGCAGCCATAAAATGCCACAGTCCGGGTGGCTTGAACCACAGAAATCTATTCACTCAAAGTTCTGGGGGCTGGAAGTCTGAGAGCAAGGGGTTGCCAGGCTGGTTCCTCCCTAGGCCTCTCTTCTCGGCTTGCAGATGGCCACTTTCTTACCGCGTCCTCACACGGCTCATCCTTCTCGAGTCTATGTCCTAATCTCCTCGTCTTCAAGATACCAGTCAGAGCGGATAAGGGCTACCCAAAAGGCCTCATCTTAACTTTTGAAAGGTCCTATCTCCAAATACAGTCACATTCTGAGGTGCTTATGATTAGGGCTTCAACACAGGAATTTTAGGAGGGACACAATTCAATCTGTAACACTGAATTAGGTTTTATATAATTCTTATTAAATTTATTCTTAAGTATTTTACCTTTTGTTGCTATTTTAAATGGAGTTTTCTCTTCCATTATGTCTTCCAACTGGCAATTATTTATATATATATAAAGGTTATTGATATTTCCATGTTACTTTTACATGTTATTTTTTTACTATTACCTGGCTGAATTCTTTTGTTGTCTGAGTTAGTTTTACCACTGATTCTCTACAGAGTTCTCCAGGCAAATGATCAAGTCATCAATAAACAGATACAAGTTTTACTTTATCCTTTCCAATTATTTTCTCTTGTCTAATTGCATTGGCTAACAGTGCCAATACATGTTAAAAAGCGGTGGAGAGGGGCCAGCCCCAGGGGTGAGTGGTTAAGTTCACGTGCTCTGCTTCGGTGGCCCAGGGTTTTGCTGGTTCAGATCCTGGGCGCAGACACAGCACTGCTCATCAGGCCATGATGAGGTGGCAGCCCACATGCCACAACTGGAAGGACCTACAACTAAAATATACAACTATGTACCAGGGGGCTTTGGGAAGAAAAAGGAAAAATAAAATCTTTAAAAAAAAAAAAAGTGGTGGAGATAGTGAACTTCCTTGATTTATTCTTGACCTTGGTGGGAATGCCTCTAGTGTTTCCCCATTAAGTAAGATGCTGACTTTAGGGCTGAGGCATACATATCACGATGGAAGTATCCATCCATTCCTATAATTGAGTGTTTTTATTAAGAATAAGTGTTGAATTTTTGTCATAGGAATTTTTGGCATTTCTGAAGATACTATTATGATTTGTCTTCTTAGACATATTAATATGGTGAGTTATCCTTGCGTTCCTGTCATAAAACCTGCTTGGTCATGATGTATTATTTTCCTAATGTGGGGTGTTAAGTCTAATAACTGATATTGTATTTAGGATTTTTATATCAATATTCATAAGTGATACTGGTCTGTAAGTTTATTTGTGTGTGTGTGTGTGCTGTCTTTACCAGGTTTTGGTGTCAATGTTATACTTGCTTCATAAATGTGTGTGTGCTCAGGAACAGTTGATGTTTCTAAACAGTCTCTAAATGTTTGGTAGATTCTTCCTGTTAAACCGTCTAGGCTCAGTGCTTTCCTGTGGAGTAGTTCCTTGACAACTTTCTCTATTTGTTCTATGGAAATAAATTTAAGCTTTCTACATCTACTAAGGCTAATTTTGGTAAATTAAATTATATTTTTTCTAGAAAATTATCCATTTCATCTAGGTTTTCAAATTTACTTGCATACAGGTATGCAAAGTAATCTTATAATTAAATTTTGTATCTCTGTATCAATTGCTGTTTCTAATTTTTTCTACTTGTGCTTTCTCTCCAACCCATCTTTCCTCCTGGATTTTATCCTATCCTTAGTCTATTTTTTTTTTTCCAAGCCAGGATTTGGGATTTGATCTGTTTTTTCACTAGCTACTTCATTCTTGCTTTTTTGGTGAGGAAGATTGGCCCCAAGCTAACATCTGCTGCCAATTCTCCCTTTCTTGCTTGAGGAAGACTGTCGCTGAGCTAACATCTGTGCCAATCTTACTCTATTTTGTATGTAGGACGCCTCCACAGCATGGCTTGATGACTGGTGTGGAGGTCTGCACCTGGGATCTGAACCAGCGAACCCTGGGCCACCAAAGTGGAGCATACGAACCGAACCACTACACCACCAGACCACCAGGCCAGCCCTTCTACTTCAGCCTTTTTTGCTTTTACCTTTATTATCTCTTTCCTCGTACTTTCTTTGGTTTACTCTGCTGTTCTTTTCCTAGCTTTCTGAGTGGGAATTTAACATTTATTTTTATTCTTTCATTTTTATTGATAGAGGTGTTCAAGGCTATACATTTTTCTCTGATGACTGGTTTAAATGTATCCCATAGATTCTTATATGTAGGTGTTTTTGTGAACATTATTTTCCAGAAATTATGTAACTGTCACTTATATTTCCCCATTCACCTACAGGTTATTTAACAGACTAGTTTTAAAATTCCCAGGTGGAAGAATATACTCAGCCAAAAAAAAAAAAAAAAAAATCATCCCTTTTGCAACCACATGGATGGACCTTGAGGGCATTATGTTAAGCTAAACAAGCCAGACAGAGATAGACAAACACTGTGCAATTTCACTCATACGTGGAACATAAACAAACTTACGGACAAAGAGAACAAATTAGTGGTTACTGGGGGAAGGGAGGTGGAGGGTGGGCACAAGGGGTGAAGGGGCACACTTATATGGTGTATGACAAACAATAATGTACAACTGAAATTTCACAACGTTATAAGCTATTATGACCACAATAAAAAAAAAATTTCCCAGGTGGAAGAGTTTATTTGCTTTAAATTTCTAGGTTTATGGCATTGTGATAAGAATGGTGACTGTAGTATTTCTGGCTTACAGAACTTTATTATTTTCTTTGTGACCTACAATATGTTACAAATGGATGTGGCTGTGTTAAAAAGCTTTATTTACAAAAAGCAGCATCAGACTGGATATGGTCTGTGGGCACAGTTTGCCAACCTCTGTCTGATATCATTACTTATGTTTTTTCTACATGACTGGTCTTTATTTAGATGGATGTGTCAAAGCTCCTATTACTGTGTTTCCGTTTGTTCTTCCTGCCCTATCCTGTAGTTTCTGCTTTATACAGCAGGTTGCTGTGGTATCTGGTACATACAAGTTCATGATAAAGTGTCCTTTGTGTCAATGCTTTTTGGTCTAAATTCTCTTTTGTCTGTTATCAGAATCAGAACCCTTGTTGTACTGCTTGTTGTTTCCATTTGCCTCATATACCTCTGCCAATTCCTTTATTTGTAGCCTTTTTAATCACTTTCCTTTTTGGAGGGATGGGTCTCTTGAATACAGCATGGAGTTGAGTTTTACTTTAAGAACCAATTTAAAAATCTTTTTATTTTAATAGGTGAGTTAAGTGTATTTACATTTATTGATATGACAATATGTTTGGTCTTAACTCTGTCATCTTATATTACTGTTATTATATTTACCGTATTTCTCTATGTGATATAATTCTCTGTCTTCTATATTTTTTTTTTAAAGATTTTATTTTTTCCTTTTTCTCCCCAAAGCCCCCCGATACATAGTTGTGTATTCTTCATTGTGGGTTCTTCTAGTTGTGGCATGTGGGACGCTGCCTCAGCGTGGTCTGATGAGCAGTGCCATGTCCGCACCCAGGATTCGAACTAACGAAACACTGGGCCGCCTGCAGCGGAGCACGCGAACTTAACCACTCGGCCACGGGGCCAGCCCCATGTCTTCTATATTTTTTTAAAAGAAGCTCTAAAGCTGTCTTAGAGCTTCTGTTGTATGTTTGGTTTTGGTTTTGCATCTTTTAGTGTGTCTTCAATCTTCATTTGTTCCTTACTTCACCCTACACTGTCTAGTTGGTCAGTTTTAAATGTTGGCTTTTGACTCTCATTGATTATCTATAAACAATAAATGATCTTATTCTTCTTTCTCTATTCTTCTATTCCATTTTTAAAGTTGTACTCTATTTTGTCAGAACATCTAAGGTTTATATACTATTTTTTCACCCATATCACCCTCTTATTTTAGTCTTATCTCTACAATCAAATATATTAAATGCTCCCCACCAGTCCTTTTGCCAAATTTCCCCCAATCGTCTCTTAGTTGAATAAAGTTGCCCTGGCAGATTCCTCAGGGAACAGCTCACTGTAACAGTACTCCATGAGTTCTTGTGCATTTAAAACTTTTTCTACAGCCTTGATACTTGAAGGAGAGCTTGGCTTGCCCTTGATTTCCTTAAGCTTCTTAAAATGTTTTTCACTGTTGCTCACTCCATACAAAGCTTTCAAGAAGTCTGATCTCAGCCTTACTTTCTTGCCTTTATAAGCAATGTGCTTTTTTTGTGTGGAGGCCCTGAGGACTTTTCTTTGTCTTTAAAGTTCTAAGTTTTACTAGGATATATGTCAAAGTTAATCATTCTAGGTGAATTTTCCCAAGTACATGGTGAGTCCTTTCACTACGTAGATTTAGGTTTTCTCTAATTTCTGCAAAGTTTTCTTGAATTATAGTTTTAAATATTAGTCCTGTTCTACCGTCTCTGGGAACTTGGGAGCTCCAATTATACAGTATATACTGGGTCTTCTTTGTTGCCCACTCCAATTGCTTTCTCTCAGACCCTTTTTACATCTTTGTAAAACTCCTATTCAGGGGCCGGCCCCGTGGCCGAGGGGTTAAGTTCGTGCGCTCTGCTTCAGTGGTCCAGGGTTTCGCTGGTTCGGATCCTGGGCATGGACATGGCACTGCTCAGCAAGCCATGCTGAGGTGGCATCCCACATGCCACAACTAGAAGGACCCACAACTAAAATATACACAACTATGTACTGGGGGGCTTTGGGGAGAAAAAGGAAAAATAAAATCTTTAAAAATAAATTAATTAATTAAAAAAAAGAAAAGAAATCTCGTATTCATTCTTTTAGCTGTTTTCCTGCCTTTCTTCAGTGAACCTTATCACATTTTAATATGAATCTATTATCCCTTTGGTACATTGTAATTTATTCTTTATTTATGAAATGTTTTCCTCTCTTAAATTTATTTTCTGAGCTCCATCAACTCTCATTGACGTTCTTCCAAATTTTGTCCATTTCTGTACTTAGTTTCCGAAATTTCTGATTTTCCCCCCAAATGCCTATCTGAGGATATTTGATTTATTTTGAAGTGCTGTCTTACACTTAACACATTCAAGCCATGGACTCAAAAGAAACAGCTGCAAATCACAGATCTGATAAAGGACTTGTGTCCTGAATATATAAAGAACTTCAAAACTCATTAATAAAAAATCAAACAATCCAATTAAAAATTAAGCAAAAGATCTGAACAGACTCTTCACCAAAGAAGATGAACCTTAAAAACATTATGCTTAAGGAAATAAGGCAGACAGAGAAGGACAAATATTTTATGATTCTACTTACATGAAGGACTTAGAATAGGCAAACTCATAGACACGAAAAGCAGAATAGTGGTTACTAGGAGCTGGGGGAAGGGAAAAGGAGGGGTTATTGTTTAATGGGTACAGTTTTTGTTGGGTATGAGGAGAAAGTGTTGAGTATGGATGGTGGTAATGGTTATACAACACTGTGAATGTATTTAATGCCGTGGAACTGCACACTTACAAATGCTTACAACGATAAGCATTATGTATATGTTCCACAATAATAATTTTTAATTGAAAGGATTGGCCACACCAAGTGTTGGCAACAGGGATTCTCATACATTGCTGGCTGGAATGTAAAATAGTACAACACTTTGGACAACATTTTGGCAGGTTCTTATAAAGCTAAACATGCACCTACCACACAACCTAATCATTCTACTTCTAGGTATTTACCTAAGCAAAATGAAAACATACACACAGATGTGTATATTTTACTTGTGATAGCCAAAAACTGGAAAAAAACCAAATGGCCACAGGAAATGAAAGAACAAACAAATTATGGTACATCCATACAATGGAATACTGCTCAACAAAAAGGAACGAAATGTTGATTCACACAACAGGGATGAATCTCAAAATAATATGCAAAGAGAAGGCAGACAAGAAAAGATTGTATTCTGTATAATTCCATGCATATACAATCTAGAATATGCAAACGAGTGTATGGTGGCAGAAAGCAGATCAGAAGCTGCCTGGGGATGAGGAGAGGGAGGGAGCGCAAACATGCAGGAGCAAACTTTTGGGGGTGATGAATCTGTTCATCATCCTGATTGTGGTGATGTTTTTACAGGTATATGCCAAAACTAATCACATTGTATCTTTTAAACACGTGCAGTTTACTCCATGACATTTATTCCTCAGTGAAGTCATTCAAAACATCAATGTGAAGAGGCAACTTAAAATTGTCTTCCACTACTCTTAAAAACTGGCTAAAATCTTCTATTATCTATTCCTTTTCCAAACCCATCTTCAAGGTTTGACAAGCATTACTCTGAACTCTCAATAGTGCTACAGTCCCAATTAAAACAGTTTTATCCTACCATCTCAACTTCTGGGGCTATAAAATGTACACGTCCCAATTCAGAATCCCCATCGAGGACAGGAATTCCACTTTGCTATGCCAGACATACCAACTCTTAACAGTGAAAACCAACTGAAGATATCAAAAGTAAAGAGCTGCAAGGAAGTCTCATGCTAAAATTGGTGATAACATTTAAAACATCCAATGTCTTGTGTGGGCTCTTAAAAGTTAACAAGCGGAACTGCAAGGTGAAAAATAAATCGATATCCTACACACTCTTGGAAGAGAACTTTTCTGTCAAATTTACCTAATGTTCAATTTCACCCTCTAACAAACAGCTGCACCCAAGACTTCAAAACCCCTAAAATTACCCTCAGAATCTTTCTGAGAAACATTTTCCCAGTATTTCTCAACCTTTTCCACCAAAGTAAACGTCAGTGACAGAGGAGAGTGAACTAATCTGGGGTCCCAGCACCTCCACTGGAACTGCGAAATTACATTGAAATTTTGCTTTATCTTACCAAATTAATAAGATACTTTTTTACTTAACAAATGTAAAAACGGTATTTTTTAATAACTTACAATCAAGTAAAATTGATACTCCAGAAAGACGTGCCATGTTGTCTATGGCTTTGAGTCTCCAGTATGGCATGCTGTGCTGGGGTGGGTGGTAGTACCCTAGTTTGAATGTGTAGATTTCCAAATTGCTCAGTTTCACAATTCTAACAAGTTATTAATTTCTCAGAAAATTAGACTAAAAAGTGACTGGTGACAGCAAGGAAGCAGACAGGTAAGATATAAAACTAGACTCTAGAACTAAGAACATTTCTGTAGAAGCAAGAAGACGCTCATCAAATCGAGTTTTAGGTTATCATCACATCCCACAAATTCACTTAACACCACTACCACCACAAATATTTGCTGTAAGCCTGGAACCATGCTGAGCACATTATAACATTTTCCAAGTAAGAGTGCTTTGAGGGGTAACTGACCTAAGGTCACTTAGAAAGTGTTGAGACGTAGGCCATGAGCACTCTCAACCACGATGTCCTACTGCCTCAATGACTCCAAGTCTCCAAGAATATGAAATGAGGTTCTATAGAGTTTGTTTAAGAGATGGATGAGTAGAATCAATTCCGGAAGTGTTTCTGGACAAATTAAAGTTCAGGTCACTCAATTTAAAGGAGAAAACTCCAGTCTAATTTAATTAAGCTCAGTTATGAGAAGTACAGAACTCCCTAACGATGCATAATAGATAAATCATGGTCAAATCTGATTTGTGCCGTCTGAAGCCTTCCAAGAAGGACATCTATATGTTTTGGCTTCCCTGGGACACTCTCAATTTGTACTTGTTTTCTGAAAGAATTATTAATGGTGACCCCTGTCATTCTCAAAAGTGTCCTGGCCTGGACAATAAATTATATGGTCATTCAAACTATAAACAATAACTAATTAAATTCAGGTGAGGAAAGATCAGTCTGAGGTCTGGAACAGCTGTAGCCCTAGAGAGTAGGATTGATGTGGAAGAGAAGCGACATGGGGAAGCTAGTTAGGCAGGGTCAAGCCCACACATACAAGCTGCTCTAAACTAACGAGGCCTGGGCACCTCTCGCCCGTGCAGACTCTGACGGGACAATGCTGCTCTCTCCCCAGCACGCACACCGCGGGCACATCCCCCCATTCTTATTCCTTTCATTTCAGCAATATTTCAGGTAAGGAATAATTAAGATACTTGTTTTCTATTGGGGGAAAAGGAAAGAATCAACAGACCAATTATCCATGTTTAAACATACCCTCTATGTGCAACTCTCATTTCTTGGGTGAGAGGTTTATAATACAGCTGAAAGAAACAGGATTTGCAAACTCTGGGCCTGACTCGGGTCAGAAATAGGAAGGGAGAGAGAGTGCGGAATGCCTTCCTCTTGAGATGTCTTTCCATGTTTCAGGCTACTTCTACTTTATGGCAAACAGAAATGTGGGAGCAACGACTCCTCTGGGGAACCCTCTTCCTCAGCACACTGATAAGCTTACTCCTACTTGGCAACTTCAAACAATGACTAAAGTTTGCGGCTTCCCTTTAAAGGCTGCTCCTACTGGGTAATTTGAATTACAAGAATCTGGTTTGAAAGAGGAGCCCAATGTTAAAACACCTTTCTTTACACACATGAATTTCTTTTTGATTTGAACCATATAAAAATCAGACTGTGGTGTGTCATTTCTATATTCTAGGAGGTCGAACCCCGAGCTGGTCTCGTACCACCTCCTCAAGTGTATTCTGGGGGGAAAAGGATCCTAGACGATTTTACCACCCCTCCCTCCACCCACTCGAAAATCTCTAATTACTGCGTCTCTATAGGAGGAAGTTATCTTCCCTTCTTATCCTGACCTCTCAGAAAGAAAAAAAGTCAGATTTCCACCTTTTCTCAGTGATGTACCTCTGCTTTTCAAAGTATTTACGCATCTCTTTCAGTTAAAAAAATAAAATCCCCTTTCCAGTCAACAGGGTAACAAACCAAGCTAAGAAAGTCTCAGGAAGCGAGTTTCAGGAGACATTTGTGATTCTGCTACTGGACTCAGCTTTTCTGCGTTGCCAGGGCACAAGGAAAAGGTATGAAAAAGCTAAAACTGGAAAGAGGGGCTGAGCTCTGGAAAGCGTTCCTGTACAGCCTCTAGATTCGTGAGCTGTTCCAGGATTTTGAAGCACTCTGACATTCTCTCACCAAGTCGTCAGTGGAATCAGAGTCCAGTCACGAGATGAAGGCTGACAAATCCCCCCTGGCCTGTGATCTGGCAAAGGATTGTGGACAAGCTTTTTCTTTTTGGTGATCTGTGCTAATCTTCCTCCATTTTGCATGTGGGATGCTGTCACAGCATGGCTTGATGAGCAGTGTGTAGGTCTGTACCCAGGATCCAGACCTGCAAACCCCAGGCCGCCAAAGCAGAGTGTGCAGAACTTAACCACCATGCCACGAGGCCCCAACAAGCTATTTTTTTAAACACCCAAGAGTGTTCTGATAACAAAGTTGCTGGGGCCCTGCCTATATCCACACAGACATGATGGCAAATATAGCTGCTACCCAGTACCACAGATAATGCTGTTTAGTTCCCAAGACTTGGAAAAGACAGATGGGAAAGCATCAGGACACCCGCGTTCTGGCCTGGCTTTGATAATAACTACCTTTGTGACTTTGAGCAAAGCCCTTAAGTTCTCAGGGTCTCAATTTCCTCACTCCAAAGGGCAAGGAACTTGAACTCCAAGGGGCCTTCCCACCGTAAATCCTGCAAGTCTTCTGACTGATGATAATGCTGCTTTATGAACATCTGGAGCTCCACAGTGTACAAAGTCCACTGCCAGACCGCATCGCAGCTGGGGCTCAGGACACTTCAGTGAGGTCACCTCAAAGCAGGAAGGTGGCCCAGGACTAACAGAAGAATGGCCTGAGAGTCAGTCCAGCTGCTGCAATTCTCTTTTGAAAACAGGTGGGGCAGGGGGTGAGGGGTGGGAGGCCAAGCTGCCAAAGCATCTGTGCCCAGTATCAAATCTGTACTAGACAGATGTCCCTAGAGACAGTGTGTGTTCAGTGACCTTCTAAATAGAAACATTTAAAGTAGAAAGTGGTGGAGAGGGTAAGCCACATAAAAGCTAATAGTATATGCCTTTATGAAATAAAATTCCTTACCTACGGATGTGTCAGGGAAACTTGACACTGAAGAAGGGATTCTCAGAACCCTTAATCGAGGTTAAATTTTAATGAAAATATAGCCAAAAATCTCTGAGTGGTGGCACCTCGTCTACTCTTGCTTACTGGTGGTGCGGTGATGGTAGGGAGGGTTTGAAGCCCCGAGCACTACATACATGCCCGTGGAACACGGACCCCGGGCAAGGCTCCATGCGGGGCGCTGCAGGTGCAGAACAGAGCAGGACGGCCGCTGTCTGGCTCCAGTTTACAGACGAGGAAGCCGGCTCAGCCTGGCTTGGTAACACATCCAAGGTCACACAGCTGCTACACTGAGAGCCAGGGCTGGAATCAAGGTCCGCTCCTAACCGACAGACTACATTACTCAGTACGACCGCACAGCGCCTGCGGAAGTTGTTTTACAATTCTCTTTCCATTCTCCTGTTCAGCTTTTTCGGGGAACATCTTTTCAAAAGATAAGATAATTTTGTCTAAAGGTAGCAACTTTATAGGATACACTTTCTAGGAATACATCAATTACTCTTGAGCACAAACACATGAATAGAAGACAAACATGTGAATACAATTCGAATATAAACAGAGAAATGAACTGTACTCAGTAACGGTATCCTGAAGCTTAAAAAAAACCCATTAAATTTACTTAAAAATAGCCTAAATCTAACTCAACTTCTGAGAACCCAACTTCCTACATCACTCCAGGCCAGTGATTCTCTGTTATGCCACAGATAACTTCCCTGAAATACATCTTATCTGTGAGATTATGCACCCACAGTACACCTTCTCCGACCCCGTGACTTAATCCGGGTTCCTGCTCCAAATACCTTTTGAGGTCACTGTCCTCTCACCCTACTCCTGACCCAGTCATCCCAGCTTCTGGAAGTTTTCATCTGCTAGTTTCATACTCCTACACCTTTGCTCACTTGGCCATATTTCCAAGTCCACTTCTAACGTCATCTCTTTTATGGTGCCACTGCCAGGAGAAACAAGTTCCTCTTCGCTTTGTGCTCTAACGTGGCCAAAACAAGACTTTCATCATAGCATCTGTAACATTTTATTGCTATTTTTTTCTTTTTTTGCTGAAGAAGATTTTCCCTGAGCTAACATCTGTTGCCAATCTTACTCTTTTTGTTTGAGGAAGATTGTTGCTAACATCTGTGCCAATCTTCCTCTATTTTGTATGTGGGTCACCACCACAGCATGGCTACTGCTGAGTGGTGTAGGTCTGGCCCAGGAACTGAACCTGGGCTGCCAAAGCAGAGCGCATGGAACTTAACCACTACGCTATGGGGCTGGCCCCATTTTATTGCTAATCTGACTCTACCTCACCCAGACCATAAGCCCCTTGAGGACAGAATTGGGTTTTCTTTCTTCTGTATCATCCAGTGTCTGGCACATAACAGGTCCTTAATAACAGTTTTTTCAATTAATGTGTGCTTGTGAATTATATTACTATTTCTGGACTTTTTATTATAAACTGATTAATACAGATCAGCTTTCTCAAAGTACAGTCCTCAGGCTCCCTGCATCTGAATTAACAAGATTACTGTTTAAAGAGGCAGGTTCTTGTCCGTCCTCGCAGACGTCTTCAGTCAGAACCTCCTGGAGAGTGGGTGGAGGAAGATGAGGAGTGAGTACTCACTGGCCACACTGCACTAGCTCTCCGGCTCCCCCTCTGTCTCTAACTAGCTGTGGAACCTGAACTTCAGTTTTCTCACCTTAAGTCAAATTTCTAGAGATCATCCCGCTACCTCTAAAATTCTGTAAGAGTATCAGTCCCAATTCTCAGGTATTTAGATTACAATTAGAAAGACAGGGAAAAGACCAGCATGGCCTTGTACTAAATTGACAGGAAAATTCATTAAGTGTACAATTTTTTGGTCAGGCAGCATGGTATCACGGAAAAAGCAGTGGCTTTGGATCCAGACAGCCCAGGGTCCTAGCTCTGGGAAGTGAGGCAGCACAGTTTCCGCCCGTTTCTGCACAGAAATAATAAAACCCGACTCCCCACCCCCCCACCAGCTCTGGGAGGATCAGGCGCGCACGGCGGGCTCTCGACCGGGCTCGCTGTGTCCTCTCTTCCCATCCTCCCCCCAGCTTCCTTTCCTTTCCTTTGCCAAATATTCATTTTCTTCACTGCCACAGAAGGAAGGTGCTAGGTTATGAGAGACTTCATAGTTTGCTAGAGGTAGAAAAACTTCAGGGTGTAAGCTCAAAATATCACGAGGAGAAAGATCCTTCATGAGGCGCACAAGACGTAGAACGACAGTCAGAGGGGGGTTCTAGTTTTCGACTTCTGAAACGGGAAGCCCTACTCAATTACTTTACCAGCCAATTAACAGCGGCAATTTACTCTTTAAACTAATACTTCTCTCAGATCGTCTTTTTATTTAACATTTATATAGTGCTTATATATGCCAAGTGCTATACCAAGTATTAACTCATTTAATCCTTATAACTACTGACCTAGGCACTATCATTACCTGGACTTCATAAAAGTGGGTATTGAGGGATAGAGATTAAGTGGCTTGCCTATGAATATGTAACCACCAACTAAATGGAGACAGGATTCAATCCTAGGCAGTCTGGCTCCAGAATCTAGCCTCTTAGCCACTGTGCTCTGGTGTCTCTCTCACTGTTGCACAGGTTAGTTTTAACAAGTTCCTGGGCGGGGGTAAAGCACTCAGTGAGGGGTGGTTACTATTATACGTAAGTAAAGCAGTTGGCCTGGCGGGCCTAATCAGCTACTGATATGTAAATGACCATCCCCAGGTGTCACACCAGGCTGCATGGCTTAATTTGTAATGGCAGCTGAATGTAATTAATTCTCATTTTGCGTTCACATCTGACCCCATTAAATAGATTAGATAACAAGTATCTGTTTCACTAATGATGAAGATTATTGACCAATGGGAAATAAACACAAATAGAGCCTCCAGAAACACTTGAATCGCAGGTGTGGACTCTCCCAACTTACCATCATCAACTCCAAATTCATGCAGCTGGTGCAAATATGCATTTCAGATCACACACTCTACTACTAAAACTCTGGATACCCTTCCCCTTTGCTAAAGAGAGAAAATTGATAAAGGTGGAAAAAACTACTTCGGGAAGCGGTTCAGGGTGGCGGTTAGGAGCATGGATTCTGGAGTTAGACTTCAATTTGAATTCTGGCTCTTCCATTACAAGCTTGCGACAGCTTACCCAAACTGCATCCCAGTGGCCCTGTCGGGACCTCTTATAATTGTAGTCAGGATTAAATGAGAACACATGGTAAGTGATAAGCACAGTGCCTGGCACAAAGCAAGCATAATAAGGAACTATTTTTACTATTATTATTATTGTAACTATTATCACTAGTTTTCTGAAGATTTGTTTAGTGAAAACTTATTACAAATTGTTTTTATTCTAAAGAAGATGTGTACAGAAGTTATGTTCCTTATTTCAATGTTTCAGCCACATTATTTTTCAAGAAAAAAAAAGCCTTTTCAACATATATTATTTAATTTAATCCTCGCCACAACCCTGGAAAGTAGATCTAATCACTCCCCATTTCACGGGTTAGCAAACACAAGCTCACAGAGGACAAGTGGCCGAAGGTCAAAGACACCAAGTGCCAACATTTTAGTACAGGCCTTTTGACTCCAGATTCTGCCTGATGACATTTTAACCTCACAACTAGAAAAAATACGTACCTCCTTTAAATGGTCTTATTTGTCCTAAATTTCCGTAAAAAACTCCACTCTCCACATTTCCCAGTCAACAGGAGACATTCTACTGTGAGCAAGAGGCCCTCCCTTCTCCCCATTTATTTACTATCAGCATGGACTCTTGTTTGTATCCCACCCGCCATGGTTTATTATTCATTTCTGTCCTTAATTATTTTGTTGACAAAACTGTCTGATTTAGCCAGGGCAGCCGCTTCAAGCTGACCCGTATGTCCTTGTGACATGCTCCCATCCATTTTCTTTTTTTAAAACAATTCATGTTAAAATGAGCTGTTTTTTCCCATTTAAAAGCTATAGGTTATGTGTTTCAAAAGCATTTACCCACAACTATTTCCTAACTTGATCATCTTACTTAAATACCTGTCCACTACCATACCCTGGATACACTTTACAGATGCTCAAAGACACTGCCACAGAAAAAATACTGCTGAACCTGCCACAGAGCTGGCTACATACAACTGTCAGGGAAACATATGGGGAAAACAGACAAGACAATGCCACTCTGTGGTCATATACATGTTTACCAAAAGCTGCCCAAACACCACTGATACAAACCATAGGTTCTCCTTTTGCCTTATTGTGACTGAAAATCCCAAACAGGCAAGCAGGCAGGTGGTCCGGCGAATGTGATGTGTGACTACGTAAACCAGACCACTACTCAGATTAAGAAAGGCTCTTTCATGAGAAAGAGGGAAGAACTAAGAAGAGCAGCATCTCTTGGAGAGCTGTTTTGAACCGAGGTGGCGATGCAGTAGAACGTAAACCTGATCTCCCTTTGCAAGGTCTGCTAAGATTCCAAAGCGTAATAATGACGATTCAAAGAACTGGGGAAAAAATTTGCCAAACAGTCCTTTGTTGACATAAAACTTTTTACTTAAACACAGCCCAGGTTTCCAGACTCTAGATCTTTTATCAGGGAAGTTACAGTTTCTTCTCGTTACATAACCCACGTGGCTTGTAGCAGACCTGCAACAGAGTATGACAGGCAGGCTTCAGTGCTAAAGGTCACCGGGTGGAGAAACCCTGTTGAGGGCATTGATAATTAGGAAGGTGGAACAGTAAGCGGCACGGGTTTATCTCCCCATCTCCCACCATGGGGAAGAGGTGCTGTTGACACAGGGGAAACAGATGAGTCCGCAGCCTTTCAAACTGGTCCTAACACCAGTATCTAAGAACTACACTAAACCCAGCCAAGCTGGCCAATTAACAAAATCTGGGTGTTTTTTAGCTCTCCCATTCTTCAGGCCCTCTGAGATTTATAACACGGCGCTTGTAGTACCCTACAGTTGCCAGGGTCCCAGGTCTGCTCTTTAAAATAAATATCCTCTCTTTGCTTCCTTATCTCCTCCCCAAACAAATCTCATTTTTCCAAATATCAAGGCAGAGGTTTGGCTAATTCACGATCATTAGGCATAATGCCGAGTCTTTCAAGAGAATATTTTCAAGAGAAAAAGACAAGGGGATGGGACATACATTTTGAGGGGGAAAACTCCAGTCTTTTCTTTGAGCCTTTTGATATCTTGTACCAAGGAAGCTGAAAGCAAAACCGAGATAATCAGCCTGAGATCCTGACATAAGCCCACCTTCCTTTTTCTTTCTCTCACTTTTCCAAGTGTCTGTCAAGGGCACAGGCCACTCCCAACATCGGGAGCAAATCACCTGTGACTCCCCCACCCAAACACACAAAACATTCCTAAACCCACAAGAAAGCACTGTTTGAGGATGATGCACGTGGGCGGATAAGAAGCCAAAAAGCACCACTCACAAGTCTCAATATTCTTTCACCCAAAGCTAGTCTTGGAAGTATCAGGTAGGTTTTTCCTTTTAATTTAAAATATTATTTGCACACAATTGCAATCATTGTATATGCTACTTCTTTCATTTATTATGACCAATTTTTTTTTCTTACGGTTTTCAAAATTGCTCTTTTTCATCAGCCATTTTTTGTGTGTTTTGTGTTTAACGGCCGCTAGCTGGCTAGTGTTCCTTCGGCCCTATTAAACTAGCAGTGGTGGGTAGAAGAGAGCTGAACTTTAAAGAAGTCAGAGCTGAAAACAGCTAATATCACAGAGAGAAAAAGAATGGAGGATAATGGTTGGGAAAGCACAAGTATGAGAAAGATACTTTGTATAATCCGTAGAGTGTAGTCGTATAGTCTCAACATTTCAAATTGGAGTAGATTTAGCAACAGAAAAATTCTACCCGGAAATAAATCACATAATTGTCTAGATGTCTCCTTCAGTTTACGTACTTTCAGAATTTATGCAAAAGTAACCAGTAACTGCTAACTTTCCATACATTCATCAATTAATAAATAACAAAACCAATGCCCCAAATAATGCACTAGGAAGAGCTGCTCAGAAAAAAACCCCCGGAATAATAAACTTCACATTTTGCCTTAGATTTAAGAATATGGGGGCCAGCCCTGTGGCCAAGTGGTTAGGTTTGCGCAGTCTGCTTCAGTGGCCCAGGGTTTCACTGGTTCAGATCCTGGGCACGAACATGCCACCGCTTGTCAGGCCACACTGAAGTTGCGTCCCACTCACCACAACTAGAAGGACCCACAACTAAAATATATAACCATGTACTGGGGGGACTTGGGTAGAAAAAGCAGGAAAAAAAAAAGATTGGCAACAGTTGTTAGCTCAGGTGCCAATCTTAAAAAAAGAAAGAGAAAAAGGAATATGGAATCCACTAAAAGATCTAGGTATAAAATCCTACTCATAATTATATTACTGAATGTGTTTCTAGCAATACTGTAGATGACTGATGAAATTATCAAACACAAGCCAAATGCCAATGATAATATCTTGGAGAAAAGTTCACCATCTAAACTCCGTGTCCACTTGGCTGGCTGTTGAGCTTGGACAGAAGCAGAAGTAGTGACCAAAAGCTTTTTCAAAATGGAACTTCCACGTGGACAGATGATAGGAGCCCTGAGTGGACTGCGGAAGGCCACCTGTAAAGGACAGGGTGCCCCTCCCAAAGGAAGCCTCTGCAAACTGCCTCAATGGCTCTTCTCCACCAACCAGCCTTCAGGCACAAATGCTTTGAAAGGTACTTTTCATAGCTTTTAAAGCATCCTTCCTTCATCTCAATGTCATAACACATCTCTCTCCCACACCAAAAGTATTAGGGAACCATCTAGACTAGGATTACAGAGTAACTCTACACAGTAGTATATCTGTATCATGGTAACTCTTATGGAAGCCATATGTGGTAATTTTCCTTAGTCTTGGCCTTCCATTTTAATTTGTTTTCCCTGGTCTACTTTATTAGTAATACTTTCTATTTTACTGCATGTCTTCTTGTAAACTGATTGAAATCCTGTGTACAGGGAAATATAATATGCATATATCTGCACCACCACACAGACTAGAACGCAGTGTTAGTGTTGAGTGAGCGTTTTTGTGGCCACTTTCAGGCCCATCCCTGGTCCAAACTTCTTTTATTCTGTTTGGCACACTGTGCTGTAGTTACATGCCAGTCCTTCTTGGAGAGACACAGTTCCTCAGGAGTTGTCTTTGTGCCATAATTGTTTGAATGCAGAGAAATTTAGATGTAGACGAACACAGGATGTGGTGGTTAATTTTATGTGTCAACTGAACTGGGCTAAGGGATGCCCAGATAGTTGGCAAAACATTATTTCTGGCTGTGTCTGTAGGGGTGTCTCCAGAGGAGATTAGCATTTGAATCAACAGACTGGGTCAAGAAGATTGCACTCACGAATGGAAGGTGGGCATTTTCCAATCTGCTGAGTGCCTGAATAGAACCAAAAGGCTGAGGAAGGACAAATTTACTTTTTTTACTTGAGCTGGTACATCTATCTTCTGCTGCCCTCGGACATCAGTGTTCCTGGTTCTCGGGCCTTTGGGCTGGGACTGGGACCTATACCACCAGGAACTGGTTCTCCAACCTGCAGACAGCAGATTGTGGGACTTCTCAGCCTTCCAACTTTTGTGAGCCAATTCCTATGATAAATCTCCTATCGGTTCTGTTTCTCTGGAGAACCCTAATACACAGGTCATAATGCTTTGTTTTAATTTTTATAGCTAATGTTGCTAATTAGTCCCAAATCTTCAAAACCCTTGTGAAGATCACATCTTGATATCTGGCTTACAACTTCAGTTGTCAGATTCCCGTATGTCACCATTCAGATAAACCTGAAGGCAAAGACAATACTCCCCCACCCCAATCTCTGAACTGATACACTAACACAAGACTTAAAGACAAAAATCAAAAACATTGTTAGAGAGAAGGTTTTGTCATCATTGGCTCAAGTAAAAACACATTCACAGTATGAAGAAACATTTTAAAAAATGTGCTTTTTGCTTTTAAAAATATTAATCTTACTAAATCTCGACCCTTGAGTATACATCTTTCTAATATTCTGTGACAAAATAAGAAGTTCGCATAGACATAAGAAGTTCGCATAGAGCACCTCTGCTGCACACCAAAGTACAATGGTTGTCCTGAGGAAAAGCAGCAGTGTGACTGTTTGAGTCGTGAACTGAACTAGCTGCCTTTTCACAGATCACTATTTTTTACATTGTAGATTCACATGCAGCCGTGAGAAATAATACAGAGAAATCCTGCCTACACTTTACCTAGTTTTCTCCAATGGTAATACTTGCAAAACTATAGAATAACATCGCAATCAGAATATTGACACTGATACAGCCGAGATATGGAAACTTTCCATCAACTCAGGGATCCCTCCCTTCTACAGCCACACCCGCTCCCCTCCTGCCCCCCAGCCCCTCCTCAGCCTCTGGCAACCACCAATCCATTCTCCATTTCTATAATTCTAAGACTTTCTTTTTTAAGGTAAAATTTACCAAGCCACGAATTACATGGTGCCTGAGGCAGCGAGAGAGTCAAAACTCGCATTCAGTCGACAGGTGAAGAGGATTTTAGGTGTATTTTAATTTTAAACCGCTGGGAGCCATCCTGCTGAAAATGAAAGCAGCTGGAAGGGTGTTTAAAGATCAAAACTGAAATCTCAGAATTGGAAGCTCAAGTTTAATACGGCCGTTTAAGTTGATTAAGTTCAAAGTACGGAAGATAATTTCAAGAACCATGTGAAAAACATAAAAAAAGAAAAAAAAGGTCAAATGACAGGAAGTCTCCATGAAGGCATTTTAATAGCAGCAGATAGCAGCTGAATGGTCTTCTCAATCCCACAGTTGCATGACTTACTCCGCCACTGTCAGCATTTACTTTGGCAAAGCAAACGAAAACCTACATTTAACCCAACCACTAATAAGCAGCCTTGACTCTAAAGGCTACGAAAAGTCCAAGTAAACAGTCACCTGTTACATCATCAGCAGGGTCACAGTCTTCAGAAGCTGCGCGAACTTTCTCTTTCCTATAACTGTCCACACACTTGCAGAAAAAGAAATTCTTAACATTTCCTACTTTCCCAAAGATGCATTTTCCAGTAATGGTCAGGTAGAGGTCCTTTCACCAAAGGAAGGTTCCTCCCCGCTCACACTCTTCGCCATTGTTAACTATGATGAATACAAGTTGTCGCAAAGCGTTTCCAGAACTTTCGGTTTTTTCCCCCACTACAATTTTCAGACTCTGTCATTTATAACAGAATTAATGGCATAGGTTAAAGAAAAACTACAATTACTTTAATCCATAAAATTGTTTTTGGCCAAAGAAACAGAGATAGCAAAAGATACCCAAAAGAATAATTATATCACATTCTATCAGAGTACTAATCTTAATGAATATCAGCAAGAAGGGAAATTCTAGAAAGAGCAAGTCAATTTTATACCTGTAACAGAATATACAAAGTTCAAAACAATGAACGATTCCAAAGACTAACTCATTAACATCTCTTTTCAGTAACAGACAACTTCATCTAGTCAATGGGACTGGATGACTGGCCTGGAGACCTCAAACCAGTGGTGCTCAAACGTTAGCCTGCATCAGAATCACCCGAGAGCTTGTCAAAACAGACTGCTGGCTCCATCCCCAGAACTGGATTCAGTCGGTCTGTGGAGGGGTCTAAAAACTTGCATTTCTAATAAGTTCCCAGGTGATGCTGATGCGGCTGGTCTGGGGACCACACACTTTGAAAACCACTACTCTAAGCCTTCTAAAGGCTCTCAATTTTTGTTGAATTTTTCTCTAGAGATCTCAACAAGGGACCAGCAGAAAACACCAAGTTTGTGAGCCCTAACTGTCTGATGGTTGAACTGCTCAGCTGGTCTTTGAAATAATTTATCTGAGGTAATATAGTTCCACAGTTCAAAGTAATTCAGTGTTGAGCTATGTATCTGCAGCTTAGAACTCCAGACCCCTTTTTCCCTATTTCACAGAAACAACAACCAGCTGTGTTCCATGCTGCATTACAGAGGGCAAATGTCTACTCGACTGTGGGAGAGTGAGGGGCTGAGGCTCTGATTTAGTGGGGCTTCTCCCCTCGAGATGCAGGGGCAGCTTCACAGTGGTTTCTGGAAAAAATCCATGTGTTCTTATTCCCACATCAGCCACTTCATAATATGAAAAATCTAAGGAAAATCCTGGTATGTTCAAATTCAACAGATCTTGGCCTCAGCCTCAAAGTTTTTTAGAACTGTTCTATGCACGGCTCATCAGATTCTTGGCTAAAGGGGAGGATGAAATGACATACGTGGAAGCTCCAAATGTCTTATTTTAGCTGGTTCTCCACCTCCTCCCTATCAAACCTTTTACATGTAAGTTATTAAGAGTAACAAAATCACTTCAGTATTAACTTTTTAAAAAACTTCTCATCTTGTGTCAGTAACAGCAATGAAATGAACAAAGAAGGGAAGACGATAGTCAAAGGGTATAGACCGAAAACTCAGCTCTAAAAAATGGACAAATGACCATACAGAGAAATTAAAATTAGTATTTTCATTTAACAGCAAAAATTTACTCAACTGTGCTAGCTGCTAAAAGCTGAGATGTTAATAATACACATGGCTGGGGGGTGGGGTGGGGGGGGCAGAGAAAATACATCCACCGTGTTTTCTAAATAGTGAATCTTAGTTGTCTGGCACACAGGTCGCTTAATTTATCGGGATCTCAGTCTCGTTGCTTGTGAAGTCGGATTAGAATCTTCCCTACATACCTCTTAAAATTATCATGAGGATCAAAAAAACACATACCTAGATAATCTTGTTTGTACGTATTACTTATACACTACTTTTTATTCTCTGAAACTCTTAGCTCCATCTCAATTTCAGGCTAAAAGAAGACCATGTATCTCTTGTTGAGTTGTTTTTTCTTTAAATTTACATCATAGCAGGGATAACAAGCAGTAAAGAATATCTATATTAGAATAAGGAGAATTTAGCAAAGTTGCTGGAAAAAAGCAAGCACAGTCCTAGCCAAGAACAACTGTAACAAAGTGTAACTTTAAAAAGGATACAATAAAAACCAAACCGTTATCTAGTAATAAATCTAACAAAAGATGTGCAAGAATTTAATGGAGGAAACTTAAAGAAAAAGACCTAAATAAATTTAGAAAAATATTATGCACTACAGCATAACTATGTCAATCCTCTGCCAAATGAAATCAATGAAATCCCAATAAAATCTCCAGAGGATTTTTCACAGAACTTGACAAGGTAATCCTAAAGTATATAATATAGAAATCACAAAAACATAATGTTGAATGAATATAACAAGTTGTAGGATACTCCAATATCATTATATAATACTTTTAAACATACAAAATATTACATATTGTCATAGATTCATATATATGTAATAACAGTATAAAAGCGTGCATGAGAATGATAAACATCAAATTCTAATCATCAAATTCAGAAGAGTAGTTACTGAAGGCAACTGGATCAGAGAGACATAAGCTAGAGTTTCAGTTTTACTTGAAATCTTTGATTTCTTAAACTGGGCGGTGGATACAAAGATGTATTATATTATTCCCTGGTCTTTAAACTCTTTCTGTATGTCTTAAATATTCTTAGAAAACCCATAATGCCTTTTATCTGAGAACCATGTTACTACATGATCTAGCTTAGTAGTTCCCAAACCCCAATAGCTACATCAGCACCACTTGAAGTACTTGTTAAAAACACAGGGACTGGGCGATGCCAGAATCAGAAGTTCTGGGAGGGGAGCCATGCGATTCTAATGCCCAGCCTCACTGGAACCCTTGTAACCAGTAGCTATTAATAACTAATCTATCAACAAAATTGGTTCCAAACTGAGAATGAGATATTTAAGTGCTTAACATTGCCTAATCACTTTCCAACTGGTGCAACTGTCTAAAATGTGGATTTTAATCTGAGGGCAAAACCATACAAATTTTAAAGTATATCCTTTACTATACTTCCCCCCAAAACGTCATACATGTCAAAACTAGGAGTAGCTAATAAAGCAATAGTATGAAATGATTCCATGGCAGAACATAATTCCTTCAGACCCTTCAGAGGGAATAACACGCCATAGCAAAATTCCACCAGAGATGATAAAAGGTGCTATTGTTAAGAACAAAGTGGTACAGGTCACTGGCAAGTGCCCTCAAGATGTATTTCCCTGAAGTATGTGGATGACAACACCATGCTTCTTTCCTTTCCTAATTTTCTTCCCTTGAAATAAAATCTTAGCTAAATTTGTCTAAAGAAATGCACAGAACCAATGGGAAACACAAAAGCTAAATATAGAAAGAAAATAATTTGTTACAACTTAGAGGTATCAGCACCACTATGACAATCTTCATAGCCCTGCTCCTAAGAAATACAGTTAACTACAGAGGACTAAGTTGTTAGAACACTCAAGGGCTGAGAAACCTATGCTATTTCCCCCTAATTATTTAAAAATTACAACTAAAAACATGGAAAGGGACTATTTTGATATCTTACACAACTAGAATCTGCTCAATGCATCAATATAAAAGGACTCACTTACCAGGGCTTTCTACCCGCTTATAGTGGTAAGGATTGATGCACACCTCCTTCTGCTTGGAACCAAAAGGGAACTCACAGCATTCCAGTGGTTTTAGTTCATGGTGGCTCTGAAGGTCAGGCCAGCGCCAAACCCGGCAGTAGATGACGTGAGGCAGCCCCTTCCGGTGGGAAACCTGCAGCCTGCCGTCCAGAGAGCGGGGAATGGTGACACAGTTACTCGGCTGCCCCGGGCAGCTCAAGGCCTTTTCCAGTTCCTCCATGGCACCTTTCTTTTTCTTCAGTTTTTTCACCAAAGCATCAACAGCTTTCTCTGCCCATTTTTCTTCTTCATCACCCTGTTTCCACCCAAGAAGCCTCTTCACAGCTGGACTTGTGAAGGAAAATAAACTTGTCACGTTCATAATGACTGCACTGGTTAGAGAATCTTTGTATTTGGTAAAATAAAGGAGTCTCCGAATGCAAAGGACAATGGAACAGACTTCACTCTATTTACGTAGGGTTCTCCTTAGCTCCTTAGTTTTGAGGTCCTGAAGAGTAGCAACTACCATTCCTAGTGTTTCAAAAAGTAAGCCAAGGTCAGCACCTAGAAGAGAAAAAAGGGAAAAAATCTTTTAAATCATCTGTACCACAAAACCACAATTTATTAAACAATTACTATGGGCCAGGAACTATTTTAAGTGCTTTTATGTATTACAGTTGCTATGGAGAGAATTATGACCCCCCTAAAACTCAAGTTGAAGTCCCAACCCCCAAGGTGACTGTATTTGGAGATGGTGCCTCTAAGGAAGTAATTAAAGTTAAATGAGATCATGAGGGTGGGGCCATAATCTGATAGGATTGGTGGCTTTATAAGAAGAGGAAGAAAGGTTTCTTTCTCCCTATGAGCACACACTGAGGAAAGGCCAGGTGAGGACACAGAGAGAAGGCAGCCATCTGCAAGCCTGGAAAAGAGCTCTTGGCAGAAACCGAATTGGCTGGAACCTTGATCTTGGACTTTCCAGCCTCCAGAACTGTGAGACATATTTTCTTGTTTAACCTACCCAATGATATTTTGTAACTGGAGTCCAAGCAAACTAATACATAGTATTTAGTCCTTTAAATAATCCTTTCAGCTAAGTAATACAATCATTGCCATTTTACAGACAAACGAACTGAGACATGGTTTAATAATGTTACTGTTTACATGAATTCTGAGATAGAAACAATAGACACCTTGGCACACAAAAAAATCCAAGTTCTTGACAGATATATAATTTTTCACATTTAGATTCAGAGGCTCTAAAAATATATTTCAAGATATACCTCAATCAACAAAAACTGAAAACAAGAAAAAAATACTATAGTCTTAACATCTGTTTTTGGTTTGTTCCTCAAGTATCTCTCATGCTAAAAAAGGTAGTTATATTTCTACTACACAAACGTAGCAACATTTTAGGGTATTTACTCAGTAAACAAGCCTGTGCCTATGGGCTACAGGGCAAGTAAGGTAGGAAATTTATTTCTCACTTTTTCAAATTTGCTTTTTATTTGACATGAGAGGAATGAAGCACATGAACACACCCTGTACCAAATTCTTTAGTCAAGCTGTCTCATTTAAACCTAGTTACTCTTCACCAAATGAAAATACAAAAGGTGAAAAAGATTTAAAGAGGATAACTTTGCATACACCCCAGCTAAAATACAGCAGCATGTATCAAACCAACCTCCTCTCAAAAATAACTATGAAAACTGAATAAAACACAAAAAAAATCAAAAAAAAAAAAAAAAAACAGCCCAGCTTTTTAAAGGAATCAAAGAGCAACCAAGATACTTAGGACATGAGGGGCCAAGATGATGAAGAGAAGGGAAAAGCAATGGAGTGAGCTGAACATTCTTCACTGCTTTTCTTCTCAAGGCATCTGCCAATGCCTAAGCTATAAGAAGCAAGAGACCTAGCAGCCAAGAAGAAAGATGATAAAGAATGAAGCAGAGACTTCAGTAGTCTCATAGTGTTGAAACAAAAAAACTGGAGTTGAGGGCCTGCTGAAAAAGAGGTTCTGGTAAATACACAAGGCTTTCAGTTGAGACCCCTCGAGGGATATGACCTAGTGTAAGGGCAAAAATGAAAAGGACCAGTTTTAATACTGAAACACAGCCTACAATCGTCTTAATACTAGACTGAATCAAGGTGATGGGAGAAGAGGAGAAAAAACTGTGACAGAGGCAGTATTTATAGATACTGACCAAAGACTTTCAAAACTGACAAGAGACATCTAGCCACAGATTCATGAAGCCCTATAAGTCCCAAGGAGGATAAATACAAAGAAATCCACAAGTTCTGATGTGTCATAGCACAGTAAAATTGCTGTAAACCTAAGACAAAAATCTTTAGAAAGACACATTACTCTCAAGTAAGTACAATAAGGCTGAGAGTTGACATTTCAACAGAAACAATGGAAATAAAAAGACAATGAAATGACATCTCTAACATGCCAAACGTCAACAAATAGCTGATAACTTAGAATTCTATACTTAGTGGAAAGATGATGCAGAAATGATTGTGAAACAAAGATACTTTCCAACAAAGAAAATCTGACAGAATTGACTTCTCTCAGATTCATTAGGCAGAAGGAAAAAGATCCACAAAGAAGCAAGGAACTGCAGGAAAGAATGAAGAGCTCCACAAGGGTAAATAAAGGTAAGTCTAAACGAATACTGACTTAATGAAACAATAATAGGAATCTCTTGTGGTGTTCAAAATACAAAGTTAAAGCACATGACAAAAAAAGCAGAAAGGGGTAAGTGACACTAATTTTCTAAAGTCCCTGTATTACCCAGGCTGTGGTAAAGCATTAAATTATTATTCATATAATACGTTTTGAAGTTATGTCATAATAAAGCAACCAAGGAAAGAATAATTTAAAAACTATAAAAAGGGAATAAAGGAGTTAAAAAACATGGAATTATTTTTAAAAGTATAATTAATCCAAAGAATATGAGAAAAAAGCAGCAAATAATAGATAAGACAAATAGAAAACGGTAAGATTTAGACCTAATCCCAGAAGTATCAGCAATTACTTAACTATAAACAAATTAAATATGCAAATAAAAGACAGGAGTAGGGATAGGGAGCAGCACTTAACTATATTGTACTTACAAAAAACATACATTAAATATAAGGACAGAGAAGGCTGAAAGAAAAATGATGGAAAAAGATACATTATGAATATTCTAACCCAAAAAGCTGCCCCAACTATCAGGCAAAATAGACTTTAAAATAAGAAGCAACACCAGAAATTAAAAAGAAAAAGAGGAATGTTTCATAATGTTGAGTTGATCCACCATGCATCCGTCACAATCCCCACCATGAATATATCACAATCCCAAATTTTTTGGCAAGTAACAACAGTCTCAAAATACATAAAGCAGATTCTCTGAGCTGCCCTTGATGCCCAGCACATGCCAGCCCATCTTCTCCCTGCTTGTTGGTTCACAACCTCAGGAGTTCCCTGGGTGAAACTAGAAACTGGCCCCAGTACACTGAGGGCAAGGGGAGATCAAAGAAATGGACTCCAGACTGATATTGTCACTGGTCACCAATTAGAAGAAATTTCTGTGATTGTCTGAATTTGTATGTCTAGTTTCTCAGGAGGAGTGATGTCAGCAACATGGCGGAGTGAGCGCTTCCCTTAGACTCTCCCCTCGAAGATACAACAAAAAGGACATTCATATACCAACAGAGAACATTCACACAACACAAAAGACATGTGAGAGACCCACGCAGCCATACGCCCGAAGGTGGACATGCTGGACCTCCAGGAGGAAGTGGAAGGAGGTAAGGGGTTCTCCTCTCCTTCTCCAATGGCAGTGACCCTGGGACTGCACACAGCTCTGAGAGGAGCAGAGGGAGGGGGGTGGCTCTCCGCAGGAACACCTTCACTCTCCAAGTTCCCTCAAACCCCATGGGAAAGCCCCATACATAGGCGGCTAAGCTATTGCCAGGTTGTCTTCATCAAGCCAGCACCCCAGGAGAGCAGAAAGTGAGGGCAGAATGAGAAGCCCCAAGGAGCGTGCATGTGAAAGAAAGCGTCCCTCCCCTGCCTAGCACTCCAGCTCAGCCTGTCAGCCAGAGACCCTGCACATATGATAGAAAAGCAGCAGCTATGAGCAAGGGAGCCATGGATTGTGGCAGGCTCAGAATGCACAGCTCCCACCCTAGTGGCGGCAGGTGGAAGCTGCAACCAGATACTATCACTATACAGAGGCACAAATCCATGCTATCAAACAGGATAAAAAATATATTAATATTCCAGACCAGAAGGAAAACAAGAACCCTGAAATCAATGCTGAAGGCACAGGAACTTATAATCTAAATGACAAAGAATTCAAAATAGCTATCATAAAAAAATTCGACGACTTACCAGAAAATACAGATAGATGGTTCAATGAAATCAGAAACTTCTTCACAAAAGAAAATGAAACTATAAAGAAAAACCAATCAGAAATGTTGGAGATAAAAAAACAATGGATGAGATAAAGAAAAATCTGGAATCCCTGAATAACAGAGCTGATTTACGGAGGACAGAATTAGCAGCTTGGAGGACAGAAATACAGAAATGCTTCAGATGGAGGAGGAGAGAGAACTATGACTAAAAAGAAATGAAGAAGTTCTTTGAGAAATATCCAACTCAATTAGGAAATGTAACCTAAGGATTACAGGTATGCCAAAAGGAGAAGAGAAGAATGGAACAGAAAGTCTGTTCAAAGAAATAATAGCTGAGAACTTTCCAAACCTGGGAAAGGAGCTGGAAATACAAGTGAAAGAAACTATTAGAACTCCTAATTAATTATATCAATGTCAAAAGACCTTCTCCAAGGTATATAGCAGTAAAGCTGGTAAAAGTGAATTGCAAAGAAAAAATATTAAAAGCAGCAAGGCAGAAGAAAGTAACTTACAAAGGAACTCCTATCAGGCTTTCCAGGGATTTCTCAGCAAAAACCTTACAGGCTAGGAGAAAGTGGAATGATAGCTTCAAAATTCTGAAAGACAAAACCTTTCAGCCAAGAATACTCTATCCAGCAAAAGTATCCTTCAGATATGATGGAGAAATAAAAATTTTTCCAGATAAACAAAATCTAAGGGAGTTCATCACAAGACCTCCCCCCTCCCCAAGAAATGCTCAAGAAGGCCCTCACACCTGAAAAAAAAAAAAAGAAAAGAAAAAGAGAGGGGTTATAAAGCCCTGAGCAAGTAGATAAACAGGTAGACAAATCAGAAAATTGCAGCTCTCTATCAGAACAGGTTAGGAAACACTTAATTATAAAATTAAAGATAAAGGGAAGGAAAACATCAAAAAATAAATATAATCCTGTCACTTTAACTACAAACTCACAACACAAGATGGAATAAGTTGTGACAAGAGTAACTAAAAAGGGGAAGAGAAAAGGGATGGAATTGGCTTAGTCTAAGAAAATAAGAGGCTATCAGAAAGTGCATTATCGCATCTATGAGATTTTTTATACAACTCTCATGGTAACCACTAAACAAATACTCAGAACAGAGACACAAATAATAAATAAAGAGAAAACTAAGAAAACCATCATAGTGAACTACCAAACTGAACTGGTAGTCTGGGATGAGAAAAAAGGGAAAGGCAGAAGCAGCAGAAAACAAGTGATAAAATGGCAATATTAAGACACCATATATCAACAATCACTCTAAATGTAAATAGATTGAATTCTCCAATCAAAAGACAGAGTGGTAGGATGGATTAAAAAACAAAATGCAACAATATGCTGTCCCCAGGAAACACATCTCAGCTCTAATGACAGACACAGGCTCAGAATGAAGGGATGGAAGATGATACTCCAAGCCAATGGCAAACGAAAGCAAGTGTTATCATACTTATATCAGACAAAGTAGACTTCAAGACAAAACAGGTAATGAAAGACAAAGAAGGGCAGTACATTATGATAAAAGGGACATTCCACAAAGAAGACATAAAATTTACAAATATATATGCACCCAACACAGGAGCACCGAAGTACATAAAGCGACTATTAACAAACCTAAAAGGAGGTGTTAACAACAACACACTAACAGTTGTGGACCTCAACACCCCACTTATGTCAATGGATAGATCATCCAGACAGAACGTCAACAAGGAAATAGTAAATTTAAATGAAAAACTAGACCAGATGGACTTAACAGATGTAGATAGAACACTCCATCCAAAAACAGCAGAAAGCACATTCTTCTCAAGTGCGCATAGAGCATTTTCAAGGATAGACCAAATGTTGGGGAAAAGGCAAGCTTCTATAAATTTAAGAAGATAGAAATCATATCAAGCACCTTTTCCAACCATAATGCTATGAATTAGAAATCGATTACAAGAAAAAGCTGGGGAAGGGACAAAAGTGTGGAGACTAAACAACATGCTGCCAAACAACCAATGGATCACTGAAGAAATTAAAGGAGAAATAAAAAAATATCTGGAGACAAATGAGAATGAAAATACACCATACCAACTCATACGGGATGCAGCAAAAGCAGTCCTAAGAGGGAAATTCTTAGCAATATAGGCCCACCTTAACAAACAAGAAAAATCTCAAATAAGCAATCTTAAACTACACCTAACAGAATTAGAAAAAAAAAAAAAAAACCTAAACTCAGCAGAAGGAGGAAAATAATAAAAATTAGAGTAGAAATAAACGAAACTGAAACAAACAAAAAACAGTGGAAAGGATCAATGAAACAAAGAGCTAGTTCTTTGAGAAGATAAACAAAAATGACAAACCCTTAGCCAGACTCATTAAGAAAAAAAGAGAGAAGGCTAAAATAAAATTAGAAATGAAAGAGGAGAAATTACAACAGATACTACAGACATACAAAGGACCGTAAGAGAATACTTTGAAAAACTACATGCCAACAAATTGGACAATCTAGAAGAAATGGATAAATTCTTAGACTCATACAACCTGCCAAAAGTGAACCAAGAAGAAATAGAGAACCTGAATAAACCAATCACAAGAGATTAAAATAGTAATCTGAAGTCTCCCAAAAAATCAAAGTCCAGGACTATATGGCTTCTCTGGAGAATTCTACCAAACATTCAAAGATTTAATACCTGTCCTTCTCAAACTATTCCAAAAAATTGAGGAAGAGAGAACACCTCCTAACTCATTCTACAAGGCCAACATCAGCCTGATACCAAAGACAGACGAGGAAAACACAAACAAGAAAAACTACAGGCCAATATTGCTAATGAACATAGATGGGAAAATCCTCAGCAAAATATTGGCAAACCGAATACAGCAATACATTAAAAAGATCATACACCATGATCAAGTAGAATTTATACCAGGGACACAGGGATGGTTCAACATCCTCAAATCAGTCAACGTAATATACCACATTAACAAAACGAGAAATAAAACCACATGATCATCTCAATAGACCCAGAGAAAGCATTTGACAAGATCCAACATCCATTTATGATAAAAACTCTTGCTAATATGGGTACAGAAGGAAACCACCTCAACATAATAAAGGCCATATATGACAAACCCACAGCCAACATCATACTCAATGGGGAAAAACCTGAAAGCATCCCTCTGAGAACAGGAACAAGACAAGGGTGCCCACTATCACCACTCTTATTCAACTTAGTACTGGAGGTTTGGGTCAGAGGAATTAGGCGAGAAAAAGAAAGAAAAGGAATCCAAATAGGCAATGAAGAAGTGAAACTCTTGCTGTTTGCAGATGACATGATTTTATATATAGAAAACCCTAGAGAATCCTTCAGAAATTATTAGAAATAATCAACAACTACAGCAAAGTTGCAGGGTACAAAATCAACTTACAAAAATCAGTTGCATTTCTATACTCTAATGACAAACTAACAGAAAGAGAACTCAAGAATACAATCCCATTTACAATCTCAACAAAAAGAATAAAATATCTAGGAATAAATTTAACCAAGGAGGTGAAAGACCTATACAGTGAAAACCATGAGACAGTACTGAAAGAAAGTGCTAACAAAGAAATGGCAAGATATCCCATACACCTGGACTGGAAGAATAAATATAGTTAAAATGTCCATACTACCTAAAGCAATCTACAGATTCAATGCAATCCCAATCAGAATCCCAATGACATTCTTCACAGAAATAGAACAAAGAATCCTAAAATTCATATGGGGCAACGAAAGACCCTAAATTGCTAAAGCAATACTGAGAAAAAAGAACGAAGCTGGAGGCATCACAGTCTCTGACTTCAAAACATACTACCAAAGCTATAGTAATCAAAACAGCATCGTACTGGTACAAAAACAGGTGCGCACATCAATGAAACAGAATTCAAAGTCCAGAAATAAAAGCACACATCTACGGATAGCTAATTTTCCACAAAGGAGCTAAGAACATATAATGGAGACAGGAAAGTCTCTTCAATAAATGGTGTTGGGATAACTGGATAGCCACATGCAAAAGAATGAAAGTAGACTATTATCTTTTGCCATACACAAAAGTTAACTCAAAGTGGGTCAAAGGCTTGAAGGTAAGACCTGAAACTGTAAAATTCCTAGAAGAAAATAAAGGCAGTACACTCTTTGACACCCGTCTTAGCAGCATCTTTTCAAACACCAAGTCTACTTGGACAAGGGAAAGAAAAGAAAAAATAAACAAGTGGGACTTGATCAGACTAAAGAGTTTCTGCAAGGCAAAGGAAACCAGGATCAAAATGAAAAGACAACCCACCAACTGGGAGAAAGTATTTACAAATCATATATCTGACAAGGGGTTAATCTCCAAAATATACAAAGAACTCACACAACTGAACTACAAAAAAACAAACAACAAGATCAAAAAATGGGCAGAGGATATGAACTGACATTTCTCCAAAGAAGATATACACATGGCAAATAGGCATATGAAAAGATGTTCAACACCACTAATCATCAGCGAAATGCAAAACAAAACTACAATAAGATAACACCTTACACCTGTTAGAATGGCTATAATCAACAAGACAAAAAGATAAATGTTGGAGAGGAGGTGGAGAAAAGGGAACCCTCATTACACTGCTGGTGAGAATGCAAACTGGTGCAGCCACTATGGAAAACAATATGGAGATTTCTCAAAAAATTAAAAATAGAAATACCGTATGACCCAGCTATGCCACTACTGGCTATTTATCCAAAGAACTTGAAATCAACAATTCAAAGAGACTTATGCACCCTTATGTTCATAGCAGCATTATTCACAATAGCCAAGATGTGGAAGCAACCCAAGTGCCCATCAACTGATGACTCGATAAAGAAGACGTGGTCTATATGTATACAGTGGACTACCACTCAGCCATAAAAAGACAAAATCGTCCCACTTGGAATAACATGGATGGACCCTGAGGGTATTACGTTAACGAAATAAGCCAGACAGAGAAAGACAAACACTGTATGATCTCACTCGTATGTGGAAGATAAACTAACACACAAAGAGAACAGTTCAGTGGTTACCAGAAGGGATGGGGGTTGGGAGGTGGGCACAAGGGGTGAATGGACACATTTATATGGTGACTGACAAATAATAATGTACAAGTGAAATTTCACAATGTTAAACTATTATGACCTCAATAAAAAAAAATACATAAAGCAGAAACTAACAATTAAAATGACAAACCCAGAATCTTAGTGGGAGATTAATACAATAACTAATAAAACAAAAACCAATACATACATAAAATTAATAACATGCTTAAAAACTTGATCCAATTCATGTACCTAGATGACTGTAGCCAACAATTGCAGAATCACTAACACTTTGTTTATTATACTCATGTAATACTTAGCCAAAGTGACCATATAGCCAGCCATAAAGCAAATCTCTACATGTATCAAAACCATACAGAATAAGTCCTTTAGTCATAGTATAACTAAGAAATCAATAACAAAAATATTATTATTGAAAACAGTTATACTTTTCAACAACTCGTGGATCAAAGAAGAAACGACAGTGGAAATTAGAAAACATTTTTAACTTAATGATTATAAAAATTTGACACATCAAAACCTGTAGGATGTGGCTCAAGCTTTGCTTAGAGGGAAATTTATAGTCTTAAATACATATATTAGAAGAGAAAAAAAGCTGAAAACTAATGTTCTATGTATCTACCACAAAGAAAAAAAATAGGAAAAGTAAATCCAAAGAAGCTATAGGACATAAGAGCAGAAATTTAAAAAAAAAAAAAAAGCATACTAGAGAAAAACCTATAAAATCCAAGATGGTTACTTGAAAATACTAATAAAATTGGATAAACCTCTAGCAAAACTGATCAATAAAAGGCACAAATTACCAATAACAGGGATAAAAAGGGAAAATCATCACTGATCTTCAGAAATTAGAAAGATAATGATTATGTAGAGCTGTCAGGCAAATTGTGCACGTCTACAGCTACCATGTGGTGGTCTGCTCATCTGTCTTCCTCACCCCGTGAAAATGACAGGAGTCCAATCCTCCTGTCTTCCCGTCTTTGGAGCCCTATACTGTATCTGGCACACAGCAGATCCTCAATAAATGTTTAATCAATGACTTAGCTCCCGGAAGAAGCGAGAAGGCCAAGTGTGGGGCTTCAACTTTACTCAATTAAATATGAATAAACATAAATATTATTCAATAGCCTGTAGGGGATTAGTTGTTCCCTTTTCTAAAGTAAAGAGTTTTATCCAAATCTACCTTTTTCTTTTGAAGTTGGTATTATTTTCATTTAACAGAAAAGGAAAGAGAAAACAAAACTATGCTATCATCGTGTCACACTTGGTCAGAGTGTACCTAGTGAAATAATCATTTACTTTTACTAAAGGTTAGTTGTACAAAGGAACAAGACAGACAACTTCTTTCTAGTCCTCTAGAAACAATTTACAAAGGGAATATATTTCTTCTTATTCTATATATTCTTTTCTTCTACTCCAGAAACTGCTTTTTTATATTTTATCCAATAATTTTCAATAGAGGGGGTGAGTTTATATCAAAATCACTTGGGGCTATTTCAAACTGTTCACTGCTGGGTTAGTTATGGAAGGAAAGTGTGTTGGGGAGGGGGCGGGGTGTGAGATTCAGAACCACCATTTCAGACCTTTAACTATTCAAATTGACATTCAATCAACAAAGCCATCCTGAGTGCCCTGCACTGTGCTATACACAGGGGACAGAGACAAAGATGTCTACAGCCTGAAGGAACTCACAGTCCAACGGAAGAGCCAGTGTGTGAACTAACTCTCACTGGGGCAAACTGGGTTCCCTGCATGGTACTAAAGGGTGGCACTGAGAAGTCTCCAGCCATCTCCAAGGCCTCAGCCAGGAGGAAGGAGTGACTGCACCAAGGTCGGCCGTGAGCTTGAAGAGGAGGCCCGGGTACTGTGCATTTGCCCACCACGAACTAACTATAACACCGCGCGATAAAAAGCTCTAACAGGTATAAACAATAGTATATAAAAGCAGAAAAGGAGAGAACATTCAATTCTAGGGATTTCAGGAAGTTTTGCCAAAGAGGAAACACAGACAGACCTTAAAGGATTAGCAGAATTTTGTGAAACAATAGAGCTAACATGGAGTGATCATTACATGACAGACACCATTCCAAGCACTTTCCATCTATTAGCTAGTTTAATCTTTGCAACAAACCCTCCGAAGTAAACACTATCATTTTCCTCATTCTACAGGTAAGGAAAACGAAATATAGAAAAGTTAAATAACTTTTCCAGAGTTTACATACACAGTTGTAATTGGCAGAGCCAGGATTTGAACTCATGTTGTCTGGCTCTAGAGCCTCAATTTTTTTAACCTCTTTTCTACATTGCTACTTCTAACAGACACATAATAGAAACGCTAGGGTTCAGGGCGGTTGGAGACAATACAAGGCCGGTAACAAGTTCAGGGGCGAGATGGAAGGGCCTGTGACAGATCTTATCCTGTGGTCAAGGGGAAGGTTTCAAATCATGATTAGATCTAAGTTTCAGAAAGACAGCTAAGGCGATATCCTCAATACAGGAAGACCTCTCCATTCAGAGAACAAAAAACAAAACAGAAGACACTACTGCCTCCAAACACTGCAGGGGCCAGTGCGAGGACGAATGTCCCGACGCCCCTCACAAAAATTAAGGTGACAAGATCACAAACCTTTGCACAGAAATGGGCACAGATGAAACAAAACGCAGGCTGGTGACTAATTTCTGCCTACTTGTGCTACGCAGTTTTTAACATACGAGTCACTTACCTCCCATCAGGAACTCAAGTCCATGATGCTATGGCCTTGGCAAGACAAGTCATTTTTTTCTGCCCCTTTTTGTACTTCCTTCTTTAGTTTATGTCAAAAGCTAAGTGGCCTTATCAGTTTAAAGTGCAAAATAAAAACATGAGTCAGCAAACAGAGATTTCCTTCCCTCTTCTGCAAATACAAACATTTCACATTGACCAAAAAAAAGCATCCGTCTGGGAGAGAATCCCCAGAAGCTTTCAAAATACTGAGATGTTTGTTTCAGCAACTTCTCTTTTAGAAACTTACTCTACGGAAATACTCCGAACTAGAAAGGTAAAAAGTTTCTGCACAAAGATTTTCATCAGAGAATTATTTATTATAGGGAAAAAAAGAAATATCTGTTAATCGGAAAATAGTTACATAAACTATAGCACAATCCACTCAGCAGTATATTATATAGCCCTTAAAAATTATATTCATAAAAACTATGTAATAACTTGGGAAAAAACCTTAAGCAGAACATAAAATGGTATACACAGCATGAACAACTACATAAATATACCAAAATATTAATAGTGGCTACATTTGGAAGGCGAGTAATCTCTCTCTCTCCTACTTTTCTCAACTTTTCAAACATTCTTTAATGAAAAACTTTAACTTTTGAATTTTTAAAAAGCCACTATATGCAGATATTTTCTAATTACAAAAAAACAAAAGTCAATTTCATGAGCTCAAGCCCCATACAAACTCTACTTACAAGTCAGGTTGGACTTATGGCAAGATCCGATTTCAGAAGCAATAAAAGCGCAATTTAAAACAGGGTTCTAAATTCAGAACCTTTCCCTACGGAATCTCCCTGATGGGAGGGATTTCTATTAGCACTGCCAGAAGCCAAATGAGAAAAATTCTCTTATAATACTCCTTTTGCCAGGCTATTTAATTTTGCAACTTATGTGGTATTCCTTAATGGAAAAGGAAAAAGCAAAAAATTTAAAATACCTTTAACTGCTGTGTAACTTGCTTTATATTTAAAGGAAACCTAATTAGCCAATTGCACAACAATAGGCATTTTTCTTTATCTTGGCCTTTGCTAGATTAGTAAAGAAACACGTAATTATCCAACTGTGTGAACAGCAACAAAGTACACTCTCTGCCATTCAACACCTTTCAGATCCCAAATTCCCACAGAAAGTTTTAAAAGAAAATTATTCTAATTTGTATCTGAAGATACAATAAAAAAGAGGGGAGAGCAGGGTTACACACCAAGCATCTTCAATAAAAGGAGGAGGGGGGCAGAGAAAGGTAACCACCATATGCCCTCCTTAGCTCCAGACTAGCACTGTTTTACAATTCTTGCACTGGCACGGAATTCAATGAACTAGACAAATTATCCCACGAAATATTGAGGGAATAATTAAATCATTCAATAAAATAAACTTAAAAGTATATGCTCCAAAAAGTAACTGGGGGGAGGAAAAAAAGACTCCTTGTACCTTAAAAAAAGTAACTGACAGAAGATAAACAGTCTATTGTCAATGAAGCAAGCAACTCCCTTTTTTTTTTTTTTCCATTTCTTGTTCTTTGGTTCATTAACTCTAATGGTAAAACATCATGGCATGAAGATCAAAAGAATCAAGGAACTAAAAGCACAGGGTATTGATTAACTTCACTTTGAAACTGTTTAATAGTTGGATAAGTTGTTTAAGAAAAAGAACTTGACAAAAATTATGTTTCTATAAAATGTTTGATCCATTTTCCTGGGAAACAAGTATTTTCAAGTAACTAAACTGTGTGCAAATTTTCTGACTTACAACACTAGCTTTCTTCTGAAACAGATGATCTTGTGAAAAAACAGAAAAAGTAAAACCTAGCTCCCAAAAAAGAGCTAACAGTGGGGCTTCTGACAAATCCTAAGTAAACTGTACGATTTTTGTAACTTAGTAGTTTTTGTATCTAAAACATTTCACCATATACCTCGCTAAAATGCCATGGAGGTGTAAAATACCTCAGAGATGTGTTGTATAAAGTGATTGGTGGTGACATTAATTATTACCATGGAAAGGTATGTGTCACCTATCCTAACATCCAATTTTAGATAGGATTCAAGCCTGATGAGAACTCTTGCCTTCTCTGAGATGTTTAGCTAAATTAAGAAATCAAAAAGGGTCAAAAAGTGGACATGCCAGGGGATCTGTAATGTAACTTTTCATTACTCCAAATGGACTATTTTTTTTAACCTGCTTGATTTCATTTAGGTACCCTAGGCAACTGGATACTCCTACCGAAGGCAGAACTGTCAAACAGATCATGATTCCCAAGGAGGATAAAACAAAGATACCCTAAAAATTCCTGACACTCTTAGAAACCACAGAATCACAGAAGACTAGACACTAAAGATTAGGGTTAAAAATGCTTAAAAAGATGAGGGCAGCAAAGAAAAATATTCAAGAGACTCAACGCCAGTAAATATTTTAAAACATGAAGAGCAATCCATCATTAAGCCAAGAATTACAATGAGCTTTGTTGGTTAAGAGTAAGAAGGAGAATTCGCAAAAAGGGGGGTGGGGGGAGATTATAACCATATTCATTAGATCTAAATAAAATTAGGCTACAGAATTAATCAAAAGTCCTGAAGAACTGGGAACTTCCAAACTTCTGATAAAGCTAAGGGTGACTTTTTACAGGAAGGCGACCTTCTGTAACCATGCCATGTATTACTAAACTTTTTATAAAAGTTAAGATTTTGCATGATAAATGGTTTTTAAACAAACAAGTGGAAGAGCAGACAACCCGCATACTGGCTGAGCAGGAGGGCTGGAGCAGAAGCGGCACATCCCCTCACACTTCCAGATGGAGAAACAATCCTGTGAACAGTACCCGTGAAAACCAGCATCGGAGACAAGTGGAGACAGTGCTCTGGAACAAGCGGAACACAACCATAAGTGGTACCAACTCCAAACAGTGCCTGATAAAAGGATTAAAGAGTATTTACTGTACAGCTCCTTAAGGAAAATGATACACCTTTATCTACTCTTAAGGCAGACAGGAAAGAAAAACACGTTAAAATTTGCTACACAAGTATAACACCATTACAATGAACATAAAACCAGAGATTGGTTTTCTCTAGCTATTTCAGTCTCAGAAAATACCCCAAAGTAACAATGCTCTGTGATTTGGTTTCCACAAATAATCTGTTCAAATGTTTCTTTTCCCCAGTTACTCCAATTAGGAACTAACTTGGTTTGGGGCTATCTGTACTGGAGGAGAAACCAGGTGAAGAGCCTCTACACTTCTCCCCATTTTAAAATAGCAGTTAACCCTCAACTTTCAACATTTCTCAATTTCAAACGGGTCAACGGCAGCTAAATAAAACTCACCACTAACTAAAATAAGGGAAAAAAAATCCCAGAACAAGAAGAAAGTGAGGATAGATAAAACCTCTCTCCATGGCTTTCACAGATTCAAAAGCACTTTTTAAACTGCCTACTTCACCGCTAGGAAGTTGGGCTAGAAGGAACTCTACTTTGATTGAGTCCTCAGAAAAAGAAAATGTATTTAAAAAAAAAACTTCCTATACAAGAAAGCAGTGTGAAGATCCTGGGGAGGTGACAGAAGAACTCTGCCTGCCTCACATCAGAGCAGCCGCAGCCCTGCTGTCACAAACACCCAGCAGCCAGTTCCACCTCACCGAGCCTCTACTATTAAGCGCTGCTTTGACTACTTCCAAACGCTGCCCAACTTCCTAAATGTGTGATTGATGACAGACCAGCTGGTTTGTCATTTTTTCTTTTAAAATTTTTTTTTCAGAGATTAATTTTCCAAATCTGGGGAAACTGGGGGGTGAAGGTGGGAGAAAGACAAGTTCTTGAAAGTCTATTTTTAGTAACGCAATTATGCAGGTACTACTGCCTTTGAAACAGAGGCACTAACAGCCAGTCTTCCAATCTCTCAGGTGTGACTTAAGTGACATGCCAGCAAGAGCTGCAATCTCTCTCAATAGAGTGTTAAGTGAGTGGGGAATCTTAGGAATCAAAACGAAATGGAATAAAAGGAATATAACACGTAGACTTTGAATTCCAGTTTACCGCCGACCACTTGTGAGTTCACTGCAAGCTGTGACATTTCAGCCAAATGATTTCAAAAGTAGTGTCCCCTTGATGAAGACGAAGCAAGGAATTTATGAATGTCACAAGTACATGAGTTTCCAAGGACGGAACTGTAGTTTATATATTTAGGCGTGTCAAGGATGCTATTCAATATATCTTCATTGTGTCAGAAAATTCTTCAAGACAAGAACTCTTTCTGGTTCTACACTGCATACACAAGTCCTTCCATCCTGACAAATCTAAGCGGCTTATGAGACAACTGGTCCATTTTTCTTACTCTCAGAGATTCTCTATAGAATAGTGAGCGTCAGTTCTGTTTGGTTTCATTAGATGACTACTGGTTTAGTTAAGAAGACTGAAGGCACTTAGTTTTCTTACTGTCCTCAATTTCAACAAACAAACTTGGTTATTTCTACATCTCCTTGCCACTTCCTCTAAAAGCACAACATTCCTTAATGCCACTGAATCTCCTTTTTCAAAATTCATGCTTGTAATGGAGAACTGTCCTTCAATATCTGGTGGCTTTCCAGAAACCCAGGTCCTAATTACCTGACCCTGACAAATTTCATCTGTCTTCACCTCACCTCAAAAAGTGTACGTCATTTGGCCTGCAAGTGCTCACTCTTCAAACACAGGAGACTGAAGACCAGAAGCATTTTAAAATTTAATTTTATTGACTACAAAATGAAAAAGTCTACAGTAGTTATCTTTCAGAAAAAAAATACTCCCTTTTGAGTCACTGTTATCATAGAATAGCAATTTTACAGATGGCAAAGGATGCTAAATGTGCTAAATTTCTGTAAGTGCCAGTTACGAATGATTAATCATTAACAAATGAGCAAAATTATTTTAATTGAGCTCGTACCGCATGCAAGCTTTATACTAGTTGTTTTCACAAATAATTTTATTGAGTCCTACAGCAATCCTTCAAGGTATATAGCATTATCTCAATTTTACTAACAAACCTGAGGGTCAGAGGTTAAGTAATTTTCTCAAGACCATTTTCCAGTAAGCATTAGATCTAAATTTTAAACCAGAACAGACACAAAAGTCTATAAATCAGGTTAAAAAATAAGTAATTCAAACGCCAGAATCACAAATAAAAAAAGAATAGGCTAGAGGAGGAAAAAACTATCCCTTTTGTTAAAAAAAATCCTGCTGTATTTCAATTTGGGAACATAATTCTCTTGCTCCACTGATCTCACAGGTGCTGTTTATGACAACAAACACGCACATCTGTAGGGGTGAGCTGACACACACAAGGCAGGATGGCCTGAACCCTCTCCCTATATTTAGATCCTTCAGCTCAGCTCTTAATTGAATAATTTAATCAAGACCCTCTAGAAGGGAAACACATCCATATTCATCACAGGCATCAAAGGAAACATCTTTACAAGTTATATCCTTTTACAAACCCACATATGGTCTCACGCCATTCTCCCAATTGTTGAACTCCTCCTCTGGGAAGAGCATGGAATTTTATTTCTTTTTATCACTTGAAAAAATCACTTCCCTCCTAATTCAGTAAAACTGGGTGGAGGCCACTTCCTCCACAGGTGAGAGAAATAAAACTTGTTGATCTGTCATTGTCAGGAATTTTAAAGTTAACCATTTATTTTATGTACTTTCAAAATGGAAACAAAAGGCAAACTGAATCCAGAATAAGAAATCAGGGCACATTCTCCAGACTCTCAAATAGTAACCCCACCATTTTTCTGTCGTTTTAAGATGTTTAAATAAGGGAACAAGAGCCCTTTGCTTGGACCGGCAGCTTTCCACTTAGTAGCTGTACTTTTAAACAGACACCTCTCTGAGCCTCAATTTGCTTTTCCACAAAATTTTGACTCCACCACCTACCCCACTGGGTTGTTATGAGACTTAAATATGAATATGTAAAACTGATTTGAAAATTACACTGAAAAATCTAACACATTTTATTAACAGAGCAGTTTCACAAATAAAGCTAATTTTAATATTTTGTATATACACAAAAACAAAGTTTCTGTCTTAGTTTTTGTCTGTTCAGTGAAGTTCTAACTTTACACCAAAAACAAAGGAAAAGAAAATGATAAAAAGAAAAGCCGAGAGGCTGGCCCCATGGCCTAGTGGTTAAGTTCACGCTCTGCGCTTCAGTAGCCCAGGGTTTCGCCGGTTTGGATCCTGGGTACAGACATGGCCCCGCTCACCAGGCCATGCTGAGGTAGTGACCCACACGCCACAACTAGAAGGACCCACAACTAAAATATACAACTATGTACTGGGGGGCTTTGGGGAGAAAAAGCAGAGGGACAAAAAAAAAAGAAAAGCCGATCACCACCACAGTCATTCAATTCATTCGACAAACACCTATAATCTGTAAGACCCTATTCTAAGCACTGGGGACACAGCACTGAACAAAAGAGACAAAAACTGCATTTTTTAAAAGTCCATGCCTTCACGAGACCTGCATTCTGGTGGTGAGGGAAGGCCTCACCGAGGAGGTGATAGTTGAACAGAAGCCTGAAGAGGTGAAGGACAGAGCCATGGGCTATCTGGGACAGCAAGTGCAAAGGTCATGAGGCAGGAATGCGCCTGAAATGTTCAAGAACAGCAAAGAGTCCAATGCAGCTGCAGTGGAGGGAGTGAGGGGAGAGCAGTGGGAGATGGGGTGGGAGAGGTGAGGGGAGCAGACATAGAAGGAACCTGCGGGGAGGTTAGAGCTCTCACTCTAAGTTGAGTTGGGCCCACCGGGAGACATGAGCAGAGTTGTAAGCCATGATCTCACTTCTGGTTTAACAGGCTTACTATGTTTTGCTGGGCTGAGAACAGACTGAAAGGATGGAAGGAGGAAGTAGCAGGAGTATGAAGGTGTAAGGAGACCCGTTAGGAAGGTATGGAAATTGTTACGGTTGGAGATGATGAAGGTTTGGATTGGCGTGGCAGAAGTGATCAGATTCTGGACATATTCTGACGGTATGGTCAAGAATAAATATACTTTATTGCTTAAGTAAATAAAATAACCATAAAATTGGAGAAATCTGTTTAATTTTTAGAAGCGCAAAATCCCGTATTATAGGACTATGAGATTATCTGCAGTGGGGTCAAAGGTCACTGGAGACACAGTCCAAGAATTACCACAGGAACAGTATGGAGGGAATAATAACAAGAAGCTACAATCTTGTAGGAATTAGGGCGAATGATGGGGAGTGAGGTAGTAAGTGACCAACAAGGAAGGAAAGTGAGTGATATAATCTGACACAACCTTCAAAGCTGGGTGTTTTCAGAGGATGGTGGGAGAATGGTCTGGAAGTGACAATGAAGAGGACCCACACTTCCAGCCCATCTGGTATGAGGGTAATGAGAGAAAACAGCCAGGACTTGAGAGCTACAAGGGAAGCAGCATCCTCGGATGAGCTTAATCTGTGTTCATGTTCCCAATAACCCAGATGTCTAATAATGGAATGATTAAATAAATTATAGTATGTCCGACAATCATGTAACTGTTAATAAAGGAAAAAAACCCAGACAGACTTTCATGTCTAACATGGAAAGAAAACCATATCATAATTGTTCAGTTAAAAAAAGGTGCAGAACAGTATATATAGCAGGATCCTATTTTAAAAACACAAATAGAGACAAAACCTGTACATGGATAATATATGTGCCTCTTTAAAGGCCTGGAAGGAAATAAACAACCCTGAACAAGTGGTCATCTTCAGGAGTGAGCTGGGGGGAGGGGAGTGCAAGCAAGCAGACCATTTTTACCTATAACCAACTACTGTTTTCAATTTTGAAACCCCAATAATAAAAATAAATAAAAACTGAAAGTAGGTAAGAGATTTATTCTACATGGTTCCAGAAGACGGTATTATGACCAAGACGTGGCAAGATTTATCTTTTTATAAAGGAAAAAATAATGGGAAGTGTTTCTGTATAGAATGGAATACCACTGTATTAGAACTTTTAGAAATTTATTCCTGTGTACAGGGTTAGAATATATGGCCTAATTCCGGGTGAACACGATATAGGTGGGAATGTACTTTTTTATTAAGCAATTCAGCCACATGATCAAAAAATTTAATTTTACAAAATGGCATATCATAACAAAAAGTAAGTTTCCTGCCCATTCTAGTTCCTTCGTCCCCTTTCCATTAACAGTTCAAATATGCTTCAAATTTTTCAATGCATGAATTTCTTACCAAAAAAAGTTCTGTATTACTCAAATATCTCAGAGCAATTTGTTCCTGTCCCTTTTCCAGTATATAAATCTGTTACTCAGAAGAATAAAATAACTTCTAAAAATCAAAGTTTACATAACCACTGAAACAAACATTGAGATCAGCCAGATTTCACTCTCCTCCACATGACAATCAATGACATCCTGTTTTCAATCTGCCAAAAACTGGACTGGGACTTACAAATGTTCGCTTGGCCACCTCAGAGGAGACTAAACAAAGACCAGCAGCCCCCTTCCAGAACAGCAAGAGCGAAAAGAAGCCAAGTGCAACGTCTGTCACTGGGTTATACGCTGTGGATATGAGCAAGCATCATCACCTATAGAATTAGGTGAGACCTGCGCCATAAATCTAGACCATTTCTGCTCAGATGCACTCCTGTCCATTAACCTCCCCACAGTGACTGACTGACAGTCAGAATGGAAAAACCTAAGAGAGTGCTCCGAGAAGACTTCAGAACCCAAGTTCTCCTCCTTTATACGTTCAACTACTAAGAGACCGTTAGTCTCCATTAACTCACTACTTAACTGAACAATCCTTTAAGCAATGCTGAAATTACCACGAACGTGAAGGTGCCGTCGAAAGACAATGAATCTGATACAGCTCCCACCACCACCAAGCTTACAGTCATAAAGTGTGTGGGGGAGGAACGGGAGAACCATATTACAAGTTTGGCTGTGATAAGAGTTGAACCATCCGTTCAGGCTGTTTTTCTGAGGAACATATGTGCAGGGAGAGTGGCCAACAATCTGTGCCATTTTCTTTGCCCCAATTACATCTCCTGTGCATCCTGGGCTTTGTGTTACCCACTGTGCGATAGAAACCAAACGAGCTCAACTGACTATCCACCAGTTGCATCAACGGGTATGAACAATGCCATGGATAATCCAAAGCAGCCTTAATAAAAATTAACCATTGCTTTTGGAATGTGTTATGCTTTATCAAAGAAAGCTTTTAATTTCTTATCAGGTTTTGGTTACAGTAATAATAAAACAATTATATACCCTGGAGAATATAGTAAATTCTAAAGAAATGCCTGTTCAAGACTCAAATGTGGCTGTGGAAAGTCTGTAAGTGGATGACAGAGAATTAACTACCATGGTTTTATTACATTACAAAAACTTACAAACATTTTATCATATAAATCACTCTTTCTTCTCAAAATTCATACACCATGCTGGCCCCTCCATCAATTTTCAACACAGCTCAAGTATTCAGAAAGAATAAAAAAATCATTCTCGGGGCCAGCCCCGTGGCCAACTGGTTAAGTTCACGCACTCTGCTTCGGCAGCCCAGGGTTTCACTGGTTTGGATCCTGGGCACGGACATGGCACTGCTCCTCAAGCCATGCTGAGGCGGTGTCCCACTTGGCATAGCCAGATGCACTCACAACTAGAATATACAACTATGTAATGGGGGGCTTTGGGGAAAAGAAGAAGAAAAGAAGATTGGCAACAGATGCTAGCTCAGGTGCCAATCTTTAAAAAAAAAAAAGAAGTCATTCTCACATCACCAACATCACCACCATAATGAAGCATGAAACATGGTTCTGAGCACTTACCTATTAGCTCTCTTAATCCTTATGAAAACCCTATAAAGATCATTTTGGAGATGATGAAACTGAGGGGTAGAAAGGTTAAGGAGCTTGCCAAGCTAACCCTTCTACCCTGCTGCTCCTATGTACCTCCTCCTCTGCCTCATGCATAAAGTGGAGGGACTGACAAGCAAAGATTTGCTTAGTCTTATTTTAATCCCTCCAACTCCTTCCCTTCCCAGCTTATTTTTGTTTTCATTGTTGCTTTCCTTCTCGATATCTTCCCACTTTCTTAGAACATGGAAAAAACAGTTTTATTACGGCAGCAATGACAAAATTAAGTTCATTTTAATCTAAAGAGCCTAGAATGGGATAAGAAGTTATAAGCTGTAACTCAGCAAGACATAATGAAATGGGCACCATTACTTCACACCCACAGCTCATGTATATGGTCAACTCAACATACTTTTCCTATAATGAGTCTTGGAACATTAAAATTAAACCCCTTTAAGAAATTCATTTTCTTTACAGTCCCACTGATTATTCTTAGGGTCCTTTACTGAAAACATAAACAAAATGGAACAAAAATTACTGGCTCAGTTTTTTCTTGAGGTCATACATCTCCATTAAAGCAAATGTAGAAACGGAGAAAATTTAACCAGAGGACGCTTTCAAGCATCATATTTTATTATGGGTAAAATATTAAAATATTCATTTTAATGGCTCATACACAGCTGGCAGCCACAATGCTCTCTATAGATAAAGGCAAAAAATAGTACTCTCAACTGTAGAGGGTTTGAGTGAGGGGATGGTAAAGCAAACCGTGTACTGGTGTGGCAGAAGCAACGGTCGACAACACTACCGCTTCAGTGTCCTATCTGCCTCCCGATCCCCTTTGCTTCCTCTATTCCAGGGTTTCTCAGCCTTAGCATGCAGGATATTTAGCAGCATCCCTGGCCTCTTCCCACTAGCTGCTGGTCAAAACACTCCTGCCTTCCCCTCAGTGGTGACATCCAGAAATTTCTCCAGACATTGCTCAATGAGTAACTGCTCCACCCCACCACACTTTCCCTCTGCTTTTCTCCTCGTGATCTAACCGCCTCAGGTCTCAACGGTCTTATCTAGCTCCACTTCTAGATGTAGGACAAAGGAATTGCTGACTCCTTCACGAAGGGAAAAGGGAAAGATGTCAAACACACATACCCTTTCTTCCTATCTCTTTTCTCCTCAAAGAAAAAAAGGGGGAGCAAAAAGTTAATCCTCAGAATTAACTGGCACATCTGGAGCCCTTACAACAGGTATCACACGGCACCAAGTGTTACTGGGTATAAAAGCCAGTTCGTAACCATAAGGAATCTACAACACGCCACAGGTCATGTTTCCTGACATGTTTTAAAAAACAGCAAAATGAGGGGCTGGCCCCGTGGCCGAGTGGTTAAGTTTGCGCGCTCCGCTGCAGGCGGCCCAGTGTTTCGTTGGTTCGAATCCTGGGCGCGGACATGGCACTGCTCATCAAACCACGCTGAGGCAGCGTCCCACATGCCACAACTAGAAGGACCCACAACGAAGAATATACAACTATGTACCGGGGGCTTTGGGGAGAAAAAGGAAAAAATAAAAAATCTTAAAAAACAAAAAACAAAAAAAACCAGCAAAATGAAAAAATTCACTCATCAAGCACCTACTGTGCATCAAGCCAATAGTTCTTAACACTGCTATACATTAGACTTACCTGAGGTACTTTTTTAAAGCTCCCCATCGTGACCCCTGAACAGGATCCCCCTGGGGGGCAGACCCAGGCATTTCTGTGGTGGTCGTTATTCATGTGATTCTGATAGGCAGACAAGGTGAGAACCGCTGTGCTAACACAAAGATCGTAAGGACACTGTCCATACCCCTCAAGGAACTCACTCTAAAGAATAAGATAACTAACTCTAACAAAAGCTATTAAAACAGAAGCTGGACTAGACAAGCAGGTTTGTACTGGTCCTCAAAGTTACAAGATCCTCAGTGCAAGTCCTACATTTATGACCCCTTAACCCAACTTTATCAAGCTGTGTAAGAGATACACGATGAACAGAAATATACATATAAATAGAGACACTCAAAAACTTCGTAAAGAATCCACAAAGGTAGAGGCGGGCAGGAAGCAAGAGCTCTACCAACTGCATCAGATTTCCTTCCTAATCCCTTGACTTTGAAAGATTACCCCAATTCTAAGAGAAACACCTTCAAACTAAGATGCTATAACATGAATAACAATGGCTTGTTATTTAACTTTTCATGTTATGGTAGCCTCCCCTTACCAGTAAGATTGCTTCTTCAGGGCAGAAACTGACGGATCCGTTTCCGTATCCCTCCCCAAACACAGCCCAGGGCTGAACACACAGTAGGAATGCACGAAATACTTGCTGAATTGACACCAGCGTAACAAAAAGCAGAACCCCACGGTGAGGGTGCATCTCTTTTAAAGCAGGCTTTCCTGGAATACAGATCAACATCTCAGCCTGCACAATTTGACAAGACAAAACTCTTCAGTGTTTAAATGCATATAAATGCTATAAATAGAGCTTGGGTGCCAATCATTTAAATAGTGCTCAAGTTAATTTTGTTCAGCTAACAGAAAAACATTTAAAAGCCATCAAACATTCCCTCAAGCTTGAACAAACTAAATGGAAGTCCCGAGCACACAAACGTGAACACTGGGAAATAAAAGAGGTTGTTATTAATTATGCCAGACTGCACAGCCAGCAACAGGCAAAAAGCAAAACAGGAAGCTGTAACAGACGAGATGGAAGTATGTACAATCAGCCGTCCTGAGCCTTCATAGGGCTAAATGGATAGTTTCTAAAGCAACAGTCAGTGCATCATTATTCCCTTTCCTGAAAAGCTACTCTCCTTGATAAAACGAAGACCCATTTTCCCAGTCTTCACCCTCCGTCTCCAACACAGCTGCAAGAGTTAGAGGGACAGGTCTGCCCAGCGTGTACAGCTCAGGGCCCTCTGCCCATCACTGTCATTCAACAAGGACTTAAGAATGGGGAGGGATGGTGACAGGCCACGTGGTGAGCCCGCAGGTGAGATTTAAAAGACTTTTCTTTTTCCCCCAACTTTGAAATATCTGCAGATCATTTAAAAGAAATGAGATGGTGAGGCAGAAGATGTGGACAAATTCTATGCTGTCTAGTGGCTACGTAAGAACTCACTTAATGCTAAGGTGGCATCAGAGAGGTAAGGATGCCACCAATAACCAGAGATTGTTCCCTCACAGGCAGCATATGAAAAGCATTTTTTTTTTACATCCACGACCCTGTTATCCTTAGAGAAATCCGGGAAATTAAATGTTGATGCCTGTAATTTTTTTTCACTTTATAAGAGGTTTTACTACATGGGAGACTTTTCTCACTTTGATACCTTATAAACTAGTCCACCTCAACAATCAAAACCATATTCCAAGACCATCACTGTCTCATATGAATAAGGTAAATGCCGCTATAGATAAAATCTAATACTGCAACTCAAGTAGGAAAGAAAGAGTCCCATCTCGATGTGCTCTATGAAGCGTTGGTGTCTTTAAGGTTCACTGATCACACCAGCTGATTGAGAAATGGCAGATAACTGATAGCCCCTAAAGGGCTGAGGACACCTCACATCCTAATGAGGAGACTCCTAGTCCAAAATCATGTCAGGCAGGGTAATAGGTTAATATAAAGGAAGCGGGATGGAGAAGGCCCGCCTCTCGTAACTCCAGCTTGTATTTATCATGTGCCTCTTCTAACTCCAGCTTCTCTTACAAGGCAGGAACAGTCGAATCAATGAGAAAAGCTCAGTTTCCCCAGACTGGTCCTCCTGGGACACAGAGTAATACAATAAAGTAACAGAGAAGGCTTCACGCCCATTCCAGTGAAGAGCCTGATCCAGGACACAGCAGAACATGTTACTTTTATTAGTAGTTTGCATTTCATTTGCCTGTTCATGTCCTTTACTGATTTTTCTATAGGGGTGGCGTTTCCTATTGATTTTAAAAGTTCCTTACAAAAAGCAGTAAGTTACTACAAATTTGTTGCCTGAAAGGTTGTCTTTGTGACTGTGTGTTTGGTCAGAGAAATGCTGTCAAATCTATAAATTTTTCCTTTACGGTTTCTGCCTTTGGAACAACGTTTAGAAAGGCTCTACAGCTGCTATTAACACCCCCATCTCTTGAGATGATGCAAATCCATCTTCCCTTCCCTCTGACCAGTGACAAGAACCCATGCCAGAATCCTTCTGCACTGAGCATGTGTTACTATAATGAAAAAGTATCTTAACACTGATGAATGCTATAGGAAAAGCCATAGAGAAATTCAGAATACTTACTTTTATTAGCTCTGAGCAACTTAACTTTTTAAAATCATTAAAGGGCATTCTTCTCTTAGTTCAACTTCTATCCTTTTCTTAAAAACCTTTACCTAGAATTGTCAGGGAAATGCTCCATCTACAAACTCCCAAACTTGAGATTTCACAATTTCATTACGGGGATTCCCACCGCTTTACTCTGCTCAACTCATTCAGTCCATGACAGTCCTTATAGCCTGTTTTGACCCCTTATCTAGATTGGATTTGCTACTGCTCTCATTAACATTCTAGACTCTAAAATCACACTGTTGTTTATATAAATAGCCAACATTTTCTGAATGCTTCTTATACGCCAGGTCCTATGCTAAGTCCTTTATGTATTCTGTACTTCACCAACTTAAGACGCACCCCCTTGCCCCCATTCTAACGCCTGAAACCAGGAAATTAATAACCAGTGGTCTGTCATGTCTAACTAACAGTTGTTTCCTCAGTAGTACATGAAATAATGTCTTACAATCAGCAGCGTCTTAGATTAGATGAAACATGGACGTATAACTCATTTCATCTCACTAGCAATCCTGAGGCGGAGACTATTATCTTTATTTTTCAGATGAGGAAAGTGAGGTACAAAAGTTAACTGTAGCTCTCCCCAAGGTACAAACGGCGAGGTTTCGGGGCCTGGACCTAAACCTGGGCAACCTGACTCGAGAGCTTCATTTCTTCATGGATTTGCTATCCCTAGGCCAGAATCATCTCTTACCAACATTTCTCCCCAATCTTACTATCAAGCCACCAAGTTATTCTAGAGAGCCACAACTGCTCGTCTACTCCACAGCCACATCAGACTTCACCCCAGGCTTCCCCGCTGCTGTTTAGACTTTGAATTCTCCATAGATTTCCTGGCACATTAACTACAACAGTTCTTCCAAAACTTCTCCATTATTCCTAAACTTCCAATGCCATCTGCTGATTCCCTCATCTCACCACACCAATGAAGGGCCTGGCCTCTGACAAGACTGGTAAAATCCACACAAGCCGGCACGAGCTCTGCCATCTGGTTTCCTCTCTAACCTGGACCCCATTCAGCTGCTTTCTCGGACAACTCTCCCTCCTTACCATGGCTACGATTTTGTCCCCTGTGCTCCAGATCATTAACTCTTCGTCTTTAATTGCTCCTGTCCATTGACTTCTTTCTCTCAACCTTTAAATAGGAAGAGGTCTCATCTATTTTGAAACGTAAGTCACTCAAGGGCATTTAAGAATCTATTTCTCGGGGCCAGCCCCACGGCTAAGTGGTTAAGTTCAGGCGCTCCACTTTAGCGGCCCAGGGTTTCGTTGGTTCGGATCCCAGACGCAGACACAGCACTGCTCGTCAGGCCACGCTGAGGTGGCGTCCCACATAGCACAGCCAGAAGAACCTACAACTAGGATATACAACTATATACTGCGGGGCTTTGGGTAGAAGAAGAACAAAAAAAGAAGACTGGCAACAGATGTTAGCTCAGGTGACAATCTTTAAGGAAAAAAGATTTTTCATTTCTTAATAGACTGTCTCTTCACTCAACCGTATTCACCTGATTACCTCAACCTTTTCTCCTTCACCCTGAACAATACATCTCCCTCTCTGAACCTACTCCGGAATCTCTCTTCCCTTGGCTTCCTGGTTAAAGTGACCCTCTGACCCCTCACCTTTCTTCCAGTTCCTTCGTCTACTTCAAAGGCATCTCCCTTCTCCTAATGCCTAATTGTGGGCTTTAATGGAAGATTCGACCCACCAGCTCTTTGTTTCTCTGTTCATGATGCTCTCAGCCTACCCATCTGCTCTTGGAAGTCTACCCATCATTTCTAGGAGATCACTGCTGGGGATCCTCATGTAAAGCTCTGAGCGCTTCCCCAAGCTGCAGCTTCGTTATGTATCTCCAACTTGCCTGTAGAATACTTAGACGCCCCACCTTAAATCCAACCTGTCAACTCTAATTTATCATTCACACAATCTTTATTCCTTCTACAACCAGTTCTTCCCTATTCTTAAGTAAGGGCTCTACTAATTTTCCAGCCACTCAGGTTGGAAACTTAAGAATAATCTCTGACACCTCTCTCTTCCATTGCTCTACAGCCAAATAACCATCTTGTGTTTTTTTGCTCTCAAACCCATCTCATCAGATAGGTAACTCAAATTGCTTTCTTACGAATCTCCTGGTATACAGGCTCCGCCCTCTACAATCCAAAAAACAGTATGTTTAAACACCTTCAGTGACTTCCCAATGCTTCCTTATTCTGGCACTCTGAGGTCCCCAAACTCCCACTGAGTGTAACCTTTATGACCATCTCTCCTACCTCACCATACTGGGCCCCATCAGGAATCCCCACTGTGGTCAGGCAACGCTGCTAACCAGCCTCTAGATCTGTGCTCTCCAACATGATAGCTACAGTGGCTATTTAAACATAAATTAATTAAAATTAAAAATGCATGGGGCTGGCCTGGTGGTGCAGTGATTAAGTTAGTGCATTCCACTTCCACGGCCCAGTGTTCACAAGTTTGGATCCCAGGCATGGACCTAGCACCACTCATCAAGCCGTGCTTCGGCAGTGTCCCACATAAAATAGAGGAAGACTGGCACAGATCTGAGCTCAGTGATAATCTTCCTCAAGCAAAAAAAGGAAAACTGGCCACAGATTTTAGCTTAGGGCCAATCTTCCTTACCAAAGGGAAAAAAAAAAGTTCTCTTCAGTTGCACTAGCCACACTTCAGATGCTCAACAGTCACTTGTGGCTAGGGTCTACAGTATTGGACAGCGTAGATACAGAACATTTCCATCACTGCAGAAAGTTCTATTGGACAGTGCTTCTCTCGAGATCCTCAACACTCATGCTTACCTCCTGAGTCTTCCACGCCACTACTCTGCCCAGAATGTCTCTCCCTTCTACCTACGCAAACCCACATGTCCTTCTACACCAATGTGGTCCTCATGTGAGCTGTCTGTACAAGTGACTTTCACACTACCTTGCAAGAACTCTTGTAATACTGTTGCATTTTTCATTTTCGTGTGTCTTCTAATTACTGAGCCACTCAGAATAAACGGTCACTGAATAAGTGGAGCATATACTCACTACAATACTGTATCAAAATTATCAAATAAGGGATATGTAACACCCCTCCTCCATTAAAAAGACACGTTTTCTTTCAATCATAACAAACAAAAGATCCTGCATTTAGCTAACTAAATAATGACTTAATTTAATGCCTAATTATAATGCTTGAAAGATAATTAGTTCCCTTTTTTTTCCTGTGGTGTTTGAAACTGAAAGAAAAATCTATGAAGGTCTGAAATACTTCCACTTTGCATAAGCACACCACAAAGAAACCACAAAAGATAGACAAGGAGAGGAAAATGAATGAACAGTTTGTGTAACTATACCCTATCTGAATTGTAGGAAAAAAATATCTATAGTACAGCTACCCCAACATTAAGCAGAAACTACAAATAAAGCATTAAAATATTACGTGTATAAATACATTTTTGAATCAAAAGCTAGACCTTTTTTTCTTCCTCTTTGCAAACATCATGTAGCGAATATTTAATTCTGAGCTCAAAAGCATGTACAAGCATAATTAACTGTGTGTATGTGTCCCTTTAAATTCAGGCTTGTGGTCTCAAGAAAATTAATTACGAAACCAATCCACCACACCACAGACCTGGGTTCTTACAAGAGAACAAGACTCCTTATCTGAACACTAGGAACCGAGCAGAGAAGAAATTTGGGAGAATCGCCAGGTAAGGATTCGTCAAACCTTGGAGGTTTTAATGCATTACAGTCAACAGGGAGTCTGCCCTGAAGTTCTGATTTCAGCTTATAACAAAAATTACAAAGATGATAAACTGCTCAAATACTGCGGTTCCCAGTGCCTTCCAAAAAATCTGAAGTAGCCACTGGAGTTGAACTGTTTATGAAAGTCTGGCTTTTCCCATCTGAAAGATAGCTTCCCTTATGCAAATGAATGTTCTACAGAACCTGCTCATTTCTGCAAGTCAGCCAGCAACAGCTGTAAATGTGACTTTTTGGCCTAGCGGACTAGTTGCACATCTCTAAAAGTGACACCATCTCAATGATGAACACCAAAAGGAGGATTTTAATTTAGAGTTTGAGTAAGTACATTCATGCTACTTAGCTTAGCTATTTTTTTTTTTTAAGAAAGTTAATCTAGAAGAGGTGTTAAAAATACTTCAGGTATTTTTGCAGCAAATCAGATGACAGATCACCAGATTAGACTGAATAGTTGTACTACTAGGTAATAGCAGAAAAGGAACATAAAGAGTCAGATTTCAATTTGGGGCAAAATGGAGATGCCTCGATTTGTTATCAAAGCAGGCCCTCCTCATCTTGGTACCAAAAACTAACACCAGAGCTTCCAGGTTGGAAGCTGGAGGTGCTGCGCCCGGGAAGAGTGTGGAAGCTCTGAACCTCTTCCCTACACCTTGTCTTATGTCGTTCTTCCATCTGGCTGTTCCTGAGTTGTATTCTTTATAATAAACTGGTAACAGTAAGTTTAAAAAAGAAAGAAACCACACGTAGAAGTACAATTACAGAGAACACTTCATCAGCCTCGAAATCACTTTATGACTTAATATCAAATTTCTCTTTTTATATTTAAATTATCCTTTTCTTCCTCTGACCTTTCCAACTCTCTCCCTAGTTCCCCTTAGCTTCTTCCCTAAATACCCTAAACTCTAGCTTTTGGTTAGGAATGCGATTTATTTTTGAGAGTCAAGAGATAACATTCACATAGCAGCACTGCCTGATTTAATTTGAACTCTGTACAATCTTGGATCTTCCATTTTCTAGTAAGGTCCCGCTGATTAAATTAGAACATAGGGCTTTTCTTTTCCATCTCTAAAATGAAAAAAAAATCGATTTTAATCTGTAAAAAACATCTCTCTGAGGTTGTCAGACTTGATTCCTACTCGGCTCAAACAATCTTAGGTACAAAATGTCAAGACCATCCCAAAAAGTTCTTCTTTCCTCTCCTCCCGAAATTACCTGGGATATGCTCAGACCGAAGCTTCAGGATCACAGCGAGCAGGGTAGGAAAAAACACACAGACCAAGAAGAACTTAGCAACAACGCGAGTGATCCAGGTTCTGCTTTCCCTCTCCCAATCACTAGCTGGGTGACTTTAGGCAAGCTAGTATGTTCTCTGGGCCTCAGACTACTCAATTTGATATGAACCAACTGTATCAGAAAATCTTCAAAGCAGCTTTTAACATGAAATCTCTCTCTTCTCTGGAAAGGAAATTACAAACGTTTATGAACGCACTTGGCAAGGCAGTTCCTTGGACGTCCTTCAACTGAAACGTCATGCAACTTGGGTACTCAGGGGTCCACACAAGCTTACCAGGGCACATAAGCATTTTTAGATTGGAGGATGAGAGTGAGAAGATACAGGATCCGCGATTTGATCAGCTCTTAAACAGTCCTGACCAAAAAAATGTTAAGAACTGATGAACTATAAGACTACACAAAAGTAGACATTAAACGAAAAAAAAAAAAATCGCAAGGAATTTGCAATGAACTATTTGTATCTCAAAGTGCAGTGTTTTACAGCTAAGGGAAGACTAATTTTGATGAGATAAACTGAACTACTAGAGCTTTCCTCCTTAGGACCATCAGTTTGTGAACATACAAGAAAAACGCAAGGGGAAAGTGGTAGGAATGAGCCAGAAAAGCCGAGATAAAACTAATTTGGCTTTGAAATGCATTACTTTTATGTGACATTTATTCTTCCAATTATGTTCTGCTTGTATCCGTATTAACATTATGCTCCCTTTCTCAAGCACTTAAAAGAGGACAAGAGAAGACAGCCCAGAAAAGTACAATAGAGGACAAATTTGTCTAAAGACCTAAAAAACAAAAGCAAAGTCATATCTATACTGGAAAAATAAAGCCCAACAGAACAATGATTATTTGGGTATTCTACACCAAAAAAACCCCCAAAAAATACCGTTAAGAAGTTCTGGAGTCAAACTACCTTATTCATATCTCAGCTAAGATTATAAATCAAAATCACTAGTTAAGAAGCCTGACGCAAGACACTGAATCACTCTGAACTCCGTTTCTCTACCTGTAAAATGTGACAACAGAACTTAAGGAAGTTTTGAGGCTTAAATGAGATATGAGTATTAAAAACAAGGACACAGGAAAAACTCAGAAAAAATTAGCTACAATTATTTCTCACACTCAAAGCTCTTAATCAAATTAGAAGCCATCACACCAAAGATTATATGATCCACAGAAGAGTCAACTTCGTTTTATCCAGGAGCTTCAACTGTTACTTCCAAACTGTTTTTTATTTTAAAAAGAGCAAACTAGTAAGGAGCAAAATTAATGGACACATTTTTTTCTCCCTTGGACCCCACAAACTCATCAGTAGGGGTAACAAGCAGAGGAGGAGCTCAAAGATGAGCAGAAAAGGAGGAAGAGGAGAGGTAAAGGCCCCAGAGCTGCAACGTCCAATAGAACCTTCTGCAATGATGGAGGGGTTCTACAGAGACAGTGTCCAATGTGGCAGCCACTAGCCACAGGTGGCTATCGAGCATTGAAATGTGGCTAGTGCTACTGAGAAGATGAATTTTTATTTAATTTTAATTAAGTTCAATTTAAACACTCAGATGTGGCTAATACCTGCCTTATTGGACAGCACAGTCTCAGATGACCCATAAATCCAATAAGGATTGCCAGAAATTTAAGCAAAAAACAAGGGTCTTCTTGTCCTGAATTGTTTCTATGTTCAATTCACATATCTCTGTTTTCAGTGGAGACCCAGTAACTATAACTAGCTAAAGAAATGACATGTCAGCTGATACATCAATACAGTGCAACTCAGTGCTAATAAAAGTATCAGAGATAAAAAGTATGTGGTCCTCTGATATTTTAGAAGGTCCCTAAGGCCAAATTACATTCCAGTTCACATGAAGCATGGTTCAGGACATGCATCAAAGTTGCACAGGTCCTTATCAGTACCCCAAAAGCATCTGTTTCTCCACCCTCAAATGGAAAGCTACTTAGACAATGCAGACTGACATCTCTGCATTTATCTTCAATTTATTTTCAAAAATTCAGAGTTCTGTGACCCTTTTCCTCTTTCAGAAACAGAAGCACTCCTAACCAGTTCAGCTTTTCCACTATAAACAAAATCTCTGTACCACCCATATCAGAAGTATAACGCCAGACTCCTGCTTAGCTGCCCCTGTAATACGGTTTAATTATGATGACTGAACTAATAGGCTGACATCATAGACTTTTACAGGCTGACCCCATGTCATCCTGATGTATCATTTTGCACCAGTTCAGTGCTGTAAATCAATTTAAGATCTCAAGCAGGTTGAAAAGGCTGGTAATGATGCTTTCTCTGCCGTCTCTGGAGACTCTACATTATACACAACTTACATTATTTATAAAGCCCCAATGATGCCTCCATTAGCCTTGTAAGACTACACAAATGAGATCTTTTATACACACACAACTTGGCCTTGATTGTGTAGGCGACTGCAGCTAAAATATACTGGTCTAATTACACTCAAGTTTACTCTTTTTCCAATTCGTTATTAAATTTTACCTTTAACAGAGAATTACTAGAAATCAAAATTACAAACAGCAATTTAGGTTTTAATAAATGTATTTGGGAAAATAAGACATCCTCTTAATGCGTTATGAACTTAGCAGAAAAAATTAAATTCCAAGAGGTTTAAGAGGTTAACATTTTTAATTGCCTAAAAACTGTCATTTCTCTAAAATACAAAGGTCATCAGCTCTTCAAGGGTATAAAACCAAAGGCTACTGCAAAAAGGAAAAATGTATTTGGTTACATACCTATGGTTGGAGGGATCAGAACTAAATCAAGGACAAATCACTACCCTCAAAGAAACCCAATCCTGCCCGGATCCTCCAGAGGCTCTGGCATCACCCACCTCTAGAAAAATCCTCTCTCACGACCCTGGTTACAGTTTCCTAAGAATTACAATATTACACAAATGTGCACCACCTGCACAGAAATAGCAAATAACTGCGAATGGAAAAGAGGGAGAGAGAGGAGAGGAGAGGAAAAATACTTTAATCAGTACAGCATATTTAGGCTTGGCACCTACATCAGAATAACACTCATGCAAAATATTTACACTAATTGAAAACGCTGGGGCAGTAAACAGTGTTTCTGCCTCTATTCTTTTTAAACAGTGGTTCCAATACAGCTCACTTACCTCCAATAAAACGTAAAGTGGTAATTACGAACAAGATGAAAAATCAACATGGGCACAGAACAGTTTTCTCATTGTGTTACTGAACGCAGGCATGCTCTCCACGACAGGCAATTAGAGCGAGAAACGTTCTGAAATAAAGGCATTCTGTGATTTAGCTGCTAAGTTTCCGCAACAGGAAGACATACAGTACGCATGCAACTTCTGCACCATTCCGAAGACTCTGAAACTTCAGATACAATGGAAAGAACAGAACACAGGAGGAAAGAAAAAGGCCGGTTGTCACAGCACTCACGTAAACGATGCTTTCTCAGAAGACGGTTCTGAGACGCGCCTCAATTTTCAGAAGGGAAGCGCCTTGCCGACTATCTCGCACGGTGTATTTAAAAATCGTATGCGCCTCAAAATAAACAAAAGCCGCAGCTACTGTAGTTGTAAGATCCGGCAGGCATTTGTTCCTCCTCCCTCCTAAAGTCCATCAAGGAAACGCTCTCCCGGGAAGCCTTCGTATATATTAAGCCACTAGAAAAACAAGCCCACGTCTGTCTCTCTCTCACACCCACCACCCCCACCATCCTACAGAAACAACCCCGAGAAACACTAACAAAGACAGGGAGCAGAGCAAAGGAACAGTTGTTCAGCAGCGAACTCACAAATGCACATGCAGTGAGGCAATCGAATCCGGTAAAGGGAAAGGAATGAGACGACACTTGGAGACGCAGGGGGGTGCAGGCGGAAGAGGAAAAAAAAAAAAAAATTACGCGCCGCCGCCAAACCTTCGAATAAATTAGAGGGAATTTCGGTGCGAACTCTCCTTGACCCCGATCCCCAAGAGGCTAGTTGGGGCAGAACAGGGGACCCGTCGGGGACGCGCAGGGGACCTGGGCACCAGGTGTCCCCCTCGTGCGAGAGCCGCTCCGCGCGCCGCCGAGCACGTCGAGAGGCGCGCCGGCAGCCGCCCTCCGCTCCCGCAAGGGTCGCCCGGCCGGCGCGGGACACAATGGGCCCGCGAGCCGCGCGCACGGCCTCGGCCGGCTGCGGAAAGGGAAAGAGAAGCGGGGCGCGGGCGGAGGGGGAGGGGGCCCGGAGATCCCGCCGCGGGCCGGGCCGGGGGCGAGGCACGGGACCGAGGAACGCGGCTTCCCCACCGGAGACCCAACAAAGACGCGAGGGGACGCCCGGCCGAGCCCTGCCGGGCGAGATGGGTGCGAGGGGAGGAGAAGGTGGCAGGTTCGCTCCTCGGAGCGGCCGCCATCATGGAGGGGGGTCCCCGGTCCGCCCCACGCGGGGAAGAGCCCCCTGCCCGCCGCAGCCCCTGCCCCCGGGCCCGCGCTCGCCCCAGCGGTGGCGCTGGGCAGCCCAGGGCGCCCGGGGAGGGCGGGGACGCGGCAGAGAGAAAGTTGGTTTCGGGTCTGTTTCGTTTTACCGGGTTGGCGGCGCGCCCGTCCGCGCGGGCGCACGAGTGGCGGGGCGAGCGGGGTCCCGCGGCCCCGGTCTGGCCGGCCGGGCGCTGCGCCGCGCTGCGCTCGCAGGGTCCCTCCCCGCGCTCGGCCCGGGCTGAGCCGCTCGGCCTCTCCTTCCTCCGCCCGCCCGCTCCCGGAGCCTGGATTGATCTGGTCGCGCTGGCGTCAGGGAGTCGGAGCCGCCCAGCCTCCACTCCTCGGCTGCCAATACCCGGCGCACTCGCCCGCCCGCTCGCTCGCTCGCTCGCTCACACGCGCACCCGCGCGCCGCCGCCGCCGCGCGACCAGGGATCCTCTCCAAATTCCCGGCCCAGCCGGCGAGAGCGCGACGCTGCGGGGCCCGAGGACGGCGCGGGGGAGCGGCCCGTGCCCCCTCCCCCCGCCCGGCCCCCAGCCCCCCGCCCCATTTATTCCAAGGAGAAAAAAAACAACGCCGCGCGTTCGGACTTTCCTCCCCCTGCCTCCTTTAGTCCCGGTGGAGCGGACTTGGTGCATTATCTGCGAGGGAAGTTTTGTGGTCAGTGTTTATTCTCTGAAATGTTCATCAACGCGGCCGCTGCGCCCACCGAACCGTGCTGTAAACGTCGAGCGCATTTTTGACAATTATCCTTCGAACCTGGCCTTCTTATGTCTAGTTTCCATTGACCCTCACTTACTCCCCAATGATTTGCAAGCTCCAAAAGTTGCACATACCCAGAATCAGATAGCCTAGTAACTATTGCGTGTGCTTATACCAAACCCTGAGTCGATACATGGGTCTTGTGCCAGTTCAGGATCTAATGATTCCAGTAGGTAGCCTCGTTGCTCCAAATAATGAGAGATGCCTCAATAGAACTCTAAATGTTTTAAACCCAATTTCTACAATCTTTTAGATGACACCAACCGTCCAAAATAAAAACAAACTAGCTCTCATCTACCTGATCTGCGTAGACATTGAAAATATATTTATTTCCGTAAGAATTGGTTTTTCTATTGGCCAGCTCTCTGGAAGCTGGCGTGAAATCTTGGATAATTACCATAATGTTGAGTTATGTTTAGAGACAAATAATTATTCTTAGGAATAAATTTCACATGAACCAAAAGAATCGTTACCACCAATATAAAGAAAATATCCAAGACCTCTGTAAATTAACAGTACTCTCCAATTGTCCCTGTACATTACATGTGCACATTCAATTTTAAATTCTTATTTATTATTTTATTATTTCTGCATTCCATGTTTAATTATTCACAGGAAATGCAACAAATCCCATAAAACGTGTAAAATACCGTTTATAAATTATAGATCAGGATATTTCTGCTAATTTCTTTGTTAACCTATTTGAGCCCTTCCCAGCCCATTGTTGAGCCTCATCTTATTTTCCCTGAAAGCAGCATTGCCACAGGTCGTCATTCTCTGCTCCTTGGAAGGAACAACAGCTGGAGTAAGCCTTGTTAAATGCCACTCAGATCAAGTCACTCCTCTGCTCAAAACCCTCCCTTGATAAATAGAATGTGCTCTATCCATACAATGGAACATTATTCGGTCATAAAAAGAAAACAAGTACTGACTACTTGGATGCACCTTGAAAACATTATGCTTAGTGAAAGAAGCCAGACACAAAAGACCACAAATTGTATGCTTCCATTTTATATAAAATATCCAGAATAGGCTAATCTGTAGAGATCGAAAGTAGAATGGTGGTTGCCTATGTTTTGGGGAATGGGAGGTTGGGGAGATAGCTAAAGGTTATGGGCTTTCTTTTTGGGGGTGACGAAAATGTTCTGAAATGAGTTTGTGGTGATGGTTGCACAACTCTGTGGATGTACTAAAAACCATAGAATCATACACTTTAAATGGGTGAATTGTATGGTCCGTGAGTTTTATTTCAATAAAGCTGTTTAAAAAAGATATGACAACTAAACGTGGTATATTATCCTTGATTGGATCCTGAATTGAGCGGAAAAACTGTAAAATGACGTTGTAAAACTGTTAATTTTTTTAACCTATAGATGACCTTTCTTAGTGCAGTTCTAATAGCTACAAATGATAATTATTAATACTATGCATGCTATGGAATTTGATTTTGCCCCTTATGCAAGTCATTTCTTCAAATAGTAATAGAAAATTGGACTTTTTAAAAAAGGATATTGTTGGGACAATTGTGAAAACTTGAATGTGGGTTGTATATTATTATCATTGTGTCAAAAAAAATCCTTCCTTGACTCCCCATTTCACTCAAAATAAAAGTTTTCACAATGTGGGCAAGTTTCTACATGATCCTCCCTGCACTCCTTTGCAACTCTGACCTCTTCTCTCTCTCTCACTCACTTCCTCAAGTCGTCCTGGCCTCCTCACAAGTCCTGGAACAACCTGGACATACTCCCACCTCAGGACCTCTGCACCAGCTGTTTCCTCCCTGGACAGCTCTTCCCACCGATGTCCACATGGCCCTCTCCCTCCCCTCGCTCAGGTCTTCGCTCACATGTTCCCCTCTCACTGAGGCCTACCCTGACCACTCTACCTAAAATCTAACATCCCCGTGTACCACTCCCAAACACATATATTTTATATCCTCTTTCCCTGTATCACATGGATGTTTCACTTAGCACTACCTAAATTCTTACTTAGCCAAAAGTACAGGGTTTTAATGTTCTTTTCTGTCATTTCTATTATTATTCCGTTGTTTCTATCTATTATTCTGTTTCTACTTACTTAGCCAAAAGTGCAGGTCTGTTCTGTTCATTGCTGTACTCTCCAGTGCCAGAGCAGTTTCTGACATCTAATAGCTCATTAAACACCTGATGAATGAACGAATCGAACACTGTTCAAGTCACGGGGGATATGGTGGTGAAAAAAACAGATAAAAACCCTGCTCTCATCGAGGAAGATAAATAATGCATAAATACACAAACGTGCTAGGTGGTGGTACATGGGATGGAAGCAGCAGAGTAAGACGGTTTGGGAATGCGGGAGGTTGCTATTTCCATAGGGGAAGGGAAACCCTCACTGACAAAAGGTCCTGAAGGACCAGGGAGCATGCCACATGATCAGGAGAGGGTTTCCAACCTCCCAAGCCGAGGGAAGAGCAAGTGCAAAGACCTTGAAGCTGAGTCTTCTTTACCCATTCACAGAAGAGCCAGAAGGCCCGTGAGCTGAAGCAGGGAGAAACCAGCCACAGGAGGGAAGGCAGGGTGTGTGGGCCCAGATGCACACGGGCTGGTGGCTGCGGAGGTGGGAACACAGGGACGTTGTCTTCTCTCTGCTTCTGTTATCTTGATGAAATAGCCACGTTCCCTGCTTTCTGAGAATGGTGAGGGTAAAAGACATGTTGCAGGTTGGAAGAGAAAGCAGCGGGTATCAAACAATTTTCTTGTGGGAGAATTTGAGAGCAAATGAACTACGGAAATGTGGTAGGATTGCCAGGCAGCGCTAAGTGCCCATTTGAGGTTAGTGGTTATGAATTTAAAGCAAGACCAGTCAGCATGGCTGTCGATTTTTCTCCAGGCTCTGTCAGCCAAGGGGGCAGAGCTGGGGGTTTGCAGGTGGGTGTGATGGAGGGAAGGAGGGTCAGAGAGCAGAGGGCGTAGGCAAGGGAGTGACTGCGGGGGGAACTGTGATAAGGAGGGAGGTGAGGACACAAGGAAGTGAGGGATGATGGGGGAAAGGCGATAAGACCAGTGGGTGGGAGGTCCCGGGGGATCCAAGAATTGCTTCAGTTGGGAACCGCTCCCAAAAACTGGGGAACAGTCTGAGAATGGGATGCTTGAAATTGAAATCACGGAGCTGGGACAATTTTGGGTAATGCCAAGATTTAGCAGTGTGACCAGGCAAAGTAGATGGCTGAGGTAGGGAAGAGGAGAAGATCCTCAGAGAAAAGGAGGCATCAAGGAACTGAAGGCAAATTAGTCATGTTATTTAACCAGTTTGTCCAAAAAAAAAAAAATCAACTTCTAATCGTTTACAATAAGATGAGCCCTTAAAATTGGCTGCAAAGTTTATAGATGCAAAATGTGAACCCAAAAGTTTATTTTAAGAGATGGTTCTACTCAAGGGAAAAATAAATGTAGTGTGGGGTTTGCGCATCAGCTTCTTAAGTGAATTTAAGTGAATCAGTTTCCCTGGAACCAGCCCGCAGAGGATCACTGGTGTGGTATTCTTTGCCTTAAAAAGGAGTGTTGCAGGGGCTGGCCCTGTGGCCAAGTGGTTAAGTTCGCATGCTACGCTCCGCTGCAGGCGGCCCAGTGTTTCCTTGGTTCCAATCCTGGGTGCGGACATGGCACTGCTCATCAAACCACGCTGAGGCAGCATCCCACATGCCACAACTAGAAGGACCCAAACTAAGAATATACAACTATGTACCGGGGAGCTTTGGGGAGAAAAAGGAAAAAAAATAAAATCTTTAAAAAAAAAAAAACAAAACGGAGTGTTCCGGTGATAACTATGGTGGTGGGAAAGGTGTAAATTATGAATTTTTGATGTTGAAATCCCTATTCTCTTGTCATACCCCTTCCTCCAGAAAACTTTTAGCTGTTTGTAATTATAAATGTATTTAGGCATGTTGTTGAATATCCATGGGAAGACCCTACTGGCCTTCTGAGTAATATGGGGGTGGGAGCTATATCTGGTTTGTTCCCTGCTGCATGTCCAGAGTTTGCACAGACCTATCACAGTTGACACTCAAATACCTGCTGAGGAAATCAATCTCTAATAGAATTGCTGGGAAAATTCCAATTGGCCTTTTCCTTAAAGTAAAGCACACTTCACGGTAATGGTTCTTTCTCATCATTGCCCTTACTCTCAAACCTCAATTTCAGATCTAATTATATATTGTGGGCATTTGCAAAAAGTTTTTAGCCCTTTTCCTAAAAGTTTCATAACAGTTTGTACACTGCAAGTTCTATGTGAAATTTTTATGGTAAACCTTACAGTGACAGTAGAATTTTATATGAATTTCCACAGTTTCTGAAGTTTGGGGGATATTCTATTATTTTTGCTTAACAGAACTATTCTCTGGGACCACATCTCTAGTTGGGGTCAGCCAGTATTCGCAGCATCTAGACCCCGGCCTTAGAGGACTAGTCCTTTCTCCATTTTCCTGTCACACATAACTTCAAAATTATTCCCCAAATCCTGTGAAAAGTAATGCTACTGAACTTGTAATAATATGTTGACAGCATTTTCTTTGCTTATCTGACATCTACTAATTCAACTATTATTAACAAAGGCTGATCCCTAATTTTGAGTCTAGTACCTATTGTTCAAACTGTTGTTTCCGAACTCACCTAACAAATTTCCAGACCCCTGGTTTGTGCCGAGAACGGCCCTGCACTGAACTGCTGGACTGTCACATCTACTCCTTGCCAGTTAAATCATGGAGACAAGTTTCCATGGGTTCATTCCTTCCACAAGGTACTCATATCCTTCTTCAAACTCTCTCATGTCCTTCCTCTCCTCTCTCCCGAGTTACTTTGATTTCATGCCTAGATCTCTAGGATGCTCCCCCAACTCTACTCCCTGCCTCAGGGGACCCTCAGATCATTCTGTTTGCTGAAATAATCTCCCAAGAGTTGTGGTTTGGTCACGTCATTCCCCTGCTTAGAAAAGTTCAATGGTTTAGCGGTACCTCCCAATAAACCTCTAATTTCAAGGCCTGGTACCCAAGGTCCCTCAAAGTATGTCCCCAGCTCAACATTTTCCACCTGGTCTCCTTCATATTCCCACACAAATGCTGGCAAATTTGTAACGATATTCACCCAAAGCATTTAAACATTATATCTTTTGTTCATACTTGGTGTATGATCTCAGCATCTCCAATTTTCCAAACTCTACCTGCTCTTTGAGGCCCAGCATCATCTCTTAGATATTAAACAAACAAAAATACTTTTTAAAGCTACTTAAAGGATGGATGGGTTTGTTGAGCTCAAAATTATCATTTTAACAAGTTAGGGTATTGCGATCTAAAGTTAAGTAGCTTGCCCAAGGTTCAAAAACTCGTAAATGGCAGAATCAGGTCAAGTTCCAGGTCTCCTAACCAGAGTTGTGTCTTCTCTAGACCAAAGCCTGGGGCTTCTCTGTTCCCTTCCTCTTACTGCGCCCATCGCTTGGTTTGTCTATTGCATGTCACATATCACTCATCCTTTGACCCATTAATTGTGTATCACAAGGCCCTGTAAGCACATTATAGGGACAGATTAATAATGACTAACCTTCTCTCCCACAAAAAGCTAGTTTTTTCTCTTCACTGACGTGATATTTTGGCACCTATCTCACTAAAAGAGCCTTATTCAAGTGCTGTTATGTGTCAAACTCATAGGTGGAGTTTCTGAGCATTTACCTGGCACAATCTAAACACCTGAGAGGCATCATCTCGTTACAGTCCAGAATCTCCCTGAGAGAGAGATGCCATTGTCCTCCTCTGCTGGTAATGTCAGTGCCTATTGAATAGGGTTTTTGGGGAATAGTAATCATGAAAATAACAGTGAACACTTATTTGGTGTTTACTATTAGCTAGGGATCGTTTTGAGTACCTTACAAATATGTTATTAACTCTTTTGTCCTTCAAAACAACCCAATGATATAGCTATTGTGTTATCTCCATTTTACAGACGAAGAGAATGAACACCAAGATGTTAAATGACTTGCCCAAGGTCACACAGCAAGTTTGCTGATGCCTCTAAAGTGCTTAACATGGTGTCTGGTGTATTGTATGTGTTCAACAAAAGTAGCCAGTATTCTTTCCACCGAATGTTCATAGTGCTGTGCTAAGAATACAATTTCTGCCTCCCAAGTCAAGTATTTTAGGTAGACTTATACAAACAAAATATTTAGTGGTTGGGTCAGTTTTTAAAAGTTTTAGGGGCTGGCCCGATGGCATAGTGATTAATTTTGCACACTCTACTTCAGCAGCCTGGGGTTTACAGGTTTGGATCCTGGGCACGGACCTACACACTGTTCATCAAGCCATGCTGTGGTTGCATCCCACATACAAAATAGAGGAAGATTGGCACAGATGTTAGCTCAGGGCCAATATTCCTCACACACACACAAAAGTTTTAACACTTATATGATCTCCAGAGAAAATTCTTCAACAGTTTTGCTTCTTGCAGCAACTTCTCTTCACTCGGCCTGCATCCATTGGCAAGTTTGCCCAAGTTGAAAGACTGGCTTTGGCTGACTTTAACACAAAACCTAAATGATAGTGGCTTAAGCAATATAGGAATTTATCTCTTGTAAAAAAGATCAGAAATAGGAATTCCAGGGGTGGTGAGGCAACTCAAAGATGTCAAGGCCAAGGTCTCTGTGATTTCCTTGTCCTCTCCCTCTTCATTGATTACAAAATGGCTGCTGCAGCTCCAGTCATCATGACTGTATTCTAAACAGGAAAAAAGAAAAGGATAAGGACAAAAGGGGTGAACTGAAGCCTCTTTAAGGAACACACTGCTACCACCACTGTCTATGATAGACGATCACCACTACCATGACATCTGCCTCCTTTTCATCAGTAAATACTGTCTTATGGCCTCCCCTATTTGCAAGGATGTCTGGGAAATGTCATTTTTTTTTGTTTTGAATCTTAGAAAATTGCCAGTGCAACAAAATGGAAGTTCTGCTGGTGTAAAAAGAAGCAGAGGATGAATGCAATGATGTGCTCCAAATGGCTCACTCTGCCTTGTGAGAACTGATGGTTAAATCTTCAGGTTTTTTACAAGGTGGTTGTTAAACGCATTGATTGGTAGCCTGAAATTGGTCACAGTGGGAGCATTTACACCACAAAAATTGGCAAACACCACAAATTAAGGCCTTTTTTGTGTTGTTTTTTTTTTTTGAGAGACAACTGTTAAACATTTACCAGCACATCACTGAATACCAGATAGGGAGCTAGGAGCCTCTGCCGTACAAGGCTTTTCATTTTCCTTATTACATTGGTCATTTTTCTCTAACTATAATGGTTGAGACTTGTGAACACTTAGGCAGGTAATTTTTTGAAGTACTTGGCATATTAATAACCCCCCTCTCTTTATTCCGTAAAGATGTTAGGCATATCCATTCATGTGGGGGTTTACTATTTTCCCAGAGAAGGCACAAGTTGTTCTTTGGTATTAAGTTAGGGATATCATGAAACCATTGTAAATTTCTGTTCAGGAACTTGAAAAAGTTTTATGTAAAAATATTCTGTTCTGGTAAGATCGAGATGTCCGGAAACAGTCTCTGCATTTTGTGTTTGAGGCAACTGTCATATCATGTTGTTGCTAAGACAGACCACCTTTTCTTTTTTGTTTTTTTAAAGATTTTATTTTTCCTTTTTCTCCCCAAAGTCCCCTGATACATAGTTGTGTATTTTCAGCTGTAGGTCCTTCTAGTTGTGGCATGTGGGATGCCGCCTCAGCGTGGCTTGGTGAGCGGTGCCATGTCCGCACCCAGGATCCGAACCGATGAAACCCTGGGCCACCGAAGCAGAGAGCACAAACTTAACCACTCCGCCAGGGGGCCAGCCCCCCAGGACTGGCTTTTCTAAGTTAAGGCATAACTTTACCGAGGTATAAAAAAATCCTTTAAAATAATTCTTCTTTCCAAATGTATTGCTGGGAAGAGAGCAAAGTTCATTTTTTTTTTTGGTTTTCCTCTTGGTTATAAGGAGGAATCAATGGTTTTCACTCTCAAGGAGGAGACTTCCTGGGTAGGCATTTTTCACTTCGCTTTTGAACATAAACAGGCACTTAAAAACACAGGTCACATAGGGACAAGAAATCCTTCCCTTTGGTTTGAAGGGAGGCAAGAAGAAGAACGATTTCAGGAGCTGAACCTGAAACTGAGAAGTGAATCTCAGGGGCTTGTGAACATGACCCCAGCTAAGGTGTTTTGCCTCCAAAATAGAATTTAGGGTATTAGAAATGAGCACCAGAACAAAGTCACATATAAATCAGAGTTGCGAAATGTACCGTAGTTTTGTTTTTTTTTTTAAAGATTGGCCCCTGAGCGAACATCTGTTGCCAATCTTTTTTTTTCTTCTTCTTCTCCCCAAAGCCCCCCAGTACGTAGTTGTATATCCTAGTTGTATGTCCTTCTGGCTCTGCTATGTGGGACACCACCTCGGCATGGCCCGATGAGTGGTGCCACATCCGCGGCCAGAATCAGAACCAGTGAAACCCTGGGCTGCCAAAGCAGAGCATGTGAATTTAACCACTCGGCCATGGGCTGTCTCCCTTAGATTATTTTTTTTTCTTTTTCTTTCTTTGTGATAAATGGACATGACTGACAAAAAGAAGACTTTGAGATTTTGCATTAAGCTTTTAACTTTTTATTTCTTCATGTGTGTGTTATAGGCAGTCAAGGTGGCTCCGACTCTTGGTGACCCTAGGAGTGATGTCCACAATCTCCCGCCCTCATCAGCCCTCCTCAGCTCCTGGAGACTCACGCCTATGGCTTCCTTTATGGACTCAATCCATCTCATATTTCATCTTCCTCTTTTCCTGCTGCCTTCTACTTTTCCCAGCATTATTGTCTCCTCCAAAGATCCTGCCGTCTCATGCTGTGCCCACAGCAGGACAGCCTCAGTTTTATCATCTTTGCCTCTAGCGAGTTCAGGATAATTTGCTCTTGGACCCACTTGTTCATCTTTCTAGCAGTCCAGGGCATCCGTGGAGCTCTCCTCCAGCACCATATTTCAAATCAATCAATTTTGTTCCTGTCTGCCTTCTTCACTGTCCAGCTTTTGCACCCATACATAGTAATTGGGAACATGAGGGTGTGGATAATCTTGGCCCTGGTCTCTAATGACACTTCCTTACACTTGATGATCTTTCCTAATTCTTTCATTCCTTTGGATAATATTTTTTATGACAGGAATTTTTAGTGTTGTTTTGTCACCTTTAGAGTTCATTGTATAAATAAACATAGCAAATCCTTTTTTTTGGCCAAAAGATTTTTCTTTTACAAATCTTGCTTTGGGTGATTTACTTTAGCAAATGTTATCCAACTAGAGCAGTTGTGATAAAGAGTCTTATTTGAAAATAAAAACAATGATCAATAGTGATCAATCTGTAAGGCTCGGGTATCCAGTATGGTCAATATGAACTGATCATAGCTGAGCAGTGTCTGCTGTTCAGGGTGTTTTGGAGGATGGTCACTAAGTAGCACCTGCTTCCTGTCCTGAGCATGGAGACAAATAAGAACCAAACCCAGAAGTGAGACAGATGGAACTCAAAATATGATCTTTATTATCCACAAAGTGGATTGGAATATTTAGCCATAGATCTGTGGCCAAATCGGCTTGCTAACATTTTATCTTAAAATTAGAAAGTCTTAGGTACCAGCACAGTGGGGCAGCCACAGGCTGCCATTTACTTGGACAGCTGTGGATCAGAAGGTCACTCCCTCACAGACAATGCCCTTCCTCCGGTTTCCTGGAAGATTCTTCCACTCTGCATCAGCATATACCCTGAGTTACCTCATCTTCTAAAAGAAATGCCAATGTTGCATTTTCCACTTGAGACAGGTGATCAGATTTTTTTCCAGTTAACCCAGGGATACGCCAACTTGCCTAAATAAAGCTCCTTCAAGTTTGCATTTTGCTCTTAAGGAGCTCAAACTCAAATGTTGTCCATTTCAAGGTTTCTGTGGTTGTATTGACTCCTAAAGCTATAACTGTTGAATTGAAATGTTTTGTGAAAAACCCAAGGAGAGAAAATAATAGGTAAAAAGGTGAGAAGGTTACTATAGAAGGTCCTGGCAAACATCAATATTAATTCAGTCAGCAAATGTATCTTGAGTGCCTACTGTATGCCGGGCACAGTTGAAAGCACTGCGGTTACTACAGTGAACAGGAGCGTTTGCTTTCGGTTGGCACATATTTTAATTGGGGAGACAGATAATGAACACAGCAACACGGGATAAGTTATGATGTGATCATTTAAGCTATGAGGACAATAAAACAGGCCAATGTGACAGACAGCGACCCCAGGGAGTGGGCAGGGCTCTGTTTTAGATAGGGCAGCCAGAGAAGGCCTCTCGGAGGGACGAGTTTTCAGCTGAGATGTGGACAATGAGAAGGAGGCTGAAGAAGTAACAGATCATCCCTTGTAGACCCTACAAGGACTTGAGAGTTGTTTCTAACTGCAGTTGGCAGTCATTGAATGGTTTAAAGCAGGGGAGAGACACAATTTGAGCTACATTTTCCTGGCTTCTCTGTAGAAAAGCGAGAGCTACAGAGGTTCAAGAGTGAAAGCAAGTGGGCCAGTCAGGAGGCTGCTACAGTAGTCGTGAGGAAAGATAGTGGCTTGGCCTAGGGGTTAGTGATGTGATGAACCAAAGAGGATAGAATGCTTTAGTCAGGATAAATACTTCTTTTACTATAAGCTTCAAGTGGACAAGAATCAGGCCAGTGAAAGTTGCTTTTTCATGGTGACTTGAGTTCTTATAAATTTCAGGAAATGGATTGTTATTATTTTTTTTGGTGAGGAAGATTTGCCCTAAGCTAACATCTGTGCCAATCTTCCTCTATTTTGTATGTGGGTTGCCACCACACCATGGCTGACAAGTGGTGTAGGTCCATGCCCAGGATCTGAATCCATGAACCTGGGCCGCTGAAGCAGAGCACACCAAACTTAACCACTACACCTTGGGGCTGGCCCCAGGAAATGTATTGTTTTTAAGGATGCTTGTCAGATGTTTATATGTTCCAGCTATACTTTCAATAACCTCAAAAGTCTTCTCTTCAGAAATGAAGAATTACAGAATTTCTTTGCCAGCGACACCTTCTTTTCCTCTTGTTTTAACTTTTTCTCTTTATGGCTCCTTCTCCATACAGTAAACATGTTCTAATATCTTTCATCCTAAAAACACATCTATACATTCAAAAACATATAAAACGGAGCCACAAAAATAAAACCCCTCTCGGGTCCCAAATATTTCTCTAGTTATATCCATTCTGTGTCCCTCCTCGTCCATACTTCCTGAAAGAGTAGTTTATACTTCCCGCTGTCTCCATTTTCCTATGTTGCATTCACCCTGTGACCTGCTGTAATCTGATTTCAGCTTGCACCACTTTGCCCTGGTTAAGATTTCATTGACCTTCATATTGCCAAGTCCAATGAGTACTTTTCTGTCTTCTCTTGGATGGCTCAGATTCATTGGACACTGCTAGTCATTCCTTCATTCTCAAAAACTTTGGCTTTGTAAAAGACTGGAAACAACACAAATACCCATTACAAGAGGACTAGTTGAATTAAAATAATGGAATACTTTGGAGCTGTAATAAGGAATCAGGACTATTTTCCACATGCTGCATGGGGTAATCTCCAGGATATCTTAAGTAAAACAAATAAGGTGGAGAAAAGTATGGTGATAATGTTATCATCTATTTTCAGAATGTGGAGGGATATGAATATATATCTATATATATTTGCTCATAACAAAACAATAGTCACACTCCCTGATTTAAAAATATACTACAAAGGTGTAGTAACCCAAACAGCATGGTATTGGCACAAAAACAAACACACAGGTCAATGGAACAGAATCAAGAGCCCAGAAATAAACTCACACATCTACTGACAGCTAATTTTTGATAAGGGAGCCAAGAAGATAAAATGGAGAAAGGAAAGTCTCTTCAATAAATGCTGTTGTGAGAACTAGACAGCAACATGCAAAAGAATGAAAGCAGACCATTACCTTACACCATCCACAAAAATTAACTCAAAATTGATGAAAGACTTGAATGTAAGACCTGGAACCATTAAACTTCTAGAAGAGAACATAGGCAGTACACTCTTTGACATCGGTCTTAGCAGCATATTTTCAAGTATCATGTCTGACTGGGCAAGGGAAACAGTAGAAAAAATAAACAAATGGGACTACATCAAACTAAAAAGCTTCTGCACAGCCAAGGAAACCATCAGCAAAATGAAAAGACAACCTAACAATTGGGAGAAGCTATTTGCAAACCATATATCAGATAAGGGGTTAATATCCAAAATATTTGGATAATATCCAAAATATACAAAGAACTCATACATCTCAGCAACAAAAAAACTAACAACCCAAGTAAAAAGTCGGCAAAAGATCTGAACAGACATTTCTCCAAACAAAATATCCATATGACCAACAGGCACATGAAAAGATGTTCAATATCATGAACTATCAGGGAAATGCAAATCAAAACTACAATGAGATATCACCTCACTCCTGTCAGAATAGCTATAATTAACAAGACAGGAAACAACAAGTGTGGAGGAGGATATGGAAAGAAGGGAACACTCAGACACTGCTGGTGGGAGTGCAAACTGGTGCAGCCACTATGGAAAACAGTATGGAGATTCCTCAAAAAATTAAGAATAGATCTGCCATAACATCTAGCTATTCCACTGCTGGGTATTTATCCAAAGAACATGAAAACATGAATGCATAAAGATACATACACCCCTATGTTCATTGCAACATTATTCACAATAACCAAGACTTGGAAGCAACCTAGGTGCCCATCAAGGGATGAATGGATAAAGAAGATGTGGTATTTATACACAAGGGAATACTACTCAGCCATAAGAAACAATGAAATCCAGCCACTTGTGACAACATGGATGGACCTTGAGGGTATTATGCTAAGTGAAATAAGTCAGGGGGAGAAAATAAAATACTGTATGATCTCACTCATAAGTAGAAGATGAAAACAATGGCAAACAAACCCAGAGAAACAGAAATTGGATTGGTGGTTACCAGAGGAGAAAGTCCAGGGGAAGAGGGAGAAAAGGGTGATTAGGCACATGGGCGTGGCGATGGATTATAATTAGCCTTTGCGTGGTGAATATGATGTAATTTATACAGAAGACAAAATATATAACAACATACACCTGAAATTTTAAAAAAAGATTATTGTAATTTGTAATAAAATAATGGCTCTAGATAATGATCATCAATGACTGTTATATCACAAAAAGAGAGAGAACCAGAAATGCCCAATACCTCCTGTGAAGCTATGCTTGTCAAAAATGGAAGCTAAATTGGTCAAGCCTCGCCTCTAGATCTAAATTACCACTACATAGGATATATAGTAGGTAGAAGAACATATTAAATGACACAATGAGAACACATTCAGCAAACTCCAGAATGTGGGAAATTCTACAGGACCCAGGTTCTTCAATAAATAAGTAGCCAAGAAAATAAGTAGGAGCTTGGGGTGGAAACCTGTAGGTTAAAAGAGATCTGAGAGACATATCAACTAATTGCATTGTTTGGACCTTATTTAGTTCCTGCTTCAACCAAAAAAAAAAAAAAATTGTAAAACCTAAATAAATTATGAGAAAACTGGAAAACTTGGATATTGATTGAAAATTTGACGATATTATGGCATTGTTAATTTTCTTTGTTGAGATGATATTGTTGTGATATTTTTCAAAAGAGGCTTTATCTTTTAGAGATGCATACTGAAATATTTGCTAATGAACCAGTATGATGTCTACTATTTGTTTCCAAAATAATACAATTTAGTTGGCAGGAGGGACTGGATGGAGATATAAGTAAAATAAGATTGGCCATGAGTTGACCGTTAGTGATGTCTCTATTGGAAATCACTATATGTACTACTCTTTCTACTCTTTTTTGTGTTTGAAATTTTATATAATAAAAAGTCAAACCAAAACCCTTGGCTTCCATGACAGTGCACTCCCCCAGTTCTCTCCCACCTCGCTGACCATTTCCTATGGCCTCCTTTCATGTGCTCCTTCTTCTTTGGTGTTTCATTCTTAGCTCACTGCTCTTCTTACTCTACCTGCTTCCCTTGAGTGATTGCATTCAGCAACCTCATGGCTGTAACTACCACCTATCCAGCTGCCAGTGGGCTCTGAACTGGTATGTCTGGCTCAGAGCTCTCTCTCTGAGCTTTAGATTCTCACACCCAACTGTCTAATGATTTTATTCTCCTAGAATTCTCACGCATCCTTCAAATGCACGTAGTCAAAACAGATCATCATCTTCACCCCAAAGCTGCCCTTCATCCTGTAGTATCTGCCACTATTGGTGGCATCACTCATAGTCACCCAAGCTAGAAACCTGGAAGTCAGTCTTGTTTTTCCTAACTCATCTCCCACATCATGGGGTAGTGTCAATTCTATCTCCTGAGCATTTTGAGTGTTTCTTGAATCTATTATTCATTTATGCATTTATTGAATGTTTATTGAGCACCTGCTACATGCTAGGCACTAATCTAGGTGCTGGAAACACAGAATTAAATAAAATAGGCAAAATCCCCCCTCTCGTAGAATTTATATTCTAGTTCTAGATTTTCCTTTTTTCTTTCCTAAATTACTGATAGAGCCTCCTAAGAGGACTCCAACCTTGCCCACTTCAAATACATCCTTCACAACGGTAATTCTCAAGATGTGGTGCCTATGGCTGCAGCAGCATCACCTGGAACTTTCTGGGAATGCAAATTCTCAGGGCTTACACCAAGCCTAATGAATGAGAAACCCACGGAGTGGGGTCCAAAAATCTGTTTTAAAAGCCCTCAGGGTGATGCTGATGCACATGCTAAAGTTTGAGATCCACTGCTCTAAGAAACCACCTGAGAGAGATATCTAAAATGTGAGTCTGGCCATGTTGTTTCCCAGCTTAAACTCTTTCAGTAGAATCGCCCTGAATACGGGAAAAAAGCCAAGCTCCAGGTAAAGATACACAGGCCTCTCCATGATCTGGCTCCTGCCTACTTCATCTCAATCATCTACTTAATGCCCACTCATCTTCTAGGGTTTACTTCTGGCCTGACTTCCTCTAGGAAGATTTTCCTCATTGTTATCTCCACTCCAGTCAAAAGCCCTACTCCTGTGTTTTCATAATACTGTGCATGTGTCCATCATTTGCATGTCCATCATCGTCTATACCACATATAAGCAGAGGAATGTTTCAAGGGCTCTGGGGCTAGATTGGTCATGTGAATTTGGGCAAGAAACTCATGCTCTTTGTTTCTTCATCTATAAAATGGATTAATAGGTCTTACATCTTAAGATTGTGAGATTACGTGTAGTGCTGGCTGGTGCCTGGTAAGAGCTCAGTGTTACCTATTTTTATGAATTATCTTTGTGTGTGCATCTCCTCACTAGATTATGAGCTGCTGCAGGGCGAGTGCCTGGGTATTGTTATTCAGCAATGTGTTCAAAACACCCAACCGGATCTGCCACATAATAGTTGCTCAATATATATCTGTAAATGAATTAATTTCCCAAGTGTTAATTTAAATTCAGATGGAAGACTCAATGGTTGGGTTCTAAGTGTCTGTTGCTAAGTGATCAGTATATTGTTTCTGGGGAAACATTTATTCATCGAGTAACACATGGAATCAAAACGGAAAATTATGACAAATACATGTTGTAATTTAGTTGACTTTATTCTGTTTAAGTTTTCTTAATGTCAATAATGCTAATTGTGTAAAACAATCTCACTACAGTTTATTCTTTTGGCAAAATTGCTTTTTCCCACATTTAAATGGTCCTTTCGCTGACAAGGAAATGTATTAAACTATAAAACATTATTGCCCACTACGTTTTACCTCCACTTTCACAGTAGTGAGGACTCAGGCCTACATGAATAATTTTCTAAATGTGTTTGTTTTTCCACTCAGGATTTCTGGAGCCTGTGGCTCTTCTAGTCTTTCGAACTCCTATGCTTTGAAATTCTCACTTTTGCAGAAAGTTCTGTCTGAATTAGGTATACATTTTTTAGGCCAGCGGGACCCTGTGCCTTTTCAAAATTCTACATTTTCAGGGCTGGCCCAGTGGTGTAGTGGTTAAGTTCCCATACTCTGCTTCAAGATTCACAGATTCGGATCCCAGGTGTGGACCTATGCACTGCTTATCAAGCCATGCTGTGGCAGCATCCTACATATAAAATAGAGGAAGATGGGTGCAAATGTTAGCTCAGGGCCAATCTTCCTCAGCAAAAAGAAGAGGATTAGTGGTGGATGTTAGCTCAGGGCTAATCTTCCTCACCAAGAAAAAAAAAGAAATTCACATTTTCAAGACTCTTTCCACATGACAAGTAGCGAGATACAGTTGATTCACTAGATCATTCTCAATATTAGCACAAGAAAAAAAATATGGTACAAAGTCCCAGAAAACCTACAACAATAGAGTTTCCTGATGGGATAACAATTTTTTAACAATCAAAGATGAAATATTCTTCTTTCCCTGTAAGCAGAGGCTCCCCAGACCTTTTCAGTCACTCTTTGGGGAAATCATGCTCCGTCACAAGAATCCTTGGATAAGGTATGTCTTCCCGTCTTTTCATTTCTTCTCACTTAGTCTAGACATCACAATAAGACAGACCTCAAGACTCTCTGACTGTGTGGCTTCTAAAATTATAGAGAACAGGAGAAAACTCCTTTCCCCACATTCTCTATTACTTCCTGGCCACACATTACTCAACGCCGCTAACCCACAAAGGGAGGAAAATATACAATCTGGAATAGGTCTTAAGGTGTTGTCTCCTTTGTCTGTCATCTTTAATGTGCTGGGATATCTGGCAACAGGCCCAGAAAATTGAGATTTACTTCCTCTTCTTTGAAGCTCTCCATTTCCTCTAGGTAGGGTTACACATCAGGAGGCAAATATATTTTGGCTTAATTTAGCTTAAAGGGACCTAGACGGAAGCCCTCCGTCACACAGGCTTTCTCCCCAGTGTATTTGTATTAATTTGCTCCTTCGTCTCTCCAATGTCTCCCAGGAAACTTCTCCCTCCCTGGTAGAGTTTTCAATGGACAAAAATTGACCCTCATCAATCTTCAATCCTACATTGCAGTGTTTGGATACTTCCGTTAGCTCACCAGATTCATTTGTTTGTTCAATAAATATTTACTGAGCATCTACCGTCCCTCTTATAGGTCAATAAGCAATGCAAACTCTTACTTTTGTGGAAGAGGCAACCTAGTGGATCCTGGAAATGTCCCGTGAGATGGCTGCAAGCAGGCAGCATGCTGGTATGTAAGGAAGAAGAAGCATAAAGAACCAGACTAGTTAGTGCAAGTAGATTTCCTGTTCTCAAAGTTCTCATTATTACCCTCTGGGTCTATTTTTCTCATGGGTAGACTGGGTGCTTTGCTTCTTATATTCCCAGAAACATTGGGCTTAACTGCAGGTATTGTGGGAATACGTTTAAGAAATTTTAAGAAACACCATAAGGGAAATGACTCACTTTGTAGAAATCCACGTCAATAGCGCATCTGAAGTGATCCACTTAACCAGCTCAGAGTACAAACACAATCGCCTCACTTTTATTTATTCAATTTGTTGTTTGAGCACCCACCTGCCTTCAGTGACAGGAAGTCCACTTATTTCCCAACTCCTCCCCAACCACCCAACTTAGGCAGGAACACTAGGGGCTTAGTTCAAAGCTGGTCCTGCTGCAAAAAGCCAGAAGAGAGAGAAAACTGGGAATTGTGACCAGTCCACTAATGCTGCGCTTTGGGTCTACGCCACATGAAGTTACAGGTGGGTCCTGCACATTCTGATGTCAGGAGATTTGTTCGTGATTGCTACAATACTCCTATTGCTTCAGCTCTTTTCATCCCGTCACCCCCTCAGCGTCCCCCTGAGCTCTGAAGACACTTCTCTTTTAGATCACACTCACATGCTCAGCCATTGCCCCCTAATGCTTAGCACAGTGCCAGGTGGGCCATGGCTAGAGAAGAATCCAGCCCCAGGCTCCTGTCCTAGCGGAATAAGTCTTCCCCATGAAGCCGGGATCGGTCCATTGCGGCATCTTTTCCTGTCACAGGACCACCTCGGCACGTCCCAACAAGGGATCTCCCTGTTGCACATAAAGGGGAAAAGCAGATGTTGGTAAGCAACAAACACATGCCCATTTTGCACATGCACACCTACACACTTTCACAGGCAAGGATTACCTCTTTGTCTTAAATTTTCATAACTTGAAGGGTCTTTCATTATTTATTTATTTTTTGATGAGGAAGATTGGCCCTGAGTTAACATCTGTTGCCAATCCTCCTCTTTTTGATTGAGGAAGATCGTGACTGAGCTAACATCTGGGCCAATCTCCCTCTATTTTGTATGTGGGATGCTGCCACAGTATGGCTTGATGAACCGTGTGTAGGTCTGCACCCAGGACCCAAACCTGAGAACCCTGGGCTACTGAAGCAGAGCGTGTGAACTTAACTGCTATGCCACCAGGCCGGCCCCTTGGAGGGTCTTTTAAAAGATTTTCTGCAGGGAAGAAATATCCTCCAAGGGACTGTTTCTAGTGATACAGTAGAAGAAGTGGCTCCTCATTCCAACACCAACTTTTCTCAAAGGTCTGCTTCTAGGACTATGGCTGTTGAGTGAGGCCAAGTAATCATTATTCAGGGCTTGAATGCCCGTGGGGGGACAGTTAATTAGACTGTTAGCATCTCCCCCTAACATCTGGTAGTTTTACTGAGCACAGCGTTTTAATAACTGAGGAAAATATTAAAGGGGAAATGTGAGTGTATTATTTTTGTTGCTTTTTAGGGAGCATGGTGTTGAACAAATACAAACCTATGATGATGACATTCAAGAGTCTCTGGGGACAAAGCACCCATTTGAAGGCTCAGCTCTGCTCCTTTCTCTTTCAAACACCTCATCCTTCTACTTTCAATGATATTACATGGACTGCAGAATCGAGTCCAAGATCTTTAGTCAGGCATTCAAAGTCCTCTACAGTCTAGGCCTTACCCACTTGTTCATCTTTATTTACCACTATTTTCCTAACCAAATGCTAAGCTTCAGCTATATTTGTTTACTCACTATTTCATGAACAAACCATGCACATTTTTAAAGATGAACTTTAATATGGAATAATTTTAGATTTACAGAAAAGCTGTGAAGATGGTACAGAGAGTTCCTATATAGTCCTCACTCAGCTTCCCCTAGTGTTAACATCTTACATTATCCTGGTACATTTGTCAAAATTAGGAAAACAACATCGATATATTACTGTTAACTAAACACGAGTTTTCCTCCTAAAGTCCTTTGGCTGTTCCAGGATACAATCCAGGACACCAAATTGCACTTAGACCACACACATTTTTTGTTTCTAGCTTCTGTTCATTATATTTTCCCTCCCTAGGATGCCCTGCCCTTTCCTGACTTCTTTACGTCCTATGTATTCTTCAAGTCTATTCAAGCCTTATCTCTGCACTGTCTTTCCTAATTCTTCCCATCCTCAGTGATCCCCCTAACCTTCAAACTCCAGAACCACTTTGGTCTGAATCACGTATTTGGAATGTGGCATACGCTGACCTGCATTGTTATGTATCTTTTTATATTTTGTTTGCCAATTAGCATTTAAGGAAAGCGTAATATCTCATTTCCCGGCACATCAGCAGGCACTGTGTTCTCAATAAACGTTTACTGATAATGAATTTACATATTCGTTTTATGTTATTTTACCAGTAGCAAAAACAATTGGATGTAGACCATAAATATTAATTGAATTCTTAGAGGCCCAAGTTACTACAATTATATTTTATAATATGATAGATATAAAGGTAACCTGACAAGTAATAATAACGACTAATATTTACTGAGTGCTGACCATATGCCAGGCACCCTGCTAAACGCTTTACATACAGCATCGTAGTTAATTCTCATGAAACTTTATGTGGCAAATACTATAGTTATCCCTGTTTAAGGTTAAGTAGTTTGCCCAAAGCCTACACGACATGAAAGAGAGAGAGCAGGACTCATACCCAAGCATTAAAACTCTGGAGCCCATGCTCCTACCTACTTCACTATTAAGAGCTTTTTTGTCCCAGGAATGATTTCAGATGAGTGGTCTTCACTTGATGCCTCCTTTTCATCATCATCCAGTCTTTCCTTAACTTCTAAAACCTTATCTTGCCAGTAGCCCACTGACACTGTTCTTGAAAGTTTCAAATTACTTTTTTCTTATCAGCTCTAATGGCCTTATAATTTGACCCATGGCATTGGGTTGGGACTTAGATGCTGTTTGCATTATGTCCCATCTCTTTACTCTCCGAGGGCAGTGCCTTTGTATTCCCGTGTCCTGTACGAAACTTTGAGCACCACAGAATATAACCCCGACTATTTGTTTTTCCTCTTTGTGACAATATTTTGAAAGTCTCAAATTTTAAAAATTATAAAAGAAGTTTATGCACATTAAGAAATTCTAAAGTATAAATATATAAATTAGTAAGTGAGAGAGATCATCTTTTCCTTCTTATCCCTCAGGGATACATTAAAATCGTGGCCTTGACACAGATGGTTAAAAATTATGAATATTTTTAATTAGAAAAGAAATACAGGCTCAGGATGAAAAAATTGAAAACTTTCCAATTACACAGAAGAATATACAAAAATACCATCTCCCTAAGTCCTACTTTTCAGAGGCAATTTCTCTCGAAAGTTTACTATCGCACAACCTCCAAAGGTTTCGATACATATAGGCTTTTTGTGTTTTGGTTTTGGTTTGGGCAGAAATAGAATCCCGCCATTCACTGTGCCCCTGATCTCCCCCAGTCCTCGTGTTCCCAAACTTCTGCTGTCTTCGACACTGTTAGCCATGGTTTTTTTCACATTCTAGCCACTCTCATTTTCTACATGCTAATCAATCCTTTTCTCTTTTTCAGTCTTCCTGTCTGGCTTTCTGACACCAGTGAGTTTATCTGGGATTTCTGTTCTTTCTCTGAATATCTTCATCCTCAGAGTTTATCCATTCTCTGGGCAGTCTACTACCTTCTCTCGCTCTCTTGCTGCCAAATTTATTTGTAGACTTTCTCGACCCACACTCATTCCTCAGCCCCTTGCGATCTGACTCACATCTACCACTCCAATAAAATGACTTTTGAAGGTTCCTGAGACACTTAATCACAGAAATTTTCTTAGCCGCCCACCCGCAATGGGCTTCTGGCTGCCATTTGCTCTCCTTTCTTTTAGAAGAACTCCCTTCCCAGCTTCAGAGGCATTGCACAATCTGAGTTCCTCCTCTGCCTTTAGGGTTGGAGCCTCCCCTGCCCTATTGCTGCCCCTTGGGTCTTTTGTTCCCATTCTCTATCTCCCCTGGCATCTCCCTGGGGAATGTCTTCACCTCCCAGAATCTTAAACATCACTCAACTCCACATGTCCAACATGAGCTAACCTCTCTCAAACTCCAGTTCCCAAATTTCCAACTACCTGCTGATCAGATTCACAATTTTACCTCAGGGTTAACATGTCAAAGCTTAAAGTCATACCACCTAAAAGCATGTCCTCTTCCTGACTTCCTTATTTCTGTGAAAGGTCCTACCACTCTCTTGGTCAACAAGGGAATGTATTGGCATTTTCCTCTCCAGTGCCCTTTTGTCTCATCAATTGTCTCTCCCATGAATTCTGTTTTTGCTCTATCTTTTCGCCTGCTTCTCCTATCACATTTCTTCTCAACTGCACTTTTATAGACTTTTGGCTGTATCATCTTCATCCCCCTTCACTGTCTATCTAGCCACAAGTTGTCAGATAAATCTTCCCCAAAACCTGATTCTAATCTTGCACTTCCTGCTCAATACTCTTCAGTGACAAGCCACTGCCTGTGTGAAAGACAAATTCTCCAATATAGCTTTAGAAATTCTCTATAACAGCGATTCTCAAACTTCTTTGTTTTAGGATCCCTTTTCACTCTTAAAAATGATTGAGGACCCCAAAGAAATTTCATTTATACGAGCTACATCTATCACTAATTTCTGTATTAGAAGTTAAGACTGAAGAAATTTTTCAAACATTTATATATTTAAAAATGACAATAACAAACCCATTATATGTTAAAATTCCACATTTTATGAAAAAATAACTATTTTCTAAAACAAAAAAATTAGTGAGGAGGGTGGCCTTGTTTCACATTTTTTGAAATCTTTAGCATGTCTGGCTTAATAGAAGACAGCTGTAGTCTCCTATCTGCTTCTGCAGCCCATCTGTTGTGACATCACAGGTCATGTAGCCTCTGGAAAATTCCATTGTATACTTAGAGAGGAGAGTTAAAAGGCAAAAAATGTCTCGGTATGAATGGGGAAATAGGTTTGACCTCATAGACCCTTTGAAAGGGTCCCAGGTCCCCAGACCGTGCATTGAGAAGCACTGCTGTGCCCTGCTCTCTCATTGCTCCTTAACCAAACCTCATACTCCAGTTAAACAAGACCATTCTTTACCCACTAAATGTATTCATATTTTCATGGCTGTTCTCTGACATCAATATTTTGGTCAAACAATTTTCTTTGTTTATTGGGAGTACCCTATGGTTTGCAACAGTACAGCGATTTAGTGGAAAAAAAAAAGATAAGATTTTTCCTCTGATTTACTGGAAAGCACACTAAACTGGAATCAAGGAACTTAACTGCGAGTGACAGCTCTGTAACTAACATTTTATGTCACCTAGGACAAGTCGTTTAACTTTGTTAACTTCTTGGCTCTCAGTTCTTGCATTTATAAAAAGAGAAAGTAGATAAGATGATCTCTGGGAGTTGATCCAGTTCTCAAAGCATCAGTGATTTGGAATTAAATCATCTGAAGTCTATTTTGAAGAAGCAGGAAACACTAGCCACTTCCAAACTTGCGTAGACCTCCCCCAGATTCAGTTAACTACAAACTGCTGTCTTCCTATGAGTGCGTACAAAATCAGGTTCTCTGTGTTTGCGGTTTCTAATGACTGTCTTGAAGGATTTCAAGAAAACCTCCACTAGAACCTTTGTTGAATTTCTTTTTTTTAGATATTGAAATATAATTGACAGATAACATCATATCAGTTTCAAGTGTACAACATAACGATTTGGTTTTTATACGTGTTGCAAAATGCTTACCATAAGTCTAGTTAACATCCATCACCTCACATAGTTACACATTTTTTTCTTGTAATAAGAACTTTGAAGATTTACTCTCTTAGCAACTTTCAAATATATAATAAAGTATTAAATATAGTCACCATGCTGTACATTACACCCCCAGGACTTATTTATCTTATAACCAGAAGAGGTTTTTACCTTTTGATCACCTTTACCCATTTCACCCACCACCTACCCCCCCACCTCTGGCAACCACCAATCTGATCTCTGTATCTGTGTTTGTATTTTTAGATTCCACACACAAGTGAGATCATACGTATTTATCTGTCTGACTCATTTCACTTAGCATAATGCCCTCATTTGTTGTCACAAATGGCATAATTTCCTTCCTTTTTATGGCTGAATAATATTCCATTGTGTGTGTGTGTGTGTGTGTGTGTTTATGTATATATATATTTTTTCTTTATCCATTCATCAATCAATGGACACAGTAAGTTTCTTGATTTTCAGGTAGCTTTAATTAAATTTGAAATAGATTTCCAATACATTTTATAAAATCTAGAACAATTTCAGCCACGATTTCTTCAATTCCTTTTTATGTCCCCCTTTCCCTTCCCTATCCTCTCCTGCAGGGACTCCAATTACACCTTGTCACACACCCGCAATGCTCTGTGGGTTTTTTGTTTTTTGTTTTTTTGGGTTTTTTTTTTTTTCTGTGTTTCATTTTGGATAGTTTCTATTGCTGTGTCTTCAAATTTACTAATCTTTTCTTAAAACAGTGTCTGCTCTCTGTTAATCCCATTCAGTGTATTTTTCATCTCAGATATTGTGTTTTTCATTACAGCAGTTTTATTTGGGTCTTTTTCTTTATCTCTTTCGTGACTCTTCTTGACATGATTATGATTTCCTCCACCTTCCAGAACATATGAAGTAGATTTATGATAGCTGTTTTAATATCCTTATCCACTAATTCCATAATTCAATTCATTGGATCTGGTTTTATTGATTGATCTTTCTCTTTATTATAGATCATATTTTCCTTTTTCTTTGGCATATTTTTCTTCTTCTTTGCATACCCGGAAATTTTGATTGGATGCCAGACGCCGTGAACTTCATATTGTGCATGCTGGATGTATCTTTATTCCTTTAAGTGTTCTTGAACTTTGTTCTGGGAGGCAGTTAAGCTCCTTGGAAACAGTTTGATCTTTTCAAAGCTTGCTTTTAAGCTTGTTTAGGTGGGACCAGAGCAGCCTGTAGTCTAGGGCTAATTTGGCCCCATTACTGAAGCAATACTTTCTGAGTATTTTGTTGCCCTGTGCTGTACAAGGTATTTCCATTCTGGCTGCATTTGCCCTGTGTGATCTCTGGGGATTATTCCAACCGATCCTTTCTGGTGATTCTTTCCCTGGTTCTCAGCACATGCATGAGCTGATCAATAATCAGCAGAAGATTCAAGATGAAATCTCTGTAAATCTCCAGAGCTCGCTTTATGCAGGTCTCTCCTCTCTTGGCAGCAATCTTTCTGGTACTCTGCCCTACAAATTTCAGCTGCCTTGCCCTCCATGAATCCTCAACTCTGTTTCTCTAACTCTGGGAGCCACCAGGCTTGGTGTGGCTTCCTCCTTCCTGCACTGCAGGCTGGAAACTTTCTTTAAGCACTAAGTTGGGGCAATTCCAGGGGTTACTTGTTAATTTCCATGCTCTCAGGGATTGCTGACCTGTGCTGTCTGATGTCTGAAAACTGTTGTTTCATGTCTATGCTCACTTTTAGGAAGTTTTAGTTTTGTCTCTCTCATTTAAGTCCTTGACCAATCTGGAATAGATTTTTCTTTTTAATAGTAGGGGTTATAGACTGAATGGTATCCCCTCCCATTTCATATGTTGAAGCCCTAGCCCCTCAATGTGACTATATTTGGAGACAGGGCCTTTATGGAGGTAATTAAGGTGAAATGAGGTCGTAAGTGTGGGGCTGTAATCTAATAGCACTGATGTCCTTATAAGAAGAGGAAGAGACACTAGAGAGCATGCACACACAGAGGAAAGCCCATGTGAGGACACAGGGAGAAGGCGCCATTAGCGAGCCAAAGAGGTCTCATCAGAAACCGACCTTGCTAACACCTTGATCTTGGACTTCCAGCCTCCAGAACTGTGAGGAAAATAACTGCCTGTTGTTTAACCACCCAGCCTGTGGTATTTTGTTATGGCAGCCCTAGCAGACAAATGCAGTAGGGATCTAACTTCATTTATAGATAACCAGTTATCCAACATGTTTATTGACAGGCTCATCTTTTCCGCACAGAACTACAGTACAACTTTTGCCATATATCACATGTCCTGTTTCTGGGCTCTCTATTCTCTTCCACTGGTCGATTTGTCGATTCCTGCACCAAGACAATACTGTCTTCTCTTCTTCTTCTTCTTCTTTTCTGAGAGGACATTAACACAATTTTTTAAAAATTATTTTATTGAGGTCATATTGGCTTATAACATTGTGTAAATATCTGGTGTACATTTCTGTGTATCAGTTTCCATATAGACTGCATCGTGTTCACACCAATAGTCTAGTTTCTATCCATCACCATACATATGTGCCCTTTTACGGTTCTCACCCTCCCCTCACCCCCTCCCCTCTGGTACCCACTAATCTGTTCTCCTTATCCATGTGTTTGTTTACCTTCCAAATAAGTGAAATCATACGGTGTTTATCTTACTCTGTCTGGCTTATTTTGCTTAGCATAACACCCTCAAGGTATTGAGGGTTGTCGCAAATGGTATGATTTTGTCTTTTTTATGGCTGAGTAGTATTTCATTTTATATGTATATACCACAGCTTCTTTATCCATTCATCTGTTGACAGGCACGTGGGTGGCTTCCACATCTTGGGATTGTGAATAATGACACAATGAACATAGGGGTGCATAAATCTCTTTGAATTTTGATTTAAAATTCTTTGGATAAATATCTAGTAGAGGGACAGCTGGATCATATGTTATTTCTATTTGTAATTTTTTGAGAAATCTCTATACTGTTTTCCACAGTGGCTGCACCAGTTTGCATTCCTACTAGCAGTGTCAGAGGGTTCCCTTTTCTCCACATCCTCTCCAACATTGTTATTTCTTGTCTTGTTAATTATAGCCATTCTGACAGATGTAAGGTGATATCTCATTGTAGTTTTGGTTTGCATTTCACTAATAATTACTGACGTGGAACATCTTTTCATGTGCCTATTGGCCATCTGTATATCTTCTTTAGAAAAATGCCTATTCATATCCTCTGCCCATTTTTTGATCGGGTTGTTAGTTTTTTTGTTGTTGGGTTGTATGAGTTCTTTATATATTTTGGAAACTAACCCCTTGTTGGATATGTGATTTGCAAATATTTTCTCCATGTTGGCAGGTTATCTTTTCATTTTGTTCATGGTTTCCTTTGCCCTGCAGAAGTTTTTGAGTCTGATATAGTCCCATTTGTTTATTTTTTCTTTTGTTTCCCTTGGCTGAGTAGACACAGTATTTGTAAAGATACTGCTAAGACCAATGGCAAAGAGTGTACTGCCTATAGTTTCTTCTAGGAGTTTTATGAAGCCAACATTACCCTGATACCAAAATCAAACAAGAACAACACAAAAAAGGAAAATTACAGGACAATACTGTCTTAATTATTAGAATTTTATAATGTTTTAATATCTGGTGGGCAAGTACATCCACTTTGTTCCTCTTCATTGGAAGTATTGATGATTCTCAGCACACTGCTCATCTGTATGCATTTTAGAATCGGTTTGTCAAGTTCTTCGAAAAGCAGTGCAGGAATTTTAATTGTGCTTCACTCAAATTATAGATCAACTTGGGGAGTACTGACATATTTAGAATATTGAGTCTTCCTGTTCCTGATTATGGGATCTTTCTCATTTATTTAGTTCTTTTTTAATGTCTTTCAATAAAGACATTTTATAGTTTATCCATAGGGGTCTTGCACATCTTGCGAGATTTGTTCTTAAGTATCTCTTTTGTTGTTGGTGCCATCATAAATGGATATTTAGAGTCCATTTGCTCTTTGTGGCTGGAATATACAAATATAATTGATTTTTGTGTATTGATCTTAGGGCCAACCACCTTGCCAAACTCATAATTCCAATAATTTGTCTATAGATTCTTTTGGTTTTTTAATATATATATATATATTATTTGTGAAAAATGACTATTTTTTCCCCTCCCTGTCCATTTCTTGTGTCTCTTGTTTCTTTGTCCTGACCTACTGCACTGGCTCACGATGTCTAGCACAATGTTGAGTAGCAGTGGAACTCTTCGTGTTGTTCTTGATCTTAAAGGGAATATTTTCAGTGTTCCTCATCAAAAATGATAGTTCATATAAGTTTTTGGTAGTTATCTTTTATCAGGGTGAGAAAATTCTCTTCTGTTTCTAATTTAATAATGATTTTTATTAAAAAAACGAGTGATACAATTATACAATTTTTATTCTACACCTGTTGAAATGATCACATGGTTTTTCTTTTTTTAATATGTTTATGTGGCAACTGATAACTACAGATTTTCAAATGTTAGGTCACTCTTGCATTCTTGGGATAAACACACAACTTGGTCATGATATACTTTGTTTTTCTGTACATGTTAGATTCAGTTTGCTATTTTATTTAAAATTTTTGCATCATGTTCCTAAATTAGATTGACCTATAATTTTCTTTTCTTGTGCCATTCTTTTCTAGTTTGAATAGGAAAGTTGAAATGCTGCAGAGAAGGCATTCCTGAGTTTTTCTTCTTTTTACATTTCTGTGTAAGTTTGTGTGAGACTAGAATTATTCATTTCATAAAGTTTGGTACAATTTGCCTATTACATGTACATGATAGATACATATTTCTTTTGAGTCAGTTTGGGGATATATTTTTCTAAGAATTTGTGCATTTTGTCTTTATTTTCAAGTTTATATTGACATAAGCTTGTTCACAGTACTTTTAATATTATAACCATGGATACAACAGACATAAGTTATGCCTCCCTTTTCAATTCTAGTATTGATCACTTGGGCACGCTTTCTCTCGCTCTCTCTCCCCTGATCGATTTTACAAGAGATTGACCTTTCAGTAAATAGTTTTGAAGAGCCAACGTTAGTTTTATTTCCTCTTTTGTAATTGTTGTCTAATTTGTTAATTTCTGCTCTTGTCTTTATTATTTCCTTCCTGCAGGCTTATATACTTTTTTTTCTAACTTCTTAGACATTTAGCACATTAATCTTCCATCTCCATTCTTTTCTACAACACTCCCTCAGTGTGCCATTTTTCCCTCATCCCAAAAGTTTTGATATGTTCAAGTTTCATTAATTTCCAAGTGTTTTAAAATTTAATTTTGTTTTTTTTGATACATGATTTAGTAGTCTATTTTTAATTTCCAACTGCGTGTGGATTTTATTTATCTTTTCATTATCGATAGTGTCTCATAAATTTTTAGGATTGCTGTCTAATTTGGGAAAACTTGGATCCAGTTTCTCTTTTGTATGGGGTGTAAGATTCCCAGGCATTTCAAGTTTTCTACTGCAGGACAAATTTTAAATAGTCTTTGAATTGACAACACTCCATAAGTAGTTGGTCATGGAAAACTAATGTACTTGTTTAGCAGAGCATTATGAATTTTATGTTATCTTGGATGATATAAGAATTTTGTCAAATAAGCAAGAAATTTATATTTTTTTCTCCATGTGTTTATATTCGTCATTCTCTTCACTAATTGCATTACCAAACAATCAAAGAAGGTATTCATTATTTTTGTTTGAAATGGATCTATTTTTCTTAATGAATTATGGTTTTTGGTGTGACCTGAAAATTTTTTTGTTAAGGTTTGCTTTATGACAAAATAATTTCTACTGATTCCATCAATCTATTTATCACTTTCACGTTCTAGTAATTTTAACTGTTTTCCTTCTGTTGTTGAATACGTAAATTTATAGATGACAAAAGAAAAAACCCTTCATATATGTCCAAATTAGGCATTTTTAATGTTCCAAATGTCTGTACAAATTGCAGTTAAAATGGTATAATTGGCCATATCAATTTTTAGAATAACTATTTTTCAAAAAGGAAAATGGATTTTGATGTGGGTTTCTCTTCTAAATGTTTGAAAATATAGGTTACCCTTAAAATGCAAGACTTGAACAGACTTATAGGGGACACACCATCTTTAAGACATTTAGTTTCTTTAAAGAAAAACCCAAGTTAACATATACGTTAGTTTGCTAGGTCTGCCATAATAAAATACTACGGTCTAGGTAGCTTGAACAGAAATTCGTTTTCTCACGGTTCTGGCGTCCAAGATCAGGGGGTTGACAGGGTTGGTTTCTGATGAGACCTCTCTCCTTGATTTGCACATGCCCATCTTCTCCCTGTGTCCTCACACGATCCTCCTTCTGTGTGTGGCTGTGTCCTAATCTCCTCTTCTTATAAGAACACTAGTCAAATTGAATTAAGGACCACTTGAACAGCCTCAAGTTACCTTAATCACCTCTTTAAAGGCCCTGTCTCCAAATACATTCCATTCTGAGGTACTGAGGGTTAGGCACTTCCACATGGGGTCCACAATTCAGCCTATGACAGCCTCCACATTTAAAACCACCTATCTTGAAGGCAAACTGGAAACATATATTACCTTGCAAAACACGAGTGAGATGAAAGGAATGAGCCTTCTACAGCATACATGCAAACATTAATGTATTAAGTTGTGCTTGCACTCCTTTGTCCTCACTGTCACAACAGGAGTGCTGTCCTAAAACTGACAATGGCTCTTGTTCAATGGCTGGTTATAATCGTCCAGAACTTCACTTTGTTGAATAAAATAACAGAAAGATGATTTTCAGTTGGCCAGGAAGGTTAAAAATAGCTCTTAGAGTTTCCTATCATAACTGTGTGACACAGTAATTACCATCTGATGAGCATTTGTCACATCTGGTGTGGCATCTACAAGAGTGGCATAATATCTGTTGTTTGGCTAATTTATTGAATTTTCTGTTTCATTTTGTACATATTTCCACCTTGTTTTTATTAATTCTTCATAAATTACTTTGTATAAATAGGTCGCATTGAGTTTTTAATTTTGACATGTTTCCATGTGCCAACGAGGGGTAAAAAGATCAAATTCAGCAGTTGGTTTGATGTAGTCCCTGAAATTTCCATTGTTCCAAGAACACCATGTCCCATTGTGATCTCTGAAAGGCAAACTTCTTTCGCTTGAAATGAAATAACCACAACTATTCTTTTTACTCTAAACTGAAACTGGAGATTCTTCCTGGTCTGCTCATCTGTCCAGTGCAACTTTATCTGATTTACCCGTAATCCAGGTAAAGTTGCTTTCTCTTGCTGTGTGGAATCTAAATGACTTTTGAGAGAGTTCTCAAGATAACAGTCAGTCAGAAAATCTGTCCGATGTAAGAATATCCATTTTGTTGGAAAAAGTTTGCAAACAAAATAAAATATGTAACTTTTAGTCTTGGAGTAAGCTAGGATCTCCTAATAGTTTTACCACTTGTAAAATTTTTTCAAATACCTGTTGAGAAGCACTCCTTTGGTCCAGTGTATGTTCTATTTGATTATAAATATTATCAGGATCTTAATTTTGAAAAAGAAAAACCCAAAACGGTCTCTCATTAACCAACAGTGAATAAAATTCTTGCTCACCATAATGAAAGATCACGGTTCTCATTAAAGTCAAAGATTTCATCAAAATAAAGCTGTTGCTGATTTTGTGGATGCTCCCTTAACTAAGAAATTATGTTTTTCTTTACTATTGCCTTTGTCTTCTTTCTGGGTTTTTCGTTCCCTTTGGGAACATCTGGATTCTCATTGCTATCTATCTGTTTTGTTGTCATTTTCGTTACCTATATCCTTGGTGTATTAACCATATTCTTGGCTACTGTGATTCTTTTCTTTCTCTTCGTGATTTTGACTACCAAAGATTTTAATTTTGCTATGATATTTACAGGAGAATAAAATAATTATTTTTGGTTTTCACTAGGGTACTTCCCACCATGTTTGCATTTTGGTATGATCGATAATACTGAAAAGTGTAAATAATCAGAAATTAAGGCACACGTAAGAGCATTTTAAATGTGTTTTAAAATTGCTACCATACTATGTTGAGCTACATAATTATATAATCAAATTACTTTTACAATATGTACATTGATCTATTGTGAATATGAGGTGTTTTGTCATCGGAATATTGGCATCTTCAGCCATTTTGCTATTGTAGTGGCAATTTTCATCTGTAACTTCTAGATCTGTAAAGGGCCCAGATGTGTCAAGAAGACTAATATGGGTTGAATACAATGCACAGCTTCACAGTCATATTTGCTGTTTGTAGTGTTGCTTACAAAAATAGAAATTCTGATCAATTTTATTTCATTGTGTGTAGTTTAGGTCCACTGAGAAAAAGATGTCAGGTAGAGGCGAAGGAGATTTATTCAGGGAAGGAGCAGGAGAAGGTGGGCAGATCCTTAGATTGTGAGGTAGGTCTGGAAGAAGGGAGGGAAGGAAGACAGAAGGATTCTCAGATCCCAAGTGCGGTTCCAAGGAGGTTCAGCTAGACTGATGGAGAGTCCTTAAGCCAAGTCACCCATTGGAAGCGTCCTGTATCTCAACAGAATTGGAATGCCTTAGGGCCCCCTGTGCTCAGTCGTTGGCTGTGAATGGCCTGAGATAAGTATAGCCTCAGCACAAACACAGTGCTGGGTCCAGAGGGGCAGGAGCTGGGGCAGTCAGTCAACTATGCTCCTTGCAGCTAAATTCTCAAGGCTGCCACCCTTGTGCCACACAGATCTACTTCTGCCTGCAGGTGCAGAGAGGAACTCCTCCATGGTTTCCATGGGCCTTTATGGGGCAGACTTAGAAGTGATAGGGTAGTGGGATGAACCACAGCCTCCATCGCTGCAGTGGGACTCAGGGCCATAACTGGGCTCATCCTCGCCCTCCTCTATTATCCATTCCCAATTCTGCTCATGCTCCACTATGACCTCAGCAGGTATTTGTGACTTACTTGATGCTCATCTAAACCTTCATTCCTGAAGAGCGTAAGCTCTTGGCAATCACACCCTTCCCAGCCTGGAGTGGCTGCACATATCTGATCACAGTTACAAAAGGATAAGGTAACACTAGGGGGCACCAAGTGGATCACCTCGATTCCACATGTGTTCCTTTCTGTCCCTGTTGTGTGAGAGCAGACTTCTTTCTCTTCCGAATCAGGGTCAATTACCCCTGCCATGTTACTGACTTATAACCTGCCCGTCCCTAGTCACAAGGCATCTGAGGTGCACTGGTGGTAGCCAAAGTTTGTAGTTCAATAGGACCCTTGCTTGGTCCTCTGCAAGAGTGGGACCCCAAAACTTGTCCCTTTTGGGACCTCCAACCTTGTAGAGCCCAGAGTTGTGGGGATGAGAAAGACAAAATCTTAAGTGAGTCATTGGGAATAGGGGTAAATAGGGCCATTATTCTTCTACCCCTTGGTTTCTAGGACAATGTCTTCTTGCTAGTGGGAGCAGCACAGCTCTCTTATTAAATGCAGATGTTATATGCTGGAGAATGGTACCTAATCCTTCCTGAGTATTATCTCAGAGCTGGCATTGAAGTTCTACCTTTAAAAGGTTCTTCCAGTGCACCACAAGGCTAGCTGAATCTGGATGATGATATGCAAAAACTAGTGGATCTCATGGCCAGGGCCATGGGCTCACTCTCACACCTCCTTCACTGTGAATATGGTCTCTTGCTTATATGCTATGTTCTATTGGATTCCATGCTTGTCTGAATCGTTGCCCTGCAAGTTTGTTTCCTTCCATTGGGACATTTTCCAGGTCATCACCACTAAAATCTTTAACAATTGAGCTGCCACCTTGGGCCAGGGTGCCCCATCTATCATTCAGGATGACATCCTTTTTCCCTGCTGGGGAAAGTGGACAGTGGGTAAACCAGTTCCAAATCTCCATCTTACTGCCTGGTGTGTGGACCACTCTCATGATCACTTGCCTTAGTTCAGGTCCACTGAGAAGCAGATGTTAAGATAAGATTAGATGTATGACAGATTCTTTGGGAGAGGGAGCAGGAGAAGGCAGGGAGATACTTGAGACCGTGACACCTGTAGAAGGAGAGAGCGCAGGAAGAAGATGCAGCGAAGAGAAAGGAAGGGGACTGAAGGGAGAAGAGAGTAGGGAAGAGTCTTGGAGTGCAGCGCAGTTACAAGGGAGTTTTGTCCAGGGTGATGGAAGTCCTCAAGCCATAGTCACCATTGCAGGAGTCCTGCTTTTCCCAGAATGGGTCTGCCTTGGTGCCCCTGAGCACCCATGCCCACACACTGGCTGGTGAATGCAGTGGAGCAGCAGTTGGGGCTGTCAGGAAATTGTGAGTTCTGCAGCAGATGATCTGAATAGTGTATTCTTATGGCCACGACATGTGGATTCCAAGTGAAAAAGAAAAAACTGTACACTTTAAATTATATTGTAAGTATACTCCTAACAGAAGAGAACTTCAGTTTTGACTAGGCTTTAATAAGAATCAAACCTCCTGCTTAAAATATTTAAAATTTTAAATTACATGTAATATATATGCAGGATAATGCACATATTTTAAATATACTAAAGTTTCCATACCAAACATAGCTGTATTATGTTTATAATTTTACAAGCCTGAGGACTGAAAGAATTTCCCACAGACTCGCTTCTGGCTTCATAGATTTCATGTGTTGGTTCTTCTTGACCATTCACATACATGTGATGCTGAGTGCCGAGGAGTCATTCATTCATAGAGTAATGCCAGGGCTTCCTGTCATCATTCTCGGTGAGATGGCCCACCAAGCAGAAGTAATATTCCTCGAAGCCATTCTTACACTGGGATTCAACAGTGCAACAACCTGCCCATACAGGAAAGTAACAGCAAACCATACAAATATGTCTCCCTCCAACCAAAACGAATGTATCATCAGCTCAGCTTCTCCTTACCAGATCCTAAAATGCAGCCACTCCATCACCACCTAAAGAGGGGGAACATATGATGTATGGGAAGTTGGAGTAGAAAGAGAATGGTCTTAACTGATTATGAATAAAGTATCTTAGTTTTGAAAAATTTACAAAAAAATGCCTCTGAACACATTGCTCCTAGGTCCTTGGAAGGGGCACATACCAGTAAGGGGCCCTGAAGCTTAAGCTTCAATAGCTCCATGGTAAATCCACCTGTGAGAAGCAGGCAATAGATACTTGTATTCTGGCTCATGACTGCCCCACTCATTCACCTAGAGCTTTATTTATTTTTTTTCCTGAGGAAGATTCTCCCTGAGCTAACATCCACTCCCAATCTTTCTCTTTTTATATGTGAGCCACTGCCACAGTGTGGCCACTGACAGACAAGTGATGTAGGTCTGTGCCTGGGAACCAAACCTGGGCCGCCAGAGCAGACTGTGCCAAACTTAACCAATAGGCCACTGGGGCTGGCCCTCATTTAGTCTTTTGACTGCCTTCCAAGTTATTGCAGGTGACAATTCTACTGAGTGTTTTTCCATGATATAAAAGGGGTCATTAGCTTTCTGGACTGCAATATCTATGTTCTGACCACCTGCAACGTGCCTAAGCCAATGCAACATTAGTTTAGTGTTTTGTGTTGGTGGTACCACACTCACCACCCTCTGGGTAAGGTACCAATTTTCTCTTAGGATAACAGGCTAACAAGTCTGCTGTAACGAGACTCAACAATATGTCTTAATGAACGAGGAAGTTTATCTCTCTCCTATGTAACAATTTCAAGGTTAACAATTGAGCTAGTGGACACCTTTGCTCCATGCAATTATTCAGAGGCCCGGGCCAACAGTGGCTCTGTCATCTTCAACATCTGGCTTCCAAAGTCAATCTAGTCATTGCCATTTCAGGGAGTATGAAGGACAAACGTGGACATCCAGGGGCAGGGATTTTCTCCTCAGTAAATGAGGCAAGAGTTGCCCACAGAACTCCCATCTGCATTGACAAGAGTTTTGCCACATGACCACAACTAGCTGAAAGAGGCTGGGAAGTATAGTTTAGTTATATGTCTTGGGAGAAAAGATAGGATAGATTTTAACAGGACAGCTAGTAGTCTCTGCCACAGGGCCTCAGTTGGAGAAATTTTCCTCCAGAGGGCCTGGCCTCCCCAACTCCTACCCTCCTTGCTGGCCCCTAGGCTCAGGATCCTGATAGCTGTGTTGCTGTCATCATGTGCCCTCAGTGCAAGCCGGCCTCTCTCCAGCCCCAGGGCCCTGACGTTCTACCTCAGTTCACTTCTTTTTTGAGGACAAACTTTGGACATCTGGCCTACTTCCTTTGAGACCAATGATGCTTCTGACAAGGTGTCCCATACAGGATAGTGGTTCTGCACTGGGAGATTTCCCCAGAGCTCTGCCAAGTGCAAAGCCTAATTGGTCTCCATCCACTCTACCCCGGCTTTCTTTACCACCTCACCACAACTGCTCTTACTAGCGTCCCCAGTGACCTTCATGCTCTTAGACCTGATGGAGACCTTTCAGTCCCCCTCCTACTTAACATTTCAGCAGCATTCCAAACAGCCGACCTACCTTCTTGAAATCCCCTCCCCTGGGTTTTCCTCCTATCTCTGGCTACACTTCCTCAAACTCCTTCCTTGGATTTCTTTCTTCTACATGACCTCTAAGTGTTGTTCTTCTGGGCTCAGTCTAACCACACCCCCCACCCCCACCCCACCCTTACCATCCTCCCCAGCCCAGGTTTTAAAATCCTTTATAATCTTTCCTCAGTCTTTCTGTTCAACTGCATTCCTCATGCCAATCCAAAATGCACCCTTCATGTTGAATGCCTCACTCCATACTGCCCACACTGTGTCAGTTCCCACTTCTAAAACTTGGCTCAATTCTCTCTTTCCTAGAATGCCACATTTCCCCCTTCTAACTCGTCATACTACCCATCTGCAAAGAACATTAGACCTCCCAGCAGCTGACTGAGGCTTTCCCCAAATGTTCCAGCACACTCCAATATCTCCGTTCCCCAAACTGCCCTTACAATTAGTATGAGCTTCTTTCTAATCACTCATTTTGCATATTTTTTGAGGCGTGTTGGTCTTAGCTCATTGAGGGCAGCAACCAGATCTTACTTTTTTGTGTGTCCCTGTCCCCTACAGCATTTTCACCTTTTATAAGAGACCGTCACCAAGTGCTCCAACAATTGCTCTACACTATAGAGCAATGTTTCTCAAACTTTTCTGATCAGAAAACTCAATGAGAATGCTTGTTAAACAGGGATTCCTGGAACCCCAACATATCTTCTGAAACACTTCAGAGAAAAGTAGTAATATTACTGTGTTTTTGTTGACCCTTACAAACAGAAGACCCAGCTAATCTTTGGTCTCTGCTAGGTCCCACTCTTATGCTCTTTATCCTCTCTCATTTTCATACCCCATTCCCTTTCCTCTCCTGCCCATCTATTTTAATGTTTGCGGGATGTTACCTTTTTGTTTGTATGTATTTTTGCCTTATAGGCATTATTGTCTTGTGTGCACATATTTTTAAATTTATGTGCTCTATATACTTTTATTTCTTATCTTTTCCATGAAGTACTATGTGTTTTTGGTCCCTCTATGTTGCCATGTGTACATTTAAGTCCTTGGTTCTCACCACTGCACAATATTCTTTGGCACCACCCAGCAATAAATGATCCTCCGGTTACCTCCAGCTCCCCGCTACTACAAATACTGTGCAACAAACAACCTAATTCTCTTTATAGGAGCCTAGATTATCCTTCTCATTTGGTGAGCTTATTATTTATCTAGTGAAGGTTGAGTAAACAAGTACAGATGAAAGAGGGGCAAATCTCTTGCTTTCCAAATAGCTGTTGGATACCAGCCCTGAGGGAAGGCTAGAAATCCAATTATTTTCTAACCAAGGATGCTAACCCTATGAAACAATACTTATTTTCAAGATCCAAACTTTAGTCAAATTGGTAGTCCCAATGAATCCCAGGTAATTTATAACAAGGCTTGTAAAAAGGCTGAAGGTTCTCAGCATTAAGCTTCCATTTATTTGGAATCAATTATGGGAACACCCTGGTTATACACTTGAGACAACTCGGTCTCAAAAGAAAGTTTTGCAAACAATTGTGATCTTCCCAAAGTACTCCTGAGGACAGTGCAGCCTGAATACCAATCAGGCCAAGTTTGGAGTCATCAAATGCACTTAAGCAGAAGCCAGTTGTCATGCACTGTAGTGCAGGTATTTTTAAAAGCAGAGCAGCAGTCTCCTCCATCAATTCTGGCTGGCCTCAATTTGTTGCCTGGAGCTGTCTTGTAGAACCTCTGATGTATTGCCAGAGGAGTCACTGGAGGATCGTGTATTTGCTCAAAGGTACTTTAACCCTCTTGTCTTTGCTCATAAGTCATAGCACTCAAATGCATGTATTGGCAAAAACTACACCAGCTGCCCAGGGCTTCTTATGACAAGGCCTTCAGATCTTCTGCCATCATATCTAACAATATGTGGGAAAAACAGAGAGACAGATATCTCTTGAAACAACAAACACAGCGCCAGGACTGGAGAACCTGAAGGAAATCCAAGAGGTGAACAAGAAGGCACAGCAACAACTTGAGGCAGCAGAGTTTTCCACATCTATAAGAGCATCCCTTACTTACCTGGCTCAAAGAATTAGGACTGCTTCATATTAGAAAATATAAGGTGAAGAATGAGGATAAACTGCAGGTTCCTCATGTAGATTGTGCCACTGGAACACAAATGGTATCTAAATTCCAGCTTCCCCTCTGCTCAGTCCAAGGCTGCAGGAGAAGGAGCACATTTTTCTAATTAGTCTGACCAGAGGGGCACTTTTTCTAATTGGTCAGTCAAAAGGGGACACATTTTTGTAAAGCTCCACTCAGGGATTTGGATGAGATTTCCATCTCCTCTGTTAAAAGGCACTTTATGTTCTAGCAGCAGCCCTGCAGGGAGAGACATTATGCCATTCATATTTTAACCCTCCGTGACAGGTGCAGTGAATACACAGTGATGGGCAATAAAATACAAGTTTGTTGAACTGAATGTTTGTCAAACTGGGATTTGTGGCTTTAAAACCCTGGTACCTGCCTCCAAGGGTACGCTTACAATAAAGCTGATAAATCCATTTTACCTGCCTCCCCAACTAAATGAGAAGTTGGCTTTTTAAGGATGAGAATCATGTGTCCACCTCCATTATGGTCCCCAAAGCAGCATGTATGGTGTTGTGCCCAAAGTGGATATACAATAAACTTTGGTGAATGGATCATATAAATGAAAAAGGGAGTTTGTTTTAAATACCTATACGATAAGGCCATTTGAGAACTCCTATTGTTGACTTGCTGAGACTCTCCCCTTTAATGTAACTGTTGATACTGAACTTTGAAACTCTAAAGATAAATTTTAATTTATACAAGTGTTCAAAAAGACTACCCTGAAGGTATACAGGTGTTTCTTGACACAGATGAGTCAAGCCTGGCAATGGGAACAAAATAGTTTGTGGGTTTCTTAAAGAGACAGTATTTCTCAATATAGGCAAAGAGGCAGAATCATTCTTCTGCTCTTATTTCCCAGCACTTAACTAAAACATAGACTTACCGTGTTTAAAGGCAAATTATAGGGTCTAATTGGTTTCTGATTCCACCTAACCTTCCTTGGAAAGAAGGAAACCAAGAATTCACAACTAGAAACTGAAGTACCATGCTAAATAACATCCTGACTGTGCTGGCCCCTCCCCTGTTCTCCAAGAGAACTTATCCATAAAAAAGAAGGAAGCATTCCAAAAGGTTAATACTGGCTCTCTAGGGATGGTGAAATACTTATATTCTCTTTTTTATACTTGTCTAAAATTTCCGCAATTTTTATAAATGACATATATTTTAATGGAAAAAATGCTTCATTAAAAAGTAACACAGTATCCTGCTCTCCCTCAGCACATGGGTGAGCACATGATCCAATCTGGGCTGATTCGAGTCCTTCTCTAGGATTTTTCCATTTGGAGCTAGAGCTAAAGGGGGTCTTACCTCTGGAGTCACATAGCTGGAAGGATGTGAAAGTGTAACTGCTTAGAAATGTCTTCCCTGATATATGGAGAAAGACTGACTGTGTAAGGAAATCTTGAACACTTGACTGAAAATCAAGCGTTCACAAAGAGAGACACAGAATCCAGAAGCCAGTGAGGCAAAACGGTATCTTTTCACTTTACTTTGCTCATGCTATGGGCCAGAAACTGTGATAGATGCCTGAGTATGCAAGAGTGAATAAGATATAATTGCTAGAGTTTACATGTTCATCTTAGGTACCTCTCTGTTACTTTGGAATAATAAAGTAAATATACACACTTTGGTGAAGTATCTTGTAATCCTGCTGTAACGTTATACCTTTAAGACATAATGAAATGGGATTTCTACTCTCCACCAAAATGGAGAAACAGGGACCAAACTTACCCTCCTGTGTGAAGCAACCAAAAAACCAGACAAAATATGTGAAATAATGATTTTTTAAAACACTGGTGATGTTCCTTGAGACCTAGAAAATAAAAAGGTGGGCCCTGCAGTTGCCTCAGTTTACTGATTTGAGAGAAACTCCAGGTTGCATTGCAGGAAGGGCAAACTCATGTGGAGCCCCGTAGACTCTCCGAGCTGGGGAGATGTTGAGAGTCCAGATAGATCAAGATGGTTAGAGTTCACAGGGCAGAGAAGAGAGAACAGCGCAAAGAGAAAACTCCAGAGACCTGCATGAATGCATATGAGGAAATCATCCAAGGCTGGGAAAAGAACCACCTGAAAAGATCAGAGGAAACATTGCCCAGTGCTCACACAGAACTGGAAAAGTATCTGTTCTCACCAACTAGACCAGAAAACTTCATCATTCATGGGGCAGAAGGGTCTTAGTCAAGGAGTGAGGAGTACTTATCGCTGGACTAAACATCCTCTGGACCTGCCTGACAAATCTTAAAAGCAAGACCCTCTCCACCCCTATCCTAAATCAAACTGTCTCCAAGTACTGTAACGGCATCCCCAAAAAAGATCTTATAGAAATTTTTTAAATATCCAACACCTAACAATGTAAAACTCACATTGCCTGACATCCAACCAAAAATTATCAGGCAGCAAAGAAGCAGGAAAATATGACATGCCGAGGAGACAAATTAACCAATCCAAAACAACCCAGAACTAACACAGATGTCAGGATTAACAAAGACATTAAAATAGCTATTAAAAATATATTCCAAATCCTTAAAAAAAGTGAGCTAGAGACAAGAAATATTTATTAAAAAAAGAAAACCAAAATTGAACTTCTAGAAGCAAAAACTAAAATATCTGAAATGAAAAATGTACTGAATAGGATTAATGACAGATTAGACATTACAAAAGAGAAGATTAGTGAACATGAAGATATAGCAATAGAAACTATCCAAAATGACATGGAACAAAGAATCAAAAAAAAATAAAATAAAATAAACAGCACCAGCGCCTACGGACAACTTCAAATGGCCTAATACAGGTATAATCTGAGTTCCTGAAAAGGGAGGGGGCAGAAAATGTATTGGAAGAAATAATGACTGAAAACTTTCCAAATTTGTTGACACTATAAACTTACAAATCTAAGAAACAAAACAAACCCCAAGCACAAGAAACATGAAGAAAACTACACCAAGGCACATCAAGAGGGGAGAAGACACAAATAACCAACAACAAGAATGAGAGTAACATCACTTCATATTCTGCAGATATTACAAGGATAATAAGAGAATATTATGAACAACATTATGCCAATAAATTTGACAACTTAGAGGAATGGACAAATTCCTTAAAAGATACAAACTACCAAAGCACATTCAAGAAGACATAGATAATCCAAATAGCCCTATTTCCAATAAAGAAATTGAATTTGTATTTAAGCCCCTCCATTGCTAAAGAAAACTTCAGGCCTCACTGGTGAGTAATACCAATTCCACACAAACACTTTCAGGAAATTAAAGCAGAAGGAACACTTCCTGATTCATTCTATGAGGCCAGTTTTACCCTGACACCAAAACCAGATGAAGACTATAAGAAAAGAAAACTATAGATCAACAACCCTTATGAACCTAAATGCAAAAATTCTAAACAAAATTTTAGTAAATTGAATACAACAATAAATAAAAAGGGTAATACATTATGACAAAATAAGATTTGTCCCACTAATACAAGTTGGTTTAATATTAGAATATCAATCAAGGTAATTTACCACATCAACAATCTAGAAAAGAAAAAGAACATATGATCATCTCAACAGACACAGAAAAAGCACTTGACAAACCCAACTTCTATTTCTGATAAAAATTCTCAGCAAACTAGAAATGGAAGTAAACTTTCTTTTTTTGATAAAGAGCATTTATGAAAAACCTACAGCTAATATTCTTAATGGTGAAAGATTGACTGTTTTCCCCTTAAGGTCAGGAACAAGACAAGGATATCTGTTCTTACAATTTCTATTCAACATTGTATTGGAGGTTCTAGCCAGTGCAATAAGGTCATAAAGAAATAAAAGACAACCAGAATGTAAAAGAAGAAAACAACTTGCCCCTTTTTGGAGAAGAAATCATTGTTTATGTAGAACTAATGAGTGAGTTTAGTGAGGTTGCAAGATAAAAGATCAATAACATAAATTAATTTTATTTCTATCTATAGCAATGAATAACTGGAAATTGAAATTTAAAAAATACTGTTTACAATAGCATCAAATAATATGAAATACTTTGGGTTAAATCTGACAAGACTTGAAATTAAAATTACACTACATTACAAATTAAAAATTACACTGAATTTACACTAAAAACTACAAAACATTCCTGGAAAATAGTAAAGATGACCTGAACAAATGGGAAGACATACCATGTTCAGGAATCAAAGTCACTGTTGCTAAGATGTCAATTCTCCTGAAATTTATCTATATATTCAATGCAATCACAATCACAATCACAGAAGCCTTTTTCAAAGAAATTGATAGGGGGATTCCAAAATTCATATGGAAAAGCCAAAACTAATTTAGAAAAAGAACAAAATTGGAGCCTAACAATATCTGACTCCAAGGCATTAAAAAGCTAGAGTAATTAAGACAGCACGGTATTGCCGTAAGGATTGATACATAGATCAATGCAGGAGAATACAGATTCCAGCGATAGACTCACGTATATATGGATAATTAATTTTTGACAAGGTACAAAGGCAATTTAGTGGAGAAAGGATACTCTTTTAAACAAAATGTACTGAAACAATTGGGTTTCCACATGCCAAAAAATGTACTTTGATCCATACCTCATACTGTATACAAAAATTAGCTCAAAATGTATCATAGACAAATGTAAAACACAGAACTGTAAAATTTGTAGAGGAAAATGTAGAAAAAATTCTTTGTGACCTTGGATTAGGTGAATATTTCTTAGATATGACACCAAAAGCACCATTTAAAAAATTGATAAATGGGGCTTCATCAAAATTAATCACTCCTTAAGTTTTGAAAGACACTATTGAGAATGAAAAGACAAGCTCATTTACACCTATGGCCTACGGTACACAGTGGAACCAAGCGTTCAAAAGTAAAAGAGCAATTGGCCAACTTCCTAAGTGATCCAGCACATTAGTGTTCATCATTTAAGATTCACATAGCTGCGTGGCTTCATTACTTACTCCCAAAGCATACATTACAAAGTTTGGTCTAGATTCTGAGGAACATTGCTATTGGAATTCTTTGCTGTAAACTATTTTCCAAATGTCCCGTGTAGGGTTCATTTTATTTTTGCCAGTTGATTAGTCTGAAACCAAACAAGATCACCATCAATAAGCAACGCCTATGTTTGATGTCTTTGGAAGGCAGCCACACACACACACACAGACACACGGAAAAATAATTAACTGAACATCTGTTATTTTCTTTCAAATTTGGGCTTGGTTAAAAGGACACAAAGTACACATCAACCACCAGCTGCTGACAAGCACAGTTCAGCAAGCATTTTGAGACTTTGCCAAAATTTTTACTACCTCTTCCTCTGTAAAACTTAATTGTGAAAGACAGAATCACAAAATGTATAAGAAAGACTCTTCATTATGGAGTATAACATTAATTAAGATGGACTAAATTTGGATGCTACCAGAATCAAGTTTCATGTTTAAGGTAAGAATTCATTTCTGGGAATTTAGTCTGATGCTAGTAACCTAGTTCTTTTAGATTTTGCATCCGGTCCTTAATAGGCCACTGTGGATGGGCCCCCGACCAACACATTTTAACTATAATCTTAAACATTTCAGGTTGTACTTTGACATTTTCATTGCCTTTCAATTTTCTGGATGCTCGGCTGAAAATGGAAGAATTAGCAAGTATATACACTCTGAGAGAGATTTGCAAATTAACCATGGCACTTTCTTTTCATCTTTGAGTATAAACAGCAGTCCATTCACTTATTTCTACAAATATTCTCAGCACTTATTATGTGCACAGCACAGTCTATGTGGATACAACTGTGCACAGGACACATTCCTTTCCCCAAAGCAGTTACGATGTAGCCAACAATAAGCAAGTATTTTCATCTCAAATAACCAAAAAGAAGAGTTTTGTGCAGAAAGGGAAGATTTTTACAGCTCCATTTTCATTGATCAATTTGGGGATATGACTAGAAGTGTTGAGCATTTACTAGATACTAACTAGAGCTAGGAAACTCTATCTGTTGGATTTCAGTAGGGAAACTATGCCAGGCATTTGTCAGTGAAGATCTGAACACCTAGCAGCTAACACTAAAACATCTTCCAGAAGTACAGGCACATTTCTGAGGTATGCAGGAGCACAAACGTAGGAAATGCAATCAACCTTGGGGGAATTTAGTGACTGTGGTGGTGTATAAAATGAGAAGAAAATGTTGAAATAACAATGTTTTACTGTATTTAAGACAAAAATTTAGAACCCTCAGGACACAGTCAATTTCTATTTTCTAACCATATAATCATAGCTTTTGCCAAATTATATCAAACATCTGTTTTCACCAAGCTGGAATTAACTCAATGATAAGTTTTAACATTTTTCTAGTTAGTTAATTATTGCTCATACCCTGCAGACATAAAGCGGGTAACTGTCTTCAACAGTTGTCCCAACAACATTAAAGACTTCAGTTTCTAAACACAATAGAATAACAAGGATCAGATTTACTTCCACACCTTAAATATAAAACTAGACAAAACATAACTATAAAATATAATTACACAGGTGATAGAATTAGTAGAAAAGGACATTAAAACATCTATACAAATACTACATATATTCAAGAAGGTAGAGGAGAGAAATGGAAGATATAAAAAAGACCCAAATGGAACTTTTAGAAATGAAATGTACAATATCTGAGGCAAAAACAGGGTGGATGAAATTAACAGCATTTTAGATACTGTAGAAGGAAAAAAGTAGTGAGCACGAAGACCTAGAAATGGAAACTATTCAAATAAAACACAGAGAAAAAAGGCTGGAAAAAGTGAACAGGGCATCAGTAAGCTGTAGAACAAGGTCAAGCAGCCTACCATATTTGTAATTGGAGTCCCAGAAAACATAGGTCAAAGAGGAGACCAGAAAAGTTATTTCAAAAAATAGCGGCTACAATTTTCTAAAGTTGGTGAAAACTAAATTGACAGATCCAAGCAGCTCAACAAACCCCAAGCAGAAAACATGAAGGAAACCATATAAAGGCATAACAAAATCAAATTTCTGGAAACCAGTAATAAGGAGAATACCATAAAAGCTGCCAGAGAGGGCCAGCTCTGGTGGCCTAGTGGTTAAGTTTAGTGTGTTTTGCTTTGGCGGCCTGGGTTCGGTTCCTAAGTGTGGACCTACACCACGCTGTTAGCAGCCATGCTGTGCTGGCAGCCCACACACTAAAAAATAGAGAAAGATTGGCACAGATATTAGCTCAGGGCAAATCTTCCTCAGCAAAAACAAAACCAAACAAACAAAAAGCTGACAGAGAAAATAGAAATATTACATATAGAAGAATAAGGATATGTTATTCAGCTTAAGCTGCCATAACAAAATACCATAGATTGAGTAGCTTAAACGCCGGAAATTTATTTTCTCACAGCTTTGGAGGCTGGAAGTTCAAGGTCATGGTGCCAGTATGATTAAGTTCTGGGGAGGGTTTTCTTTCTGCCTTGCAGATAGCGGCCTCCTAGTTGTGTGCTCATATAGCCCTTCCTCTGTACATGTGCATGCAGAGAGATCGCTCTCTTTCTCTTCCTCTTCCTATAAGGCCACCAGTCCTATGGGATTAGGACTCTTATGACCTCATGTAACTGTACTTACCTCCTAAAAGCCCTGTCTCCAAATACATTCACATTTGGTTTCAACATATGGATTTTGGGAGGGACACAATTCAGTCTATGGCAAAAGATAAGAATAACTGTAGTCTTCTCATCCAAAAAATGCAAGTCAGAATGCAATGGATTGATACCTTTAAAGTATTCAAAGGAAAAGATATAAGCTCAGGAAAAGATCTTTCAGAAAACTTTTCATATATATAAAATCTGAGAGAATTTAGTACCAGCAGACTGCCACTACAAGAAATGAAATACGAAGTCCTTTAGGCAGAAGGAAAAAATGATTCCCGATGGAAATGTAGATCTTAAAAATGAATGAAGAGCACCAGATATAGTAAATATGTGGGTAAATATATCTTTTCCTCATTTTTAAATCTCCTTAAAAGATAATTGATTGTTCAAAGTAATAATGTATTATGGGGTTTATAACATATGTAAAAGTGAAATGTTTGATAGCAATAGCACAAAGGTTGAGGTATGGAATGGATATATACTGCTAAAAGGTTCTTATGCTATATGTAAAATGATACATTAAAAAAACAAAAACCCAGAAACAAAAACAAACCAAGGCCAATAATAGAGATAAAATGAAATCATAAAAAACACAGTCCAAAAGAATGAAGCACAAGGTAACAAAGAACAGATGGAAACAACAAAACAAATAGGAAGATGGTTACTATAGACTGAATATTGATGTCCCTGAAAAATTCATATGTTGAAACCTAATATCCAATGTGATGGTATTTAGAAGTGGGGCCTTTGGGAGGTGATTAATTAGGTTATGAGGGTAGAGCCCTTGTAGATGTGATTAGTGCCCTTATAAAAGACACCTCAGAGAGCTTCCTTGCCCCCTCCCACCATGTGGGGACACAGAAAAAAGACAGCAGTCTATGAGCCAGGAAGTGGGCCCTCATCACACACTTTGATTTTGGACTTCCCAGCCTCCAGAACGGTGGGAAATAAATTCCTGTTGTTTATAAGCCATCCAGTTTACAGTATTTTGTTATAGCAGCCCAAACTAAGACAATTGTAGATTTAAAACTATGTTGATAATTACATTAAGTATAACTAGGCCAAACATCCAATTTAAAAGGCAGAGATTGTTGGCATGGATGAAAAACTAGACCCAAATATATATTGTCCACAAGAAACCCACTTCACATATAAAGACGTATAAGTTAAAGTGCAAGGATAGGAAAAAATACACCATACTAAAATGAATTTTATGAAAGCTGAGTGGCTAAAATTAATATCAAAGTAGGTTTTAGAACAAGGAAAACCACCAGGGGTCAAAAGAGTAATTTCATAAAGAGAAACCAATTCACCAAGACTTAAAAATCCTAAATATTTATGCATCTAATGACAGAGCTTTAAAGTACATGAAACAAAACCTGATATAACTGAAACAAGAAATAACGACTCCACGATTATAGTTGGAGATTTCAACTTGCCTCTCTCGATAATTGATTATGATAGATTATTCTCTTTTTGCTTAACAAAGTTAAGTACATTTTTTCCTAGTCACTCTTCATTCTCTTCTACTCAACTCTTTGTACGAGAAACAAAGTTTCATCTCTGCTATAGCATGTAGAGATGCTGAACAGCGTCAAACAAAAGAAAAAAATAGCCTAGTTGGAAACAGAAAATCAGACGACAATTGGATAATACAGTTTTGGACAATTAGGAGGTTGTCAGTCTGTTTTTGTTCTATAAACTCAATTTCTGTACTTTTAGGAATGTTGTTTTAAAGATTCTAAGAGTCATATGGAAGGAGACCAGTGCTTTCTTCTGTGATGCCCACAATACCTAGCATGTATCAGGGGGGATATAGTGCAATGATTAATCACAACAGATTTGGATCAAGAAACATCAAGTTTGATTGATGGCCATGGAACCTTGAAAGTTATTTAATCTCTCTGGCACCCAGTTTCATTATGTGTAAAATGAGGATAATAGTACTGTACTAATTTCCTAGGAGTGCCATAACAAATTACCGCAAACTAGGTGGCTTCAAACAACAGAAATTATTATCTCATAGTTCTGGAGGCCAGAAGTCCAAAATCAAAGTGCCAGCACAGCTGTGTTCCCTCTGAAGTCTCTGGGAGAGAATCCTTCTTGCCTCTTATAGCTTCTGGTGGCCCCAGGTGTTCCTTGGCTCACGGCTGTATAACTCCATTCTCTGTCTCCATCTTCACATGGCCTCTCTTCTCTCTCTGTCTCTCCTCTGTATGCCTCTTATAAGGACACTTGTCATTAGATTTAGGGCCTACTTAGACTATCCAGGATGATATCATCTTGAGATCCTTAACTTAATTATCTCTGCAAAGACCTTTTCCCCCAAATATGATTATGTTCACAGGTACTAGGTATTAGGACGTAGACATATCTTTTGGGGGGTCATCATTCAACTCACAAATATACACTTAAAAGTGTTGTTTTGTGTATTAAACAAGATGACTTGGGGCCGGCCTGGTGGCGCAGTGGTTAAGTTTGCAAGTTCCACTTCTTGGCGGCCCGGGGCTCGCAGGTTCGGATCCTGGGTGCGGACATGGCACTGCTTGGCAAAAGCCATGCTGTGGCAGGCGTCCCACATATAAAGTAGAGGAAAATGGGCATGGATGTTAGCTCAGGGCCAGTCTTCCTCAACAAAAAGAGGAGGATTGGCAGTAGTTAGCTCAGGGCTAATCGTCCTCAAAAAAAAAAAAAAATTTTAATGAGATGACTCTTCTAGAGCACCTGTCTTACAATAATTTTTGACTTCTAGGTGCCTTTGAGTAAATAATTTTCATTAATCTTCATGATAACCTTGCAAAATGGACATGGCATCCCAATTTACAAATTAAGAAAGAGAAACTGAAAAGTTAAATAACTCTGTCAAGACAATATTGGTAAAAACATTTGAAAATTGATATCAATAAAACACAGACATTTACTATAGTTTAAAAATGTGAAATACTTAAGGATAAATTTAACAAAAAATTTACAAGACTGATATACTAAAAGCTACAAAGCACTGCTGAGAGAAAAAGACAACTAAATAAAGATGTAGGCAATGCTCATAGATCTGAAGCCTCAATATTGTTAAGATGTCAATTCTCCCCAAGTTGATCTATAGATTTTGTGTAATCCCTGTCAAAATCTCAGAAGGTTCTGTAGAAATTCATGGATGACTCTAAAATATATATAAAAATGCCGAGAAACTAGAGACAAAAAAATCTTGGAAGAGGAAGAATAAAATTGGAGGACACGCTAAGAATATTATAGACAGCTGTAATAATTAAAGCAATGTGGTTTGGCATAATGATAGACATATAGCTCAATGAAACAGAAAAGGGAGTCCAGAAATGGACTTCCAAATACATGGCCAATTGATTTTCACCAAAGGTGCCGAGGGAAGGGATAATCTTTACAACACTTGATGCTGGAATAATTGGATATCACATGCCAAAAAAAAGAAAGAAAAAGAGAAGAAGAAAGAAATGCAGCTTCTTATCTCACGTCATATTCAAAAGTTAAGTCAAATCGGATCATAGGACTATAAGCGAAAGCTAAAAGTTTAATCTTTCTAGAAGAAAACATAGGAGAAAAATCTTGGTGACCCTGGGTTAAGTGAAGATTTCTTAAATAGCACCAACCATTAAAGAAAAAAATGATAAATTGAACTTCATCAAAATTAGAATATTTTGCTCTTCAAAACACTGCTAAGAAAACGAAAAAGAAAGTCACAGACTGTGAGAAAACTGTTTGCAATATATACATCTGATAAAGCACTTGTATTCAGAATAAAGAACTCTCACAGCTCAAAAAGAAGACAACCCAATTTTTTAAATGGGCAAAAAGTTTTTTAACAGAGACTTCATCAATGAAGATATGGCAAACAAATGCATGAGAGGATAATCATCATTAGTCATTAGGGAAATTCAAATTGGAACCGCAATGAAATGCCACTCCACATTCAATAGAGGGGCTCAATTTCTTTTTTTAAACTATCAATAGTAACAATTGGTGAGGATGTGGAGCGACTAAAATTCTCATATCTTGCTGGTGGATATGCAAGATGGTACAGCAACTTTAGAAAATAATTTTGCACTTTCTTCCAAAGTTAACCATACTCTTACCGTATGACCCAACCATTCTCTTCCTACGTATTTACACGAGAGAAATTAAAATATATATTCACACAAAGATTTGTATACAAATGTCTCATAGTAACTTCATTAATATTAGACAAAAACTAGAAACAGCCCAAATGTTCATCAACTGGTAATAAATAACCAAATTGTGGTATATCTTTACAATGGCATACTACTCAGCAATAAAAAAGAATGAACTCTTGATATGGTAGTCCCCCTCATCTACTGTTTCATTTTCCATGGTTTCAGTTATCCGTGGTCAACCTTGATTAGAAAATATTAAGCGGAAAATTCCAGAAATAAACAATTCATAAGTTTTAAATTGTGCACCGTTCCAAGTAGGGTGATGTAATCTTGCACCATCTTGCTCCTTCTCGCCCAAGACATGAATCATCCCTTTGTTCAGCATATTCATGCTGTGTAACCTACCTGTTAGTCACTTAGTAGCCGTCTGGGTTATCACAGTGCTTGTAACTCTTGTTTTACTTAATAATGGCCCCAAAGCATGAGAATAGTGATGCTGGAATTCAAATATGCCAAAGGGAAGCCATAAAGCGCTTCCTTTGAGTGAAAAGGTAAAATTTCTTGACTTAAGAAAATAATTTTATGCTGAGGTTGCTAAGATCTACAGTAACTTTTATCACAGCATATTGTTATAATTATTCCATTTTATGATTAGTTATTGTTGTTCATCTCTTATTGTGCCTAATTTATAAATTAAACTTTATCATAGACATGCACGAATAGGAAAAAATATAGTATATATAGGGTTCGGTACTATCTGAAGTTTCAGGCATCCACTGGGGGTCTTGGAACATATCCTCCTTGGATAAGGGGAACTCCTATACACACAAAAACAAAGATAAATCGTAGAAGCATTATATCATATGAAAGCAGTGTGGTCTGTAAAATGCCCTCCAAAGGACGTCCATGCCCCAGTCCCTGGAACCTGTGAATATGTTGCATTAAATGGCAAAAGGGATTTTGCAGATGTCATTAAGGTTAAGGACATGAACAGAAGGAGATTACCCAGCATTATCCAGGTGGGCCCAATCTAAGCACAGCCCTACAAAAGCACAGACCATTCTCTGCTGGAGTCACAGAGATGCAGAGGGGGAAGTCCAAAAGATTCCAAGTATGAGAAGGATTTGTGGCACTATTGCTGGTTTTAAGATATAGGGGGCTACATGCAATGACCAGAGAAAGGTCTCTAGGAACTAAAGATGGCCCCCAACTGACAGCTAGCCAGGAAAGGGGACCTCAGTCCTACAGCTGCAAGGAACTGAATTCTGCCCACCATCTGAATGAGCTTGGAAACGATTATTCCCCAGAGCTTCTGGTTAGGAGCACAGTGCTGCCTTATGATTTAGACCTTGAGAAATCTAAGCAGAATACCCAGGTGAAGCCACGTTGTACCTGGACCTCAGACTCACAGAACTGTGAGATAATAAATGGGTGTTGTTTTAAGGTGCTTTTTGTAGTAGTCTGTTACAGCGGCAATAGAAAACTAATATAAGGAACCAGACACAAACAACTGTATGCTGTATGATTCCGTTTACATGAAATTCTAGCAAATGTTAAACTATAGTGATAGAAATGAGATCAGTGGTTGGTCCTAGGAGTTCTGAGTAGGAGACTGACTGCAAAGAGTCACAAGAAAACTTTTTGGGGTGATGGAAATATCGTGATAGTTATAGTGGTTACGTGACTGTGTACATTTATCAAAATCCATCATACTGTACACTTACAATTATTACATTTTATGGAAATCATACCACACTAAAACCGATACATAAAAAATAACATTAAAGTTCTCCTTGCCTTTTGACTTATCACAGCTATTTTGATGCAAATTCTCAAAACTAAAAACATTAGCACATCGATCACCTCACATTCCCGTATTCCTGAGGTTGAATACATTTTTAACCATCTCAGACACTGATAATAATGTACAAAATGATTACACTGTACCGATACTAATGTCACAATCAATAACTGTGTATTTCTCATGTGCAGACAGATACACAAACATACATATACACTCTATACACATAGAAAGATAGGGAGACAGACAGACTATTCTTAAGTCTCTTGCTATTGCTAATGAATGCTCATATAGGCACATTTTTTGATCTTTTGGGGGCAACATGAACACATTCAGGGTGATGCTCTATTTGGCAATAAATGGCACCCAGAAACCCAAAAATCTGTGGTGTAGCCTGGTGAGGTTTAAGGGAAAGAATTTTTTATTGTAAAGCAAGTCTTTATGGTGAATCTACATGAGTTGTCTTGTTATTAGGCCACAACTCCTAGAGCATCATGCTTAAGAGAACTTCAGACACTAGTGAAGGTAAACACAGTGGTATACCTCATTTATTGACCATTTGTTCTGCCACAGACTGTAATAATCTGATTGCATTTTTTGATGTTTTACTACTGACAGCTTTTAAGCCTCACCCCTCCCTTGTGCCTCACCTCTGGGCAAGATGGTAAGAAAGCCAGTGCTCCCTCCTTTGGCACCAGTGGGAGATTCAAACCACAAAAGGCCCCGCCCTCAGCTGGCCCCACCTCCTAACCATAATAAAAACCTCCATGCCAGTCTCCTTGACTTGCTCTCTCAAGACATTTTTGGACCAGCTCATCATGTTCTCCCCAAAAAAACCTTGTCATAATAAACCTGTTCACACTTTCTTGGTGTGTGTCTTGACATTGGTATCAAATTTTGCATGGGAGTCTATATACCATTCCTGTGAGATGGCCACAACACAGACACTCCTCTTAAGCATTTTACATGTGCTTCCCGTCTTAGAGTTGGGGAAACTGAGAAACAGGGTAACTGGCTACAGTTCACACAGTGAGTAACAGAGCTGGGATTCACACCAGCCAGCGTCCATGATGTTAATAAAGACAGCATTCTGCTGATCAAACCACGATGACAATGGTGATCAGCAGGATCGTGATGATGATGTATGCCTTTATTACTGAAAGTATATTATAAAAACACTGAAGGGATTTTAAAAGGCTATTTCAAAAATAGCATAGAACAGCCTTGTCTTAGGTTTCTGGTAGTTTGGGCTACTATTAGGTTAGCCTAGTATGTTAAACAATGAGTGTTATGATTCAGCTCTAGAAATCTAAGGCTGGTCCATTTGGCCCCAGAAGAATTGTTTCGGGAATGTCTCCTTTTGACCCTCCCCTGGTATTAGGTAGCCCCAGCAATCAGTACACTGTATCTAGATAAAGAAACAGAAGACTTTATTTCAAATGTCTTTCCAAAAGAGGCAGATGACCCACAAATTAAAGAATGTGTCACGTAGTTACAAGGTCAATTCACTGTGATGGAAGTATCAAATGGGGGAAGGATCATCTTGAGCCTTCCTGGAATTTTGGCAGTAGAAGGAGGTAGATTATGTGGGATCCTTTATGGACAGGACAGTTAAAGATGCATAAAAAGCAGACAACAGTCATGGTTGAATTACCCAGGGAGGCGAACAGGAGTTCCTTTGGAAGTAAACTCCACTTCTCCATGATCTTTTACACTAACATAACACGTAATACCAAAGTATGTAGCAGTAAGTGTCATGTCTGTAGAGATGTGATGAAGGTCAGTTAAAGGTACTTTAAAAAGGATTGAAAAAAGTCCCAAGCAAGAAAGAGATACCATTTTTGAGATTTTTGAGATCTTACTATTTTTCAGGTATGCAAAGCACTTCACATTCATCATCTCATTTAACCCTTATAATAATCATTAGAAGGAGATATTATTTCGATTTTACAGCAAACAGACTCAGAGAGATGCATTATCTTATCCAAGGTCACACACCCAGTAATTGGTGAAGTCTGAATTCGGATCCCGACCCCAAAGTCCCACTCTGCTTAACCACCCTACCAGATGGCCTCTGAAGTTGGCCTACTGATCACTTTCCAGAAAGTGCTGTGGAAATCAGAATGCTATCAATTCAAGATACAACTTCATTTTTTTCCCTAGTCATTTGTATTTAAGCTAAATGGCTCCATTTATTAGTTCATAAATATACCATAACTCTTAAGTAGACCAGTAGTACATTTATTTTCAAATATTTTTAAAACAATTTTACACACTTCAATCATTCATATGCTTTCATGATTTTTTTCTTATGTACTTAATGTTTTCCTTTAAATTAACTCCCTTTCTTATTACTTTAGCTTCTTCCTGAGTTGTAATATTCATGAAGTCGTAAGTTTGGTACACTCCTTACATTTTTCTAATAGATATTAAACATATATAATTATTAAAATGAAAATATCCACCTGGTTCCACAGTGGCTCACACTCCACCATCTGGGAAACACTGTTCTTGAGCTTGTAGGTAGAAAGAATTGAAATGCCTCCCCCAGAGTTGACCTTCGCGTAAAGAACACCATCCCTGCTCCGTAAAGTAGATTTTTCATTTCAGCCTCACCCAACCAACCAGTGAGATGTCTTCCTAGTTTCCTTAATCTAAAATCTTCTCCTCACTTGGCAGAATTTACCATCAAATAATCCAGAGAGTACCAGGACCCTGAGACTTTGTCCTCATCCATCTCTAACTTCTACCCACGCTGGTTCAGGGTCCTCACACCTTTCCCTTGGCTCGCCAGTCTCCTGCCTCTCCCCTAACCCAAGCAGGGTCCTATACCATAATAGGTCCTTTCTCATCTTCAAAATCTCCTCTTCCATTGAGCTATTTCTCCAGAATACAGAACAGTTTGCTTATCTTATCCATGCCAAGTAAAATCAGCAGTAATGCCACACTTCTCTCTGGTAACATACTTATGCATTAATATGGTCTTTCTGGAGGCCGTAGTATGGTTCTGAAGATGGAACTCCGGGCATTTGACAGCCTGTGGTGAGACGGTCCTTCAGATCATCACAGCAGGTATCTGGCCACCAATTCCCTCTCTGTCTGGTCTGATCCTGTCTTCTCCAGGTATCCCGAGGCCTTTGACAACACGGCTAAGCATGGAATTCCACCTCTGTGATATCTCTGAGGGATTGGTTTGGATCTCTTTTTCTTTTACAAAAGCTCTCACTTTTATAAAACACTCTCTCCTGTCAACACATCCAGAAGACATCATACTCTCTGTGAAAATTCATCCTTCTGTTCACTGTTTTAAAATATACTCTATTATTATTGGGAACTTATTAAGACATTTTCCCAGTATTACATCACGGTCAATATGTAAAAATATATGTGTATATAATAATTATATATCACTTAAAGTAAGCTTTGCCTAACTTTGTTTTGGTGATTGAAACACAACACTTTCACTCCTGGGGATTCTGTAGACCTATGTTTTATGCTTGGAGATTGGAAGAAGAATAAAATTATTTCCTTCGTTAATCTGAAAGGCAGAAACTGTGATCTGGTCCAGAACACTCACGTACAGAGTAAGACAACTTTACGTTTATTCTAAGAAAAAGCAATAAAATGATGCTGAATAAGATATGAGATATCAAATGCAGTTGGGGGAAACATGATACAGTGTTATCTGTGCTCTTGATCTTTAAATTTGCCTTTATTTACGTATTTGAGGCTCAGCAGCTGCCTCCACACCTAACTGAGGAACTGTTGGTATGTTCACTCCCTCTTCCTGGAGGGTGCCTCTTCTAGTCCACATGGTTTTGTTTTTTGTTTTTTTTTGGATTGCTGCTAAAAGAACGTCCATAAGGGGTGAGAGAGGGCTGACCAAAAAGAGTTGGAATTGGCCCAAAACATTTGACTATTTCTTGGTATCTGAGAAAGGGAGGAACTTTTTATTATTAAGACTAGTAATGTTCTCATGGTTCCTGGAACATATGCTATCTTGAGCAGCTGTGTGTCCTGGGAGCCCTTTTGTTACCGAGGGAACCCTCTAAATGCGTCCTATAAACTTTTCATCAAAGAATTCAGGAATATTCTATCAGATTTTTCCTTCCTAGCTGAAAATGGACGTGTTGAGAATTGTATAACCTGCTCTGGCAATTCTTTCACTAAATACAAAAGTGCTCCGTTCCTCACAATTGTAGAGTTGATTCTCTTCCCTCGAATATCAACTTGGGGAAATGTTGGCGAAAAATCTATCTTTATTCCTGGAGTCCTCTGTCTAAAAATTCCACATTTGTGACTTAAATATGAAGCACTGGCATCGTTTAAAGCAAATGGGAATTACGAGTCTGTGGCAACAGTCTTCACAAATAGAATTGAAAATAATGCTTATTTATATATTTTTTTCAAGGCAATTCTCCACACATTTTAATGTTTGAATAAACACAGCTTTTCAACATATTGGGATTAATCAGGAGTAATTAAACCCAAGCCCTTGTAGCTGTAGGAAAAGCAAAAAGGCAGCCAATTTCTTTCTATCAGTTTAAACCATGAAGTGTGATGTGATGACTACCGCCCGTCAGCACGTGCTGTTGCATCAGAGGTCTGCCCAGATGTTACCTTGGCAGAAAGTAAATGCTCCTTCATTTTCTTCTTCATCTATAGTATTAAGATATTGGTATTTTTGAGCTCATATTCTACACCTGACAGTGTGTTGGGAACTGGGTCAACAAGACACAGTTCATACTCTCAGAAAGGTTTCTGTGCCCCCTTGACATAGAAGTCAAGTGTCTACTATGTCAGTTCTTTGAACGAGCAAGTTCCATAATGCAACCTGCATGGATGGTTGGAATAAATGGTAGTGCTGGGACAGGATGTGGAAATAAGATACAGGCATCCACATCGCCTATTAGGAAGGCCTAATAACCTCTGGCTACATTTCAGCAGACTTGTGTAAAGACAGCGCTGGTGGGTAAACCATACGTAAGCCACAGCTACTCCTCTACTTCTTTTTGCCACAAGCATCACCTAAAAGTGAATGAAGTAAGAAGCACCCATTATTTAGGCTCTCAGTGAACATTCATTGCTGTTGTAAGAAATATTAGAATATCTACCTGGTTTTGACCTATTGTCTCTCAACTTCAAGCCTGCCCTTCTCATACATTTCCCAGGTTCCTGACATACCTGGAGGAAGGATAATTGGTAGTTGTTTCTTTGGTCCCACCACAGTTCTCTAGGGAGGTTCTCAGCACAGCTGGGACTGGTGATAGCTTTTCTTCAGTCTGGTCTCAAGGGAGTCCTGTATCTTGCCCTACAACAGTGTTTCTCAAACAATGAGTCAACTAGGGCGGATTTTTGTTAAAAATAAAGATTCCTGGACACACCCAAATTTGCTGATCCAGAGTCTCTAGCAATGGGTCCCGGAATCAACAATTTTAACATCTTTCAAGGTCATTCCTTGGCATACTGAAGTGGGAAAAAGCCCACCAAGGAGTGGCCTGAAGAACCTAATTTGGGCTCAAGAAACTCAGTGAATGTATTCAATATTTATAGGAGAATGAAGATACTTTAAAGAATCCCAGATTCCCACAACACAGGAAGACCCAGGTGGGTAACACAGATGAAATCCTTCAGTTACTCATACCACCTGAAATTCTTCAATAATCAAATATTCATTTGATTAAATAAGCTTAACTCTTTCCATTTGTAACTTTCCCGGGTGGATTCCAGGAGGCGGCAGTCAATTACATTTTGGTGTGAATTAATGTTATTAGCTTTGTCTCCTTTAAGTAAGAGAAGGGGATTAAAAAAAAAAAACACTTAAGAGAACAAGAGTGTTAGCCCACTTAGTATGTCTCTCATAGCTCACTTAAAAAGGTATATATATTCCTAAGACTGTCCATAATGGTGAGTTTTATATGTCAAGTTGGTGAGGCTACAGTACCCAGTTTTGTAATAAATGACTAATCTAGGTGGTGTTGTGAAGGTATTTCGTAGATGTGGTTAAATCAGTTGACTTTAAGTAAAGGGGATTATCTTTGATAATTTGGGTGGGCTTTGTCCAATCAGTTGAAAGACCTTAAGATCAAAACTGAGATTTCCCTAAGAAAGTAGAAATTCTCCCTCAAGTGGCAGTATCAGCTCCTAACAGAGTTTCTGCTGGCCTGCCCTACAAATTTCAGACTTGCCAGTTCCTCCACAGTCACGTAAACCAATTCCTTGAAATAAATCTCTCTCGATAGATGGATAATGTGATAGCTTTCTATAATATTTATGTTATATATGATATGTACCATTATATATATATATGTGTATGTATATATGTATATGTGTGTGTATATATATATATATACATATATATATGTATGTATGTATCTCCTACTGATTCTGTTTCTGTTTCTGTGGAGAACTCTGACCAATACACCATCTTACAAATGTCTCTTTTCTGGTCTTAACAAAAGGGAAGTGGAAGGAGTGGGGTTGGGGGGCGTGATACTCACCAGGGAGAAGAAGGGCCTCATGTTCCGGCCTTAGAGGAAGAGGGCAGGAATGTAAGATGAAGCAAGCTCCCTGCTCCAGTAAAGCAACAAGGGTTTATAGGTGGAAGGGCAAATAGAATCCTTTTATTTCCAACAAGCCTCCTAGAGATGCCATCTGACCCTGATTTAAGTGCCATTCCCATGCTCTGCCTAAGCTTCTAAACCCACCTTCCCTGCATCCCTCTGCATCTGCAGAGTCATGTTAGGGAGGATGGGGCAAACAGCCCACCAGTGGACCATTAGGCTGCACTTCACTGTTTGGAATTCCACTTTATCCACACTCTGACTCTACTCTTCTATTTCTTCCTAAGATTAATTTTTTTTTTAAACAAAACTGAAGTTTTCCTGGTTGCAGGCCAAAAAAATGTCTATAAAAGTTCTTCCCTTTGAAAATCCTCCTCATAGCAGATGAACTAACCTTCAGAGCTCTATTTCACTGGCCCATTAATAATAGCCTTAGAATCCAGAAATAACTTGTCATTTGTGGTTTCCTGCTCCCCACAATACACCCCATTAAAAGCTCACCTTATAGAAATGGAGTGGGATCAAAGATGTTGCCTTTGTTTGCAACACCTGCTAGGGACCTGCAAGTGCTCACGCCATAGAAATATTAGAAAGAAAGAAGTGCTACAGGTCAGCCGTTATTCGCCCAGCCAAGGGAATTCATCTTATCAAAAAGCAAGTATCGTGTCCATTTCACAGTTCCTGCTGCCTCCCTCAGTAGCTGAGGTCATTAAATGATTTGCCATTTAAGGGTTCAGCAATTGTAAGAGTTGGCAACAGTTAAAGGATACAAAAGCTGATTTTGAAAAATCATCCTAGCAAGCAGTGGTTTCCTACCATCAAGAACCTCTTCTTGTCTCACACCTTAGCCCATAGATTTCATGTTGAGATATGTTTTGGGCACTGCTCTTTCTTCTTAAGAAATTAATGTAAGGTTTCACATAAAAAAACTACAAAAGGAGTTGGCACTGACTTCTGGAATTTATCCAGAATACTGCTTTTATTGTGTTCCACAGCAATCTATCTGTTTAACAAGTTCCACAGCTAATAAGCAGCAGAAACAGGATTTGAAGCCCCTTCTGCTCAGGTGCAAAGCCCATATGCATTCTTGCATTCACCCATTTCACAGAGCCTTATTCATCATTCGCTAGGTACCAGGGACTGTGGTTATATGTCACATAACCTGAAAATAAGATTAAGAAGGAATAGTGGTGGTGCCTGCCCAAATCTACCTCCCATCAACCAAGAGTGATGGAAAGCGACTAGTTTCAGTTCCTAAGGCTCTAACAATTAAGAAAAATCTGTGAGTACACCTATGTACAAACAAGAAACATCACTCAGAAAGTTGATCCATTCTTCTATTTTTACAATTTCACAGTCCCAGTCCACTTCTACCCCTTGATATCCTAAATGAATTTATTTTGCAAAATCCACACTTTGGGGTGAAACAGATATCCTCATTGCATACTATTTAATTTCTAGAAATCTATTTTTTTTTTTTTTGAGGAAGATTAGCCCTGAGCTAACATCTGCTGCCAATCCTCCTCTTTTTGCTGAGGAAGACTGGCCCTGAGCTAACATCCGTGCCCATCTTCCTCTACTTTAATATGTGGGACGCCTACCACAGCATGGCTTGCCAAGCAGTGCCATGTCCACACCCGGGATCTGAACCGGTGAACCCCGGGCCACCCAAGCGGAATGCACGAACTTAACCGCTGCACCACCGGGCTGGCCCTCTATCTTTTTTAAATAATCCAAAATGTGGAGAATGTTCTACACATGGAAGTCTTTACCACCATGTTATTTATAATAAAAAATTGGGAAATGTTGGGTAAATTATGGTATTCAGTCATTGAAAAATAATGTTTTATAGATTTTTAATCACATGAAAATTGTTGTGAAACAATATTAACGGAAAAAGCAAACTAAAGTACTGTATAGGGATACTTGGACCAAAACCAATTTTTCTGGACTATACCCCCAAAGACCAAAATGCACCAAGATGCTAAAAGTGGTTGTTTTAAAATGGTAGGATATGTGTTAAGATGGTGACTTTCTCTTGTTATTTAAACATTCTTTGTAGAGAAAATTAAATTTTTAAAAATATGTATATATTTTTTAACACCTTGGCAATAGGACACTCTGTGCCAAGTGAATTGATGGCAATTGTTATCCTAGTTTTTGGGGAAAAGAGTTGATACTGGAGACAAATTAGAAACAGGTAATGAATAGGGGAAAGTCTTGTACTGATGTAGGTACCATTCGATGGACTGTTCCTTCATAGGGATAACACTTTAATTTTAACTGCAATTTGCTTTCCTTGTACAGCGTTTTCTCTTTTTGCTTAACACAATGACTAGAGAGACACCATTCCTTGCCAAAGGCTGTCTAGATCTTCTAAAACTCTTCTGCTGATGGAACATCTTATTTGCCTGAAGCCAGAAAGTTGGGCCAAATGGTTTCTTGGATTCTCTTTCAGCTCTAGTCTTGGTGACTTGGCTTCTCAGTGTCACTGTGCTGGCAGCCTGGAAGCCCTGCTTTGACTTCATGCCATTTCAAGGAAATCGCTGACTCATTAAAACGGAGCTGGGGATATTGCAAGAGCCCTGGAGACATTAATGAGAAGCGGGCACTGTTTAAGCAGGGGCTGCTCCCGGCTCAGAAAGCTGAAGAGACACAGGAGGAGGACTCTTCTCTAATGAACCCCTCAGCTTTCCACATGGATGGACAAGCTGGCAATCCTAAGAAAGCACATTTTGGAGAAAACTGAACAATTCTAAAATACTCAGTTTGAGAAACATTAGCCAGAAGTTTAGATGTCACTTCTATATATCTCTACCTGAGAGTTGCTTCATTTTTTATAACTGTCTTAGAGTTCAATTAGGCAGTATATAGGAAGGCCTTAAAAACGTTCATGCCCCTGGACCAAGAGATCCTGGGACCTAGGAAGTCACTTAAAGGAGACAATCAGACAAGTTGGGAAAAAATACATGTACTAGACAATTTATCTGTTTAAAATAGCACTATCCACAGCATCAGCAACAACTCTAGTAGTCAGGGTTTCTCCAGAAAACAGAACCAATAGGACAAGTGGATGTATGCTACGTGGTATATAGTATATAGATATTATGAGGAATTGGCTCATGTGATTGCAGAGGGTGAGAAGTCCCACAGGCTGCCCTCTGCAAGCTGGAGACCCAGGAATCCTGGTGGTATAATTCAGTCAGAATCCAAAGGCCTGAGAACCAGAGGAACTAAAGGTGTAAACGCAGTCAAAGGGCAGGGTGTGTGTTCCTGGGTTATTGGCTCTCCTCCAAGACATGGTTGTGACTGGGAAGCCAGGCACCTTCTGTCTAGGGGCCCTGCCATTCCCTAGAGCAGGGGTTGGCAAACTTTTTCTGTAGAGGGCCAGCTAGTAAATATTCTAGGCTTTCTAGGCTCTATAGTGTCTTGTCATAAGTACTCAACTCTGTAGCATGAAACAGCCATAGACCATTAGCCCATAGGCTCTTTGTGGACCTCTGCCCTAGGCCGTTAGAGACCTTTCCTGGATCTATGCCTCTGGCCCACAAAGGAAGAGAGAATGTGTCTCTATCCCGTATCCATCTAAAAGAACATATGGGAAGGCCACATTCCTAATCTGATCTTTGCCGCTGGGCTGAGTCTTGTGTTTAACTGAGGAATATCACTGGCTCTAATACTCAAAGCCTTATCTCTTATTATTTGGTAATCTCAAAGGTATCAGCTATCCTAACATTTCATTGCCCCAGGTTTCTTGACTCTGTTCCCTTTCATTTCAGCTTGCAGACCAGCCAACTCCATCCTGAACTCATCTCTTTCCTATAAAACATTACAAAAGACAGCTAATAGTAGCCAGCAGGCACCAGCACTCAAATTATTCCCAACCGCTTCCTCAGAACCCTGGTTCAGTAAACACACGGTCTTCTTTAAGTTACTGCAGGTGACCATTTTTCAGTGTCTTGCTACTTTATAGCCTAGTATCCATCATTCAGCTACTACCATGTTTCCTTACCATTCGCCAACTCACTCATGTATTTTAGATTTATGCTATGGCAGCACCCAACTTCAAGGTACCAGTCTCTGAATCGTAATAAAGGCACCAATATTTCAGTGGTTTTAAATAATAAAAAAATTATTTTTTGACCTGAAACAGTCCAACACAGGTGTCTGTGGTTGGGTGGGTCTCCTGGGTAGCTTTATTCCACATGGCAACTTAGGAATCCAGGATGCTTCCAGTCTAGGGGCTTCACCAATCTCCAGGGTCTTGGAGTTCACCAGGTCTCCACATCCAGCCACTAGACCCATGATTGCCTCTTGTTCCGTTGGCCAGAACTCAGTTATATGGCTCCACCTAACAGCAGAGGAGACTGGGAAATACAGCCTAGCTGCGTGCCCAGAAGAAAAAAAAAGATACTGGCGAACGAACAGCATTCTCTCTGAACAGTGGTTTATGTGGTACAATTTTCTTGATTGCAGGCAGTCATGGGGTTACCAGGCCTATACGAAAGTGATCCTTCTCTCCCGGTCTTTCAGCTTCTATGTTCTGATCATGAGAGAAAAGGGAGAAGCTGAGAGTTGCAGGGAGAAGCAGAAGCTGCAAGAAACAGACACAGTGAAGCAGAGAGAGCAAACAGGGAAAGCTGGTGAATTAAAGGCCTCTCAACTGACAGCTGAAACTGTGGACAGCTGTGAAAAGACAAACTCTGTTAAATGGCTTCAATCTGTGAACACGGGCCAGGGATCTTAACACCATGAGTTGAAAAATATTTGAAACTTTTTTCTCTGGATAAAGAAAGCTAGAGAACTAGATTTAGCTGTGATTTGATAGAGGGCAATATGAGGATAGTTATTTATAGCGAGACATTTATATATCTTTGAATAATATTTTTATTGTATGCTTTCATTTTTAAATTTTGGATGTTAGGATTAGTTATCTGTTTATTTTTGGAAATTATAATTGTATCATGAACCTTTCTTACTCTCTACTCGGCCGCATTCATTAATTAATTCATCCATTCATTCCATAAATATTTAATTAAAGTCCAATTAAGTGCAAGGCACTGCTAGGTACTCTTAAAAGGCAGATGTGGTCTCTGCCATCATGGGACTTAGAGTCTAGTGGGTAAGCCAGACATCAAACAAATACTCTGGGACCAACAATTACATTTAATATTACATCATTATAACGTATATGGTTAAGGTTATAACAGTATCTGGTTATGAAAGAGAAGTACAGAAAGTTTTCAGAGTGTATCACACAAAAGCCTGGCCCTTTCTGAGGGCTCTAGGACAGTCCCCTTGGTAAAATCACATTTCTTTATTTTTAAATAAAGTGTTACTTTTCTTTCAAGTTACAAAAGGATGTGTATTGAAAAGCGTTTTCCTGCCTGCCAGCTCTGTCCCAGCCTTCTAGATTCTCTGCCTGGAAGCAACTACTCTTCCTAGTTCCTTGTATGTCTTTATTTTAAAACATCCTCACAACAGGTGGCAATATTACCTGTACTGTTCCATTTCTTGCATTTTTCACTCACTATATATTCTGGAGATTGTCCCATGCTAGTTCCAGGATAGAGAGTGTCCTCATTCTCCTGTGAAGGCTGCATGGCATTCCATCGTCTGGGTTACCATAACTTATGTAATTAGTCTCGTATTAGTTTTCTATTGCTGCTGTAATGAGTTGCCACCAGTTAGGTGGCTTAAAACAACTTGTTTATTATAGTACTACTCTGGAGGTCAGAAATTGGTCTAAGCCGGCGAGAATCAAGGCGTCATAAGAACTGCATTCTTTTCCGGAGGCTCAGTGGGGAGATCCGTTTTCTTACCTTTTCCACCTTCTAGGAAATGCTGCATCCGTTGGCTCACGGCCTCCTTCCATCTTTAAAGCCAGCCATGGTAGATAGTCTTTTGCATGCCACATCCCTCCGACACCGACTCTCCTGCAGCCCTCTTCCACTTTTAAGGACCCTCATGATTATATTGGGCCCACCTGGATAATCAGGATCCTCTCTCCATCTCAAGGTCAGTTGGTTAACAACCTTAATTCCATCTGCAACTTTGATTCCCTCTTGCCATGTAACATAGTCAAAGATTCTGGGGATCAGGATGTGGACATCTGGGGGGGGGGGGGCGCATTATTCTGCCTACCATAGGCCCTATTGATTGATATTTATGTTATTTCCAATTTTTTTATTTTTAAAAATAGTGATAGAATAAATATATTCTTATAAATATGTCATATTTACATACAGAAGTTTTGGGTCAAAGGTAGCTATTGGTAGGCATCATTTCATATGTTAAAAGCTATTTGTATTTCCTTTCCTGTGACCCTCTATTCATATGCTTTGTATCATTGTCCGTTTTTTTAAAAATGTACCTTCCGGGGAGAGGAATTCATTTTTTTTTTTTCTTTTTGACTGGTAGGAGCGCTCTACATAGAAAGGAAATGGTTCCTTTATCTACAGTAGTATTGGAGATATTTCCCCCACTAAATTATCTTTCGACATGTTTCATTGACTTTTTGCTATGTGGACATTTTAAAATATATTTATGAAGTTAAATTTATCAATCTTGTTTTAGGGCTTCTGGATTTTGTCCTACTTCACCGTTTTGAGATTATTTTTAAAATTTTCCCAAGTTTTTCTTCTCGAACACTGTAATCTTTAATTCATCTAGAACTGATTTGGGTTTCAAAACCTTTCTTGTTCTTCTTCCTCTGAACCAACTTGGCATTGAAACGATCTATTTTTAAAAGTTGGTGGGATTCCCCAATGAAGCCATCTTGACCCGGTGTTCCCACCCTGCCAGTTCCTGCCAATTTCTTCTTGTACTTTCCGTATGTTTTACTTTAAGAATATTTGCGTCACACTTATTATCATTCTAATGTGCCCTTGTCTTATTTAAAGCTCCACCCTTAATTCAATCTTTCTGGTCCTCAGATCCAAACCACTGCTTTCTTTGCATTGCCATTTGATCAATAGGACTTTGACCATCCTCTTATTTTCAACCTTTCTGAAACATTCGGTTTTAGATGTGTCTCACGTCCTGCTAGGGAGCCAATGTTACGGAGCTTTTCCTATGTGACAGGCACCATTCTAAGCGCTCTACACATGTTAACTTGCTAAATCTTCCCCAGAGTCCTGTGAGTTAACTTTAGTTACTATCCTCACTTCATTAAGGAGGCAACTGAAGCAGTGAGAAATTAATGGCCCCAAATCACATAGATTTAAATCTAGGCAGCTTGACTCCACAGCTGTCTTCTTTATAGCGCCTCGTCTTCACGGTGCAGTTGAGATTTAAAAAAAAAAAAATCCAATTAGGCTTTTTTAAATGGGTGATTTTAGCCCATTTGTACTTACTGCTATGACAGATATATTTGTGTTTACTTTTGCCATTTTTGTGCTGTTTTATTGCTTAAAGTCTTTTTTCGTTATTTCCTTTCCTCATGTATGTGTGTGTGATACTTCTGATTACTTGGAAGGTTTATGTCTTTGTTTTAGTGGTTATCCTTATGTACTATAATTTTATATAAAATATTTATATGTATATAAGGTTTTATGTAGGGTATTTAATCCTCTGTTTCTTTAGCCTGTATTTACTGGCTTTCTACTCAAGCAGAAACAGGCCAATGCACTAAAAGTAAATTTGCCCAAAGCTAATTCACTGAACCAATTCACCAAAAGTCAATTTGCTCTAAGTCCAGTTTATTGGATGACTTTTAGAAAATTGACCTGAAGCCACTCTGAGTAAGGGCAAATTTAGCATAATTCCTCTCTCTCCTTCTTTACCATCTACTGTTAAAAAAAATTATTTATGACTCTTGCTAAAGACAGTAAGGCCGACTTTATTCAGGGGGACTATTACAAGAGGTTTTGTAGTAGAGGAGAGAGATTGGGCTTGACTCCAAATACAACAAAGAAGAGTGGGAATTCATAGTCAAAGAGCAGGCTGGGGGTCAGTGGAAGGAAAATCACTAAGAGGAAACATCAAGCCTAGGAGGATTCTTGCTAGACCAACTCAGCCTTGCTGAAGGCAGGCCTGGGCGATAAGATATCAAGCTTGGGGGAGGAGGAAGTCAATCAGATATCAAGAGTAGGGGATTTCCTCAAAACTGACCCAGCAGGATTCTTGCTGAAACTGGACTAAATGGGGCATGGACAGAGTCCAAGGTCAGAGACTAGTCAGAAAAAGGACTCAGCAGACCCTACTTCAAGTTTGGTCAAAGGAGAGTCTTTGCCACCAGTCCCTCCACCACCTATTTTAGTTGAGTGTGTTATTTTTCTTAGTGTTTATTGTTATGCCTTGAAGTAAAATTGTCCCTGCCTTACTTGCTGTATCTTTATCTTTTTACCCCTGGTCATAAAAGATGGGGAAATCTGCCTATTTATCTTTCATCTTCTCTCTCCCTTTCCTCCAACTTTTTTAGTTATTTCATTTATACTCTGCTGTGATTTATAATGTTTATAGTCTGTTCTGGACCATTATCCTCACAATTTGCTTTAGTTTCACCAGTTAAACAGATTGAAGGTTTTCTGTCAATCTTTTTCACTGCAGTGTTTTCACTTATCGTTTGATTGGCAGAAGTTTGACCTCTTTGAGGGCATCATGGGATCTTTATTCTTTGAGTTTTTATATGTTCAAAACTATTTTTCCATTGTCTTCATACTTGAAAGACAGTTTAACTGGGAATAAAATTTTTGGATCATAGTATCTTTCTTAACCATTTGTGAAACACTGCTCCACTTCCTTCTAGTACTGAATGTTGACATGGAGAGGTCTGAAGTCATCTGTTGGTTTCCCCTTATGGGTGACTTATACATTTTGACTGAATACTCAAACTGGTCACTCTTTTTCAAATGTTAATTTTTGCTTGCCCCAGCCATCCTCAGGCCCAATTCCGCTTACCCTGAGGCAGCAACTTTCAACTTCTCAGATATTTCTTTTGGTATATATCTCTGTACTAGTAAGTGATGCTATTTCACAATTTTTCACATAGATACTATGCATTTACTTCCTACTATGGAGGGTTTAGCTCTTTTACAAACATCCCCAGCCCACATCATCCATATGCACACACATCCGTAGAAATATACACTTCCTCTGCTTTCCTTTTCCTCACCTTTTGGAGTTAAATCAATATTCAGTGGTCATGTTATGACTTTGTAACTGTTATTCACAGCTGGGCTATATAGTATACAATGGTTAAATTTCCTTTCTTGAAAAACGTTTTTTTGTTTTGTTTTATGGAGTTAAAAATTGCTTCTTTTTTGTATGATTTTTCATGTAGCAGTCCCAAGTCCTTACCAGAACTGAAAACTTCTTTAAAGTATGTTTAAATGTATCAAGTATTCTACACACTTCATTTTCTTTTTGAAGAGGTCTCTCCTGTATTCCTGCATCCTCCTCCTGTCTGGACTGTGTGCATCCCGGGCTCTGGCCAGCTCTCAGCCTCAAACTTCCCTTCGTTATCGTCCCGGGAATTCCCTTCCTATCTGGAGCCCTTGTTACCTGCAGATCTTCTTCATTCTTGGTTATGTCCTCATTTTGTCAGGTCATGTCTCCTATTAGCCATCTGGGAAAGTGTGCTTGGAAGGAAAATTCTTGAGACCTTACATTCTCAAGTTATCTTTGCTTCACACTTGCAATTTATCATTCGGCTGGATGTGGCATTCTAAGTGGGAAATAATTACATCAACATTTTAAAGAGATTGCTTCATTGTCTTCTAGTGCTAATGTTATCTCTTGTCAATCTGATCCTCAAACATTTGTATGTTCATTCTGGACACTTTTAGAAACTCTTTTTTAACTCTGATGTTCTGGAAATTTGCAACAATCTACCTGAGGGGAAGTCATTTTTCCATTTAGTGTGCTGGCACTCACTGGGCACTTTCAATCTGGAAAATCATGTACTTCAATAATGAGAAAAATTTTTATTAGTTTTATAATAATTTCCTCCCTTCCGTTTTCTCTTTTCTTTTTTTCTGGAAATCCAAATATTTGCATGTGGACTCCTAATCGTCTATTAATCCCCCCCCCCCCCATGTTTCATTTCTTCTTTTTCTGCTCCTTTCATCTGGGAAATTTTTCTTATTCTTTTATTTCTTCTTTTGGAAATTAGTTTCTGCAATCTGATGATTAATTTGAAAGAGTTCTTTTTTGTTCTCTGAATGTTCCATGTATAAGTATATATGTATATGTTCCTGTTTCATGAATGTAATGTCTTCTCTTGTCACTCTGAATTATCAATTTTCTTAAAGTTTTCTTCCAGTCCTTTCATTTTTTTATTTCTGCAATTTTTTCAATTTGTTTGTTTTCTTCTCTGTATTTTGTGTTAGAAACTTTCTTCGAGTGTGTAATGACCCTTTCCTGTCAGTTCACGTTTAAGAGTGAGGCTCTAAAAAGTGGGTTAGGACTCCATAAGAGTTGATGGGGCTTGGAAATCGGTAAGCCTCACTGAGGAGTAATTAGGAGAGACTTGGTTCTTTCTTTGGAAGTCTTTTCTTTTGTAGCCAGTGACTTTCATCTGAAATCCCCCAGTTGTGAGTTGAGATTGGGCCAGGGCTAAGTATAGTTGCTAGAATTCTGGGACCTGAGAAAGTTGGAGGGTGGTCTACACCTCTTAGTAAGAGTGTCACCCCTACCCTTAAGGTGTTCCTGATATCCCCAAGTCCAGGTCAGTCTTTCTGGTTCAAGTTCTCCAGCAAGTAATCTCCAGCCTTCTGCTGGGACTCATAAGATGAGGTCCCTGGCTATTTGGGACAGGGAAGGGATGCAGGCATTTGTCTTCTCTTTTTAAACATTTATCATCATTTTTCCTGTTTTCAATCCACCCTGCACTTCTGTCTTCAGAGCTGCCTGTTGCCTTCAATATCTGAGTTGCCATGAGAGCAATCATTTTGTTTCCTGTGAGCTTTATACACATACTGGCCCAAGTTTCAGCTTTCTCTGTTCTGCTAGGTCAATTATCACCTGCTTTCCATTTCCAAAGTATTGTTGACGTAAATCATCCATTCCTCCCGTTCTCTTTGTTTTTGTGGGGTTTTGCCTTTTTATTTATTTACTATCCTTTCAATGAAATTTTGAAATGGAAATGGAGATCACTGTGTAATTCAATCTGTGGCAGCCATGAAAATGCACTTCTCAGATGGCCTCCTGCAGGGAGCATGATTGACCGAAGGCTCCAGCTGTTATGCTCTGAAATCCAATACTGCGTGAAGAGGCCATGTTCTCCCACTAGCTGCTCCCCGTCAGTGACAGTGTGGCAGGGATACTGAGGCAGGCTCATTCCTGGGAGATGTGAGCCTCCTCTGATGGACATTGTTGGCTGGAGGATGCCTCGTCAGCCTTGCCAAAATTTTCTTAGAAGTGCATTACAGACTAAAGCCTGACTTTCTTCTTTCCTTCCTTCCTTCTGTCCTTCCCTCCCTCCCTCCCTCCCTCCCTCCCTCCTTCCTTCCTCCCTTCCCTTTCTCCTTCAGGAATCACGACTGCATCATGGTCTGAGGGCTCATTCAACCTCCTCTGGCTTCCTCCTCATTTTCTCTCACGGGTGTTTCCTCTCTAAAAATCTCTTGTACGTTGAATACTGTCTTGGCATCTGCTTCTTGGAGAACATGGACTGATAGACCATCCAACACTTTAATCTGGAAGTTAAGAATTCTTTTGCTAGGTTTGAAGTTTAGAGACTTTACTAAGATATAATTGTTATTGGTCATCTTTATCAATTTTTCCTAAGGTACAATGTACCTTTTCAGTCTTTTGATTCGTGTCTTATTTTATTTCTGGGAACTTCTCTTAAATTATGTTTATGTTCCCGTTCAGTTATTTGTTTCTTTTCTTCAGGCATACCAATTATGCATGTTTAATCTTAATTTTTATCTCCACATCTATCATCTTTCTTTAATCAACTTCATTTTACTTTCTCAATCCTCTCTCCCATATCCCTTATTTTGAGTTGTGAGTATTCTCCTTTATTCTAATGTGACCCTCACTTCTGATAAGATTATACTTTTGCCTTCCCCTCATCTTTCATTTTTTACTATCTTATCAGCACATATTTCCCCCAACTCTTGTAGATGTACTTTGAGCTCTTGTTCCATATAGGCATTTCCTTCATTAAATGTTTTTAATTCAAGGCAACGTATTTGGCAATAATTTTCATCTGGTTCATAGCAAAATGATTCTAGGGTATATTCTTTATCTGCCATTTGTTTTTCCGATTCCGTCAACATTTTTTTTTTCTTTTTAAAGTATCATCCCATAGATTCAATGTGGTTCCTTTATGGTCATTATTCACTTTCTAGTGAAGGAAAGTTTTTCGTGAACTGGATATTTGCAGGCTTCTCACAGCACAGAGGCAGTATAGAATAGCTCTGACTTCAGATTACAGCTTTACTACATAATAACTCGATGACTTTAGTTCTGCAGTAAAGAGGTAATAATAACAGCAGTTATCTCACTGAGTGCTATCAGGGTTAATACACGAAGTAACACGTGAAAAGGCTTGTTGACCAGGCATGTAGACCAAGCACTGTAAGGAGGTGATAAATATTACCTTTTAAAAGGTCATCTATCAGTATCTTTTTCACTTCCATTTTGTCTTTATGTGGCGTCTTTTCCTCACTTTTTGTAGTTCAGAGTTACATATATTGACTAGATTTGTGTAAAATGAAGTTCACACTTCTAGATTTTTTTCCCTCCTTGTTTTTGAATAATTTCTTTTAGGAAAAAGGAGCAATCCTGTCTTTACTTCGCCATGTATGCATCCAGGATCCAAACTGGTGAAACCCTGGGCCACGGAAGTGGAGCACATGAACTTAACTAGTCTGCCGTGGGGCCAGCCCCAGACAGCTAATTTATGCTCCTCGATTCTTGGTTGAATAAGGAAGGACTCGTAGGAGAAGAAATGTGACTGAACTTCAGTCTTCTTTGGGGCTGGATTTTAAGGTCAAACTTTTGAAGTTATCAAGTGTCTTTCCTTAACAACAAAAAAGATTTGTCACTGCCTTTTTTTGGGTGATAATCTAGATACCTCTAACAACATCTATGTTGCAAACATTTCTCTATCCATTTATAGAATAAAACATTCCCAGGCTTTTTGATTCCAATTTAAAGATAAAACTATAAATATATTTTACTTTTTAATTTTTTCATATAAAAATTATACTACTACTAAGAGAATTCTAAAGGAAAGAAAAACAAAACTTCAACCACAAGCATACCTACACCAACAAATCAAACTGTTTCCATTTATCCACGTTCCCTTGTGAATATATTTTAGCAATAATTTCAGAACACCACGTATTTGGATAAAACGTAGAATTTTATTTGGATTCAGAGGGATTACGTAGAAGTGCTCATGTCTGTTCTGCTGCCCTCAACTAGTTTATGTAGTTTTACAGGAAATCAAATCAAAATATCATGATAGAAATGATTTTCAGAATTACACACTAAATTAATCCACTATCTAATTTCACTATGAAATATAATCTTAGATACTATTGTCTATATACTTGATTCCATTTTTTAAGTGCTGAAAGAAAAGGACTATCAACTGAGAATTTTATATCCAACAAAATATACTCCAGGAATAAAGGGAAAATCTTTCCACTCTGGCTGGTGGGAAGCAACACTATTCCGAGATCTGTGTGATTTCCAAGAATTGTTCCACCTGCTCCTTTATAGTACTCCTTTCCCTGCTGTGATAGTTTCCACAACACGTGCACAGATCAGTACTCAGGTAAAGATTCAAGGGAAACCCTCTGTAGGCCTCCAGAGCTCTTTCTCTCTGAAGATTTCCCTTCCCTGTGACTGGGTCTCATGAATTTTAAGCACCTTGGCCTCCTTGAACTAAGAACTCTGACTTCTCATCTCAGAGAGGTGACCAGGCTCTGATTGGGTGCACAGTCCCTGGGCTGAGGCCTGGGGACTCTCTAGGAAGTGAGCTGGGTCAATGTTAGGGCTTACCTTATTTGTTTTCCTTCTCTCAGAAATCACTTCTGTGCTGCTTTTTGTCAATGCCTAAAAGCTATGGTTTCATAGATTTCATTCAGTTCTTTACTTCTTCAGGACAGAAGGATAAACCTAATCCCTGTTATTCCATATGGGCTAGAATCAGGAGTCTTAAAGTTCTTCTCCTTTTTTTTTCTTCGAAACTCCAAAAGTTTTTCTTATGAAACAGTATTTATGTTGGTGAGAAAACCTCTATCTAAAATTCAACAATTCCTTCAGTTTCATTTTTATATTATCTGTGAATTTCAAGTAAAGAAAAACTTCATATTTTTGGGGGCCAGCCCGGTGGCACAGTGGTTAAGTTTACTGCTCTGCTTCGGTGGCCCGGGATTTGCCGGTTTGGATCCTGGGTGCGGACCTACACACCACTTATCAAGCCATGCTGTGGCAGGCATCTCACATATACAGTGGAGGAAGATGGGCACAGATGTTAGCTCAGGGCCAATCTTCCTCAGCAAACAGAGGAGGATTGGTGGTGGATGTTAGCTCAGGGCTAATCTTCCTCAAGATAAACAAATTAATAAATAAACAATGTTTTAAATTTAAAAGTAATTTGATTTTCTAGGAATTACATCTATTTATTGTTCTTTTTTCCATGTGTAAATATAAAGAGATGTCTGGAATAATGGTCACATATGTTAATGATAGTGACTCTATATGGTGGAATTTTGAGTCATTTTTTCTTGCTTTTTTCTACTTGCATATTTGTAGGTATAACTTTTTACTAAAATTTTAAAGACATCTTGTGATATTTTTAAGGTAAATAGAAAAAAGAACAGGGAAAATGTGGGAGTAATTTTCTCAAGGACACTGGAACCTTGGGGAAAGGTAACTTCAGAGCAAGAGGAAGAATAACTTTTCTCTGAGATAAAAGGATAAAAAGATAATTGTACAAATTTTAAAAATAAGCCCATGTTAAGGGATAGTTAGAGTTTCATACCAGATGTTCAGATGAGCTCCATCATTTTAGAAAAGCAGGAAGTGATGTCATTTCCAGTGAAATCATTCTTTCATAAGAAACATCATGAAAAACATGGACTCCAGGTTTTGAGGCAATTGAACTTTCTGAATTAAGGATTCATTGTGTGTGTCAGTTTTCTGATTCCACTCGTCCTTGTCTAGATTCAAATGTAGGTGAATAAAACGTGAGGGATGAAAATAGAAGTGGGTGGGTGGGGTGCATGGTGAGATGAAAGGGGATAGTAGTAACAGCAATAGAAGCAGCAGCTCCCATTTAATGAATGTATACTATGTACCAAGCAGAATGATAAATATTTTCCATGCTTTACCTCATTTGGTCTTAACCACTGAGTTTCAGAGAGGCTAAGAAATCTGCCCTTGCTCACACAGCTAGCCAATGGCAGAATTAGAATCTGAACCCGGTCTGTCTGACAAAGAAAGATAAATCTTTGGTTTCTAAATAAGAATTTTGATGTATCTTTTCTTCACATACTGACTTCCTCAAATAGAGATCAACCTTTAAATCATTTTAACCACCATGTTGAGATTTTTGTTTCCTTAGATATTTTAAAAGAACATAATCAAATGCCCTCCAAGTGTTCTCATCTCTGCATGATGAAAATTGAGTTTCCTCTATCTGGTTTCTTGCCTCTTATGTTACTTTCATTTTTGCAAACTCAATTTCTCCCAAAATTGTCGGGATGGCACCTTCTAGCTCAGCCTGGATAGAGTATCCATCTTTATCTCCTGTTGATTGGTAATGTAACACCCGGATGTGGATCCAGGACTTCAATTTCAGTGCCGACACTCATTCTCTCTTTGACCCTGGCCAATCTTTTTGCTTTCTTGTCCTTATACGTATAAAACCAGCTGCGAGAACTGCATCTCAGAATACTCAAGGCCCAGAAAATTTATTTGTAAAGTCCTGGAAAGGTCTTTGACAAAACATTAAATAGAAATGTGAAGTATTAACTAATGTTTTCATTGCTTCAAAATGAGGTCAATGTATTAAACTAATCCCAACTTCTATGAATAATCCACTAGCCTATAGAATTCCCACCAATCTACCCCACATGTTAAAGATACAAAGCAGCTATGCCTGCTGACACAGTTTGACCAAGGTTATGACTAAACAAAGTAAATGCAGCATCTCAAGAATACTGGTCTTTCTTAATATATTTTCTCAACTTTTGCTTACATTTTTTTGTTTGTTTGTTTGGCCTAATTTTTTTCAGGTCCTGGACTGGAACCTGGGACTACAATTTCAACTCATCCACAATCAAGCGAACTCAAGAGAAGTTAGAAGTTCCGATCTTTATATTTTTAGGCTATGTTTAAGGAAGATGACAGGCAAATATGCCTATTAGTGCCTGTCCTGTGGTCAAGCCTAATGGATCTGAAACCTGGAGACAGCAAGATCAATCCAGTATCTTGGAGAGAGAAAACAAAGTGTTAGTACTGTGGTGTGATAATTTAGTACTTTTCTTTTGTAAAAGCAGAGCACTTCCCATACTTTGGCTTCTGATCTTCAGTTCGTTTACTAAAGAGTAACATTAGTTAGGTGGGTTTTCTTAGATACGAAAGAGAGAAAGATTTAATTCTTGCAGGCCTTACCATAATAAATACAGAGCTGCATAAAGGTATGTGATAATAATCTAGTTGTTTCTTCTCTTTCAATTCAGGAGAACATATCTACCTGTCTTCTCCTGTTTCCCCTATCCTCTGACGTTCTTTGGGCTCATCGTTGGTGTTTGAAAAGCTTCACTTAATGGTGGGTATGAAGGCCTACCTGAGGAACTGGCAAAATGACGGATTCGCTGTGTCCGTTCTTTGGCTAATGTGAGAGGCGGTTGTGGTGCAGTTACAAGAACACTGGAGCAGCGTCAGAAGATCCACATCACTTAGCTGGACCACACGCTAGTTTTGTGACCTCGAGCCAGTCCACCCTCAGTCTCAATTTCCATGTTCATAAAATGGAAAAATTCTCAAAGATGTTTCTTCCCCTCTTCTGGTCTTTACTCAGTTGGTATATTTTCCATGAATGTCACTTTCTCTGCGAGACCTCCCCAGGCGGTTCTACTTAAAGTCTCACCCTACCTCCACCAAAGTCTTTCTACACCACTTACCCTTCTCCTGTGCATTTTACTTGTCTATCAAGTTTACCATGTCTCTTCCATTAGAACTAAGCCTATAAAGGCAGGGATTTTTGTCTGTTTTGTTCATTGCTGTATTCCCAGTTCTGAGAACAGTTTGGCACAGAGCAGATACTCAGAAAATATTTGTTGAATTAATGGATTGAATAATTTTATACAACCAAAATTTACTGAGTGTCTATTATGTGCCAGGCACAGTGTCAGGTGCTAGGAATATAGTAAAGATACAGAAATGTAAACAACATACGCAATAAAATTCATGTAATAGACAGTCATTGTACTATGAGTATACATCCACTGGGTATGACGGGAGCCCAAGAATGTAAAGGTCAGTTTGACCTAGAGCAGTGTAGCCTGGGGATTATTTGAAAAGCCTTTGTAGATAGGCTTGAGCTGAGCTGGCCAGGTTGGGATGGAAGCTGGGAAAAGGCATTCTGGATAGAGAATTCAATGTAAACAAAGGCAGGAACCCTGGAAAAACGACTGGCATGTCCTGGTGATTGTAAGTGGTTTGGCATGGCTGAAGCATAGGACGCTGGGGATTTAGGAAAGATGGACCAGAGGTACGTCTTATGTTGGGTTCTGCTTGCCATGTTTAGTCAGACAGGGGCCCTGCCAGAAATAGTGCACCTGAAAGAAATAATTGAAGCGTTTAATGAGGGGTAGATTTACAAAGTGGCAGGCACATTAAGGAAACCCAAAACGGGTGGTAAAGCACTGGGTCTAGCTATAATGGGCAGCCATACCACATCAAAGACCAAAGGGACAAGGGGAAGGACCAAGTATTGCCAAATTTCTCAATAATGACACTATTGGCATTTTAAATCAGGTAATTCTTTGATGTGAGAGGCTGTATTGTGCATTATAGGATCTTTAGCAGCATCCTTACAATTTACCCACAAGATTCTAGTAGCAACCTCCCCCCTGTTGTGACAATGATAATCAAAAATGTTTCCAGACTTTGCCAGGTGCTCCCTGGGGGACTAAATTGTCACAACTGAGAACAACTGATTTATGGGAACCTACCATAAATGTGGAGAGGGGCTGCCTAACAGGAACTATGGATTTAAATAGAAGGATGCAGCCACTAGAAAATAAATATCCAACATTTCTCTTCTCTTACCCTCCCATCTCTTACTTATGCCTTCCATTGCCCAAACCCAACTGGAAGCTGGAGAATAAGGGAGACCAAGCGAGGTCAATTGTGGAAATCAGACACCCAGGGTACAAAGCAGCTGGGAGAAGGATGGAAAGTGGATTTGGAGGGCAAATGGGGTTATCCAACACAGTGCACGTTAGGAGTTTGGATTTCAGGCTATGGCCTGTGCGGAATCTTGTGTGCAGAATCTCTTTGAGTTTTGCTGAAAAAACACTCTTCCACAGGCTTTACAGCAATCAGCTTCTCTCTTTTAAGGGAGTAGAAGACTTACTTCTCCATGCTATTTCATCCCATGCTTTAGTTACCACCTTTCTAACATTGATGGCATGTTGGGAAATTGAATCATGGGTAAATTTCAATCTTCTGTTTAAGAATCACATTTCCCCAAGAAGTAGGATGTAATTACTCCTGATGATGACGACTTTGTTTAAACATTTGTTTTAGAAATGGGATTATCTCAAAGTCTTGGACTGCGTGAGTTGGAACCATGAGGATGTTTTTCTACTATCAGTGATATCATGTGGGTTCTATATAGTATGCGCTTGTCAATGTCAACACAAGGAAGGCTGCGTAAGTTAATTGAATACCTATGCTGAGTGCAGGCAGCAGGAGACAGCGTAGAAATGGAAAAGAGCCCTTGGGCTGTGTCAGAAATAGTGACCCTGTATCATGACCCAAAGATTAGGATTATACTCCTAGTAGCCTGTGCAATGGGGCTAATTTGTAAACTTCTTGTAAAATGTGTGAATTAAACTGGCTGCTAATTCCCTTCACTGATGAATATAGATGTTCTGCAAAGGGCGGAAGGTTTCTGGACTTTTTGTTTCGTTTTGTTTCTTCTTTCTTTTCAGACTCTTCCATCCTGCAAAATCCAGGGGCAACAGCCTGAAGCAGATTTACAAATCTACTGAACTTAGTTTCCACCTTTGAACAGAGGAACAATGTGTTTCTTAGGTGCCCCACAGTATTCCAAGTTATACAAAATCACATCAAACTAAAAACCCTGGAAAGTAGATACTTGACAAACAAGGAAAAAATGAGTGTATTTGATGGAGCTGATTCAAGTGTTCTTTGTGCACTTGGAAGCTGAGTTTAAAGTCCTTTTCATTATCTTCATTTCCGCAATAGAATGGAGACCATTAGCGTCTTGGAAAATGTTACAATGATAATTTTTAAAAATGGATTTTTAAATGCAAACTGGTGCAGCTACTATGGGGGAACAGTCTGGAGAGTTCTCAAAAAATTAAAAATAGAAGTACCATACAACCCAGCTTTCCCACTACTGGGTATTTATCCAAAGAACTTGAAATCAACAATTCAGAGAGACTTATGTACCCCTACGTTCATTGCAGCATTACTCACAATGACCAAGACACAGAAGCAACCCAAGTGCCCATCGACTGATGACTGGATAAAGGAGATGTGATATATATATATATACACAATGGAATACCACTCAGCCATAAAAAAGACAAAATCATCCCATTTGCAACAACATGGATGGACTGTGAGGGTATTACGTTAAGTGAAATAAGTCAGATAGAGAAAGACAAACACCACATAATTTCACTCATATGTGGAAGGTAAACAAATACATGGACAAAGAGAACAGATTAGTGGTTACCAGAAGGAAGGGGCTGTGGGGTGGGCATAAGAGGTAAAGGGGAAGATATATACAGTGACTGACAAATAATAACGTACAACAGAAATCTCACAATGTTATAAACTATTATGACCTCGATAAAAAGAATGGATTTTTAACTTTCTTAATTATAACTGTTTGAAATCTTAGAGCTGTGGAATATTAGAATTCCCGTATTCCTTCCCTTCCCTACCCCCTAAATGTGGAATTTTTCGTTTGTGGCCGAAGGTTCTGACCTCCCCCAATTAGAGGTGGGATCAGGTGATTTCTTATATTTAATGAAGGCCACCATGGAGGACACTGGAGGGATAACTCTCTTGCCTTTAATGATATTAGGAAAATGTTATTATTAAAGGAAGGGAGAAAGAACTGACACCAAAAAGCCAACAATTCAGTTTTTAACTGTTTTTTGAATTAATAAACTTTATTTTTTAGAACAGTTTAAAATTTACAGAAAAATTGAGCAGATAGTACAGAGAGTTCCCATATTACCCCACCACCACCACCTTGCACCCTTATTATCAATATCTTAACAGTAGTATGATACATTTGTTGTCATTGATGAACCAATACTGATATGTTGTAGTTAACTAAAGTTCATAATTTATTCAGATTTCCTTAGTTTTTGACCTACTGTCCTTTTCCTGGTCCAGGATCCCCTCCGGATACCACATTACATTTAGTTGTCACGTGTCCTGGGGCTCCTCTTGGCTGTGAGTTTCTCGGCCTTTCCTCGTTTTTGATGGTCTTGATAGCTTTGAAGAATACTGGTCAGGAATATTGTAGGCTGCGCCTCCACTGGAATTTGTCTAATGTTTTTCTCATTTGACGGGTTATGGTTTGGGGGAGGAAGATCACAACGGTGAAATGCCTTTTTATCACATCATACTGTCTACACGTTTATGACTGTTAATGTTGCCCTTGACTACCTAGCTCACAGTGGTTGTCGAGATTCTCCACTGTCAAGTCCCTCCTTTTTATTCCTCTTTCCATCCTGTACTCTCTGGGAGGGAGTCAGTAAGAGCATCACACGCTTCAGGAGTGGGTAGTCATGCTCCCCCTCTCCTGGGTGGAGTATCTACCTAATTTGTTTGGAATTCTTCCGCACAGGAGATTTGTCTCTTCTCCCCCAGTTATTAATTTACTCAATTATTTTTTACATCACTATGGACTCATGGATATTTACTCTATACTTTGGGTTATAATCCAATACTACTTTATTTATTTTGTTGCTTAACTTGTTCCAGGTTTAGGTATTGGGAGCTCTTTCAGTTGGTACCTGTGTCACTTTGACACATCTCCATCATTGTAGTTTGTTTGTTTTTTGCTTTTGAGCACTTCCTTATTTTCTGGAACCACAAGACACTCCAGGCTCATCTCGTATCTCTCTTGCCCCAGTCCTAGAACCAGTCATTTCTCCAATGAGCCCTGGTTCCTTTTATTGGAGAATAATATTGGAAACCAAGATCTATGTGCTACTGGGATGTTGTTTCTTTCAGGCTTTCTCAATTGACAGAGCAAAGGAATATATATATATGTATATTAACTCATGTAAATAAACATATCTATAAATATTTCTATGTGTAGCTATCTGTATCCATATTAAATTAAACATGAGTTCCTACTGATATCTCTAACTCTAATTCATTACCACAGGGATCATTATAATCTCCCTTGCTTATCTGTAAATTCCCTCTCCAACAGTGAGAACACTGGTTCCCATTGTTTGCCATCAAGTTACTTAGTTGTTCAATTTCAGTGTACATGTTTAACAGTATCAGAATTGTTAACCTATACCCCCATGGGACACAACTTTATCAACTAGAGTACAGTATTTACGTGCAGTTTCTTTTGCCTTTAATCTAATAGACTCGATTCATTTCCAAAGTTACTTAGGTTGGCACATTTTCCTCCACCGTCTTCAGTGAGGTTGTTTCATATGTTTGTGATACAAGAGTCTCAGTGTGTATTCTTTTCTGGGATCCTCAACCTCCTAAATGACATAAATGAGCCTACGTTAAGATTTATATTTTGTGTTAACGTAAGGTTAAGCTTTATTTGGACAGTTCTATGGGTTTTGACAAATGCATCCTGTCATGTGTCCACCCTTACAGTATCATACAGAATAGTTTTACCACCCTTACTTTACTCACTCATTCCTCCTCTCCACCCCTTGAACCTCTGGCAACCACTGATCTTTTCACTGTCTCTATAATTTCATCTTTTCTAGAATGTCGTATAGTTGGAATCATACAGCAAGCAGTCTTTTTAGTCTGGCTTTTTTCACTAAGCAATATGATTTAATGTTCCTCTATGTCTTTTCATTGTTTAATAGCTTATTTCTTTTTATCACTGAATAATGTTGAGTGTATGGATGTACCATAGATTGTTTATCTATTGAAAAACATCTTGGGTACTTCTACTTTTTGGAGTTTATGAATAAAGCTGCTTTAAAGATCTCTGTGCAGACTTTTGTGTGGACATAAGTTTTCAGTTCAGCTGGTTAAATACTGAGGAGTGCAATTGCTGGGTCATTAGGCAGGACTATGTTTAGTTTTGTAAGAAACTGCCAAACTGCCTTCCAAAGTGGTTCTACCATTTTGCGTTCCCACTAGCAATGATTGAGAGTTCCTGCACTGTCAGTTTTTGGATTTTAGTCATTCTAATAGGTGTATAGTGGTATCCCATTGTTGATTAAGTTTGCAATTGCCGAATGACAGATGATGTTGAGCATTTTTTCATGTGCCTACAGTTTGTATATCTTTTTTGGTTAGTTATCTGTTCAGATTTTTTAATCAGGTTGTTTCGTTATTGTTGAGTTTTAAGAGTTCTCTGTATACAATTTTGATATTAGTCCTCTACCGGATATGTCTTTTACAAGTATTTTCTCCCCAGCTGTGGCTTGTCTTTTTATTCTCTTAAGTGTCCTTCATGAAGCAGGAGATTCTACTTTTAATAAAGTCTAACTTGTCAACTTTTTCTTTCATGTTTTGTACTTTCAATGTTGTATCTAAAAAGCTCATTGCCAAACCCAAGTTCACCTAGATTTTGTCCTGTGTTATCCTCTAGAAGTTTTATAATTTTCTAACTTACATTTATGTCTAATGATCCATTTTGAATTAGTTTTTGTGTAATGTATAAACTCTCTATCTATATTTCTTTACTTTTTAATAGGAATGTCCAGTTGTTGCATCACCATTTGATGAAAAGACTATCCTTTCTCCACTGAATTGCCTTTACTCCTTTGCCAAAGATCAGTTAACTGTATTTGTACGTATCTATTTTTGGGTTCTCTATTAGATTCCATTGATTGATGTGTCCATTCTTTTGCATTTACCATGCTGCCTTTTTTACTGTAGCTTTAGAGTAAGGCTTAACTTTGGATATTATGCCAGTTCTTGACTTTGTTCTTCTCCAATATTGTGTTTGCTGTTCTCAGTCTTTTACCTTTCCATATAAAGTTTAGAATCAATTTGTCAATATCCACAAAATATTTTGCTGACATTTTGATTGAGATTGCATTGAATCTATAGATCAAATTGGGAAAAACTGACACCTTGACAATATTGAATCTTCCTATCCATGAACATGGACTATCTCTTCATTTATTTAGATCTTTAATTTTTTTCATAAAGGTTTTATAGTTTTCCTTATATAGATTCTAGATATATTTTGTTATTATATTTATATCTGAGTATTTCATTTTGAGGATAATGTAAATGGTAATGTATTTTCAATTTTAAATTCAAATTTGTTTTAAATTTTATTGCTGGCACATAGGAAAGCAATTGACTTTTGTATATTAACCTGGAATCCTGCAAACTTGCTGTAATTATTTATTGGCTCCAGAATTTTTTTCTTTCTTTTGGTCAATTCTTTGGGATTTTCTACAAATCTGTCATCCATAAAGAAGACAGTTTTCTTTTTCTTTTCCAAATCCATATTCCTTTTATTTCCTTTTCTTGTCTTAACCATTATCTAGGACTTCCAGCATAATGTTAAATAAGAGAGAGAACATCATTCTTGATCTGATCTTAGGGGGAAATCATCTGTTTCTCATCATTAAGTATAATTATAGTTGTAATTTTTTTGTAGATGCTCTTTATCAAGCTGAGGAAGTCTCCTTTATTCTTAGTTTGCTGATAATTTTTATCTTCAATGGGTGCTGGATTTTGTCAGGTGCTTTCTCTGCGTCAGTTGATATGAGCATATGATTTTTCTTCTTAGCCTGTTGATAAGATCAGTTTAATTAATTGATTTTGAGTGTTGAGCCAGCCTTGTATACCTGGCACAAATCCCAATGGCTTGTGGTGTGTGATTCTTTTTATACATTGTTGGATATAATTTGCTAAGATTTTGTGCAGGATTTTTGCATCAATCTTCATGAGAGATATTGGTCTACAGTTTTCCTTCTTGTAATGTCTTTATCTGGTTTGGTATTAGGATAATGCTGGCTTCATAGAATGAATTAGGAAGTGTTCCCTTTGTTTCTATTTTCTGGAAGTGATTGTAGAGAATTAGTATTATTTCTTCCTTATATGTTTGGTAGAATTCACCAGTGAAACTTTTGGATCTGATGCTTTCTTGTTTTCGAGGTTGTTAGTGATGGTTTCAATTTCTTCAGCAATTATAGACTATGATGGTCAATTTTATGTGTCAATTTGGCTGGGCCACAGGGTGCTCAGATGTTTGATTAAACATTATTCTGGTGTTTCTGGACAAGATTAACGTTTAAATCTGTGGACTTTGAGTAAAGCAGATTGTCTTCCATAATGTGAGTGGGCCTTATCCAATCAGTTGAAGGCCTGAATATAACAAAAAGACTGGCCTCCTGGAGCAAAAGAGAATTCTCCAGCAGCCTTCCTTCAGACCTCATCTGCAACATTGGCTCTTTCTGGTACTATAGCAGCCAGCCTTAGGACTGGAACTGTAGCATGAATTCTCCTGGGTCTCCAGCCTGCTGGCCCACCCTGCAGATTTTGGACTTGTCAGCCTTCCTAATCATGTGAGTCAATGTCTTAAAATAAATCTCTTTTCATATATATATATGGAATAAATATATATATGACATATATATGAATAAATCTCTTCATATATGTATATTTTATATATATATATATACATATAAATTATCCATACACACATCCTGTTGGTTCTGTTTCTCTGAAGAACCCTGACTAATACATAGGCATATTCAGATTATCTATTTCTCTTTGTGTCAATTTTGACAGTTGGCATCTTTCAAGGAATTAGTACATTTTATTTAAGTGATCAAATTTGTGGGCATAACATCATCAATAATATTCCTTAATTATCATTTTAATGTCAATGGGATCAGTAGTGATGACCCCTCTTTCATTTCTGATATTATGAATTTGGAAATTTTCTCTTTTCTTTTTGGTTAGCCTTGCCAGAAGTTTATCAATGTGATGGGTCTTTTCAAAGAACCAGGTTTTGATTTCTCTATCAATTTCCAGTTTTTAATTTCATTGATTCCTGCTTTAATTTTTTATTATTTTTCTTCTGCTTGCTGTAGGCTTAAATTCCCCTTCCTTCTCTAGTCTCCTAGGATGGAAGCATAGATTGTTGATTTTAGATCTTTTCAAACATATGCATTCAATGCTGTAAATTTCCCTCTAATTATTGCTTTCACTGCATCCCACAAATTTTGATAAACTGTATTTTATTTTCCTATATTGCGAAATATGTGGTCTATGTCAGTGAATGTTCTACATGAACGCCAACTCAATTTTAATTAAAAAAATTTAAAACAGGGGCCGGCCCGGTGGCGCAGCAGTTAAGTGCCCATGTTTTGCTTCGGCAGCCTGGAGTTTGCTGGTTTGGATCCCAGGTGTGGACATGGCACCACTTGCCAGGCCATGCTGTGGTAGGCGGCCCACATATAAAGTAGAGGAAGAGGGGCATGGATGTTAACTCAGGGCTAATCTTCTTCTTCAAAAAAAAATTAAAACATATTCAAAGTGAATTTTCAAGACTAATGAGGTAAAAAATGGAAGTTGAAACAAAACTAGGTAAGGATTAACAGGATTTAGGATGCTTTTACTTTAGTTGACTACGATGACAAAATAAATTTCCAAACTTGACCAATCTGTCTACCCATCCATGTAAGCAGCCTTTTGAAATCTTTTTTATTCAAATTTTTTTAGGTGAGGTGTTTGAATCAGAGATCCTAAAAGGAGAGACTGTACTCTTTTATGTCTTTAACTCTTTGGTTATGTCCCAGTATAATATTGTCTCTGCACAGTATATTTATTGGGCCCATAGGGATGAAAGTTAAAGGCTGTGTTTACCTCCTGAGTTCCACATGCACACACCACACATACCACAAACAAAATAAACATCATGGGCTGCTGATATTTCAATGAAAGAGCAAGTTATTTTGTTGTTGTCGATTATTTGTTTTTTGGTTGGCAGTATCAACTGGTAAATATCTAGTATATTACCACTACTCATATCTCCAATGACAATTTTGCCACCAGGGTGATGGAAATGGTGATTAATGGTTAGTGGTAACGAAGGTTATAAGTGACCTGTCTTCTCCAGGACTTCTTAACCCAACTGCATTCCAGTCTTTCAGAAAGAGAAAATTCCAGCACGAATAATCCAACCTCCAGCTCCATTTGTGGCAAGGCCAGCTTCCAGCAGGTTTGGCTGGCTGTCCTGGCTGGGCCTTCTCTCTCCAAGGTCTCTGGGTAGACTGGCTGGGGCCCTCACCCATGCAGACTCGGCACTAGGAAAATTGAATTAAATCGTTAGTGTAGGTCCAGTCAGAGATTCCACAAAATGGACTCAGGGTCTGTTTGAAAAGACTTTTTATAAAAGCGAATCTTGTTCTGCAAGATTTTTAGCAACTCCTTTTTGTAGCTGTCCCTGAGTAGAAGGGCATCACACACATAGAATTGTATCTCTCAGTCATACCAAATGTCTCCCCTGCCTTAGAAATTAGAAGCTGCTCCTGGAGTTGGAACATTAAACATGACTTGGCTCAGACAGCCCGGGGGATAAGGAGGTCAGCGCCAGTGCGGAGCTTCACCTGGGTCTCTCGGCCCTGTGACTGGCTGACAGGAGACTCTTTCAGCTACAGAGTAAGAGGTGATAGGCTGCACTTAGCCCTGTCTTGCTCCCAACCTCAGCACTGAGAAGGCTTAACATCTTTCCCCAAAGGAAGCCTTTTTCCTTAGGAGCCAAGACAGTAAGAACCTCCTTCAGGATGAGAAATTAAGTGAACTGAGGTAGGTCAATCAGGGTCGATGAAAGATGTAATTTATGGAATAAAAGAAGATTCAGGGAAACACGAAGACGGTTGTTTCCAAGTGTCCACACTAAACGTTTAGCCTCAGTTTCCTATCGTTGAATTCCTGGCACTGCCAGCCCGAGAAGAACTTGTGTGAGGACCAGGAAGCGAGTTGGTGCCATTGCCCTGCTTGGGGATGGTTTCGCTTCGTTTTGCTTTCCTAAGAACCCAGAGAAGCAGACAAAGTCAGGTGGCAAGCTGTGCTAGAACGGACAGTGGTGCCCTGAGTTCCAGTTCAGGCTCTGCCCTCACACCCTTCTTTGGGCCTCGGTTTCTTTGCCTCTAAAATTGTTCGCTTCCAAAACTCATTGTGAGTTTAGTTTTAGTCAGTGCTGTCAAGTGGATTCTGACTCCTAGTCACCCTGTGGACAGCAGAGCGGAACCCCGCTCGGTCTTTTTTGCACCATCCTCTCCCCTTCCGGTGCTGTATCAGACCATGCTCTGCTGGTACTCATAGGGTTTTCATGGCCAATTTTTTCAGAAGTGAGTGGCCATGTCCTTCTTCCTAGTCTATCTTAGTCTGGAAGTTCTGCTGCAGCCTGTCCACCGTGGGTGACCCTGCTGGTATTTGAAATACTGGTGGCATAGCTTTCAGCATCACAGCAACACACAGCCACCGCAGTATGACAACCGACTGATGGGTGGTATGGTTCCCTGATGGGGAAACGAAGCTCGGCTGCTGCGGTGAGAAGGCTGAATCTTAACCACTAGACCACAGGGCTCGCTTATTGTGAAGTAGAATAGAATATTTCATAGAATTTGGAGTTTATAGAATGTTTTCACATACATTTAAAGCTTACAACATGTAGGGATGGTATTATTATCTTTATATAATAGAAATGAAAACTGAGGAGAAACCATGTATCTTACTCAAGATCATATTACTCATAGAAATTGAGCTGGAACCCAATTTAGATCTTGGGCTCCAAATTCAGTATAGGCTCCTTATTTTTTTCTTTCTTTGGGGAGGATATTTTTTTATTGTGATAAAGCATACAAAACACAAAATTTGCCACTTTAGCCATTTTCATGTGTACGGTTCAGTGGTGTTAAGTACATTCACATTGTTCTGCAAGCACCACGTCCATCTATCTCCAGGACCTTTTCATCTTCCCAACTGAAACTCTGCAACCTATTAAACACCAACTCCCAACCCCTGGCAAGCACCATTCTGCTTTCTGTCTTTATGCATTTGGATACTCTAGGCTCCTCATATTAGTGGAATCATGAGATATTTGTCCTTTTTTGACTGGCTTATTTCACTTAGCATGTCTTCAAGATTCATCCATACTGTAGCATGTGTCAGAATTTCCTTTTTTAAATATCAAATAATATTCTATCTTGTGTACATACAACATGTTTATCCATTCATCTGTTGATGGACGCTTGGGTTGTCTCCACCTTTTGGCTGCTGTGAAGAATGATCCTATCAACACTACCAATACACTATCCATATTTGTGTACAAATATCTATTCGTGTCCTTGCTTTCATTTCTTTTGGGTATATATCGAGAAGAGTAATTGCTGGGTCATATGATAATTCTAGTTAAATTTTTTTTATTTCTCCTTTTTTGATAGGTGAAGTCAGCTGTTCTTTTAAAGTAAAATAACATAAAAATAATTTCTCACCTCTTGTTATTTACGTTTGAAGCTGTATCTTCCTCTATGTTTTCTTAAATTGGCCATGATATTCTTTTGATACTGTGGCCTAGCTGTATCATTACATTGCTAGTGACAAAAAAGTGCCTTGCATTTATTTTGTGCTTTGCTTCTGCATGCAAAGCATCACACTGATGTTATTTCATTTAACTTTTCAAGGTCTGTGAGAAGAGGATCAAGGGTAGGTATTATTAACCTCATCTTACAAATGACAAAAATAAGGTTTAAGCAAATAAACACACAGATATGGAGAACAAATTGGTGGTTACCAGAGGGTAAGGGGATGAGGGGAGGGTGAAAAGGGTAAAGGGGCCCATGTGTACAGTGACTGATGGCAGCTAGCCTTTGAGTGGTGAACATGATGTAATCTACGCAGAAGTTGAAGAATAATGATGTACACCTGCAATTTATATAATGTTATAAACCAATGTGACCTCAATAAAAATAAATAAAAATAAATAAATAAACAAATAGGTGAGAAGGGTGAACTACTGGAGAACAAAAAATACAAAATAAATAAGGTTTAAGAAAGTTAGATTTTCTTCAGTGAAATTGTAGTAATCATAAAACAAAAATTCAACTTTCTAACTCTTAATCTACTGCTTACTCACAGGGATTTCTGTATACTTAAATGGGCTATATGGTCACGTAATTCTGGTTTGATTCTTGTATGATACTTGCTTTGTAAACTTAGAAAAGTCTCCAAAACTTTTCATGTCTGTTTCCTTGTCTATAAAATGCCAATGCTGTTACTAGCCTCTAAGGAGAGCCTGAAGAATATCCAACAAAAATGGCAGCAAAGAACTTCACAAAAGATGGAGAGTTGGGGCCAACCTAGCGGCGCAGTGGTGAAGTTCTCACGTTCCGCTTCAGCAGCCCAGGGTTTGCTGGTTCGGATCCTGGGTGCAGACATGGCACCGATTGTCAATCCATGCTATGGTAGGCGTCCCATGTGTAAAGTAGAGGAAGATGGGCATGGATGTTAGCTCAGGGCCAGTCTTCCTCAGCAAAAATAGGAGGATTGGCAGCAGATGTTAGCTCAGGGCTAATCTTCCTCAAAAAAAAAAAAAAGATGGAGAGAGAGCAAATTATTGATTCAATTACATAACTACTTAATAATTATTACTAAAGAAGAACCTTAAATGGAAATCCTAAAATTGTTTCTCTGAAATTTCAATGTGATGCTGAAAATCACTTTAAAAACATGAAAGCTTGGGAAAAAAGTTAGTTAAACATGAGTATGGGGCTGGCCTGGTGGTGCAGCGGTTATGCTCTCATGTTCTGCTTCCCTGCAGCCTGGGGTTCACCAGTTCGGATCCCGGGTGTGGACATGGCACCGCTTATCAAGCCATGCTGCGGTAGGCATCCCACGTATAAAGTAGAGGAAGATAGGCACGGATGTTAGCTCAGGGCCAGTCTTCCTCAGCAAAAAGAGAGGAAGATTTGCAGTAGTTAGCTCAGGGCTGATCTTCCTAAAACAAACAAACAAACAAAAAACACATGAGTATGTTCTCATGACTCTGTGCGGCTTCTCTTCAAGTGGCGGGGCCTAGGCCTCTCTTGGGCAGGCTCTGGTTCAGGACTGATGTCAGGTATCTATGCTTCTTCATGCTTCAGGGTCTTTCTCATGCTTTCCCTCTACTTTATATTCATTTCCATCTCTAATGAATTTAGCTTTCAAATCCCTGCTTGAAGTACCACTTCTCTGTTCCCTTCCCCTAATAGTTTCTGCCTCTGTGTTCCCAATGCATAGACACATTTTTCAACATTCTTATAAGATCACATTTTAGTTTGTGGTTTCTCTCTCTCTTTTCCTCTAGGCTGGGAGCACCTTGAGCACAGGCTCTGTCCCATTCATTCTTGTTTCCCTGCTGCTGTCATGGGGCCCAGGATACAACACATGCTCAAAAATTATTTGAAAATGATAAAAAGAATACAAGAATATGAACAAATAAAAAAAGTCAAGGTTGATTTTCAAGGGCATACAAGTCGCTGACACGGAACATAAGAGCCTCCTTCCTATTGCAAAAATAATACCCCTTCCTCTTTCCCCTCAAGATGGTTGTTGACATCACTCTCCTTCCCTCCACTCTCCAATGTTCTAGAGGAAAATTGAATTGAGGCACATGGATTTGGAAAGGCTGACCTCTGGTTTACAGGGATTCAAAAGTAATGTACCACAAAAGCAGCAAGCAAGACAATAAAAAAGCGGTGAGGAGCCAAGAGGTTCTCTGTGACTAAGAGAGGGAGAGATTAAAAAGGGAGAGAAGGTTTTCATTGGTGATTATGAATGGAATTGGGGCTGGGAGGTGGAGAGTCCCTTCCAGGAAGACTACTTCTTGCTCATCTTTCTAAGTAGCTGGCAAATGGTGGACTTCACTATAGGATTATTGAACCCAGCTGAGATTGTGCATAAATTGTTATCAATAAAGAAACACAATTGGTTAGAGATTAGCCAAACAAACCAATTTTAATCAAATAAGAAGGTGTCAAAATCCCAAATGACAACAACAAAGTCACAGTGAACCTGCTTTCCTAATTTTGAGAGTTCCTGCCATGGTAATGGATTTATCTTCCAAAGGATCATTCCTAAATTAGATGTTTGAAGCAGAGAATTCATACGCTATGGAGATGTTATGAGTGGTGGTGGCCGGCACACAAATGCCTATTTTGTCTGTACAGTTAAACACTGGATGCTGTGGTAGAAAGAACCCAGGCTTCAGATGACCAGACTCACTTAGACATGGCCATTTACATTTCAGAAGAAAGCCAGACCCAAACTAGCACCAAGCTAGCGATGGCATGAGGAGTGTCTGAAGGAGTGAGCAGGGGCAGGGAGAAGAAGACAGGAGCAGCACAGTGCTGGAAACCCTCCTGGTGGCTCCTTAGCCCTGGAGCTGAGGGTGCTAAGAGAGACTTGGTTGCTGATCTAATCTTCTGGATGCGTCAGAATTACGTGGTTGTTAACAAACAAACAACAATTCTAGGGCCCTACTGGATCAGAATCTCCAGAAACGGGGCCCGGCCTTGGTGTGTTAAACAAACTCCTTGACTAATTCTCCTGCACAGCCCAGTGTGGGAAACTGTCTCTAACATCTGTTCTCTCTCTTCCAATTAAGAGGCTCTGGAGTGAGCAAAGAAGGGCAGTGGAGGAGGTGGGATCCTGGGAAACCTTGGGGAGTGGCTGAAATATGGAAGGGAAGTCCCTAGTTTTAGTGGCTAGGAGGGGAAGGAAGTTGCAATGGCTCACTGTGTAACTGATGAGGAAACTGAGTCTTAGCCACAGTCACAGAGCAGAGGAGGGAGCTGGGATTCTAACCCAAGCCTCTCTCATTCCCAAGCCTGTGCTCTCATCTGCTGCAAAGTTCTTCCTCTCCCATGTGGTGAGCAGATATCCTTCAGAGCCTGCCAGCACTGCTAAACTGTGAATTCCTAAGAATGTTACACTAACAGTAATGTCCAGTGACAGAGCAAAAAGCTGGAGGCCAGGCCAGACCAACCACATCCGGCGAAGCCTATGGAGGCCGTCTTCCAAATCTCCTTTTTGGCCTCCATGTGCTGGTAACTTTGCCTCAATTCTCAGTTCCTCCAGCCATAAATGAAGATAATAATATTTACGTATCTTCTTCACAGCCCTGCAGTAAAACTTAACTAGTTCATGTTTATTATGTACTTTGAAGATGAAAAGCTCTGTGTAAGAGCTCCGTGCCATGATTCCATGTTTCTTGATTTTATTCGACAGCTCTAGAGCTCTACATTCTATAGACTCTTCTTTTTCTTTATTTTTTGTTGTTTCTAACCTGGTCCAAACCAGGAACTAGTGGAATTTCTTGAGCTTTTCTAAGTGTAAATGGTTTGAAGGATCTAATTGCTGGCTAGGATTGAGGGGAGGGAAGGAGAGAGGAAAGAAGCGTGTCTGAACAGAAACTCCACACATTCCAATGTCTGCCCCCAACCTGGAATTCTGTGGCTCTCCCAGTGTTTGCTTTGACCTCTGGCTCGTTGCGTTGTGTATTTATAGTCTCAGACCTCCTGGCCCTTCAACTCTCTTTCACCACTGCTGTGCCCACCCCCCCCCCCAACTTGTGCCCACAAGCAACAATCCCGATGAATGTGAGATGTTGGAGGAGGATGGAAACGTGTTTTTTGTGCAGTATTTGGCAATTTTAACACTGCTTTATGGAAGCATTAATTGTTGTGAAATCTCTGCTCTTTAAAGTACTGATCCTTACTCTTTGCAAGAGATGGTGAGCGATATATCATGAAAGAGAGAGTAGTTTTTAGTCCTATCGAAATAGTTGAATTAAGTGATGCTTTCAACATAATGGTAAAAATATTACTGTTTTTAAACACACAAACAAAAAAATTTATTAAACATTAAAATTTGGTAAGGCAACTCCTCTTTCAAGAAACAAAACTCAATACAAAACTGTGTTTAATTTGAAGACTTGAAAGCCTCGGTTAGTGTTCTGGCCAGCCTTCTGCCTCAATTCCTCTAAGTGGCTTAACTGCTCAGTGTACAGGCCGGCCCTCAGCCGAGCTGAGGAGTTGGGGCAACTCATCTCTGGCATCCGAGGGTCTAGTCATATACTCTTCTATTGAGCTCCTTCTGTTACTCCACGCTCCTAACTCCTGTTAGGCACAAATAGGAGTTGTCCCAGATATTTTCCATTGGTTCCTTCGGTCCCCCTTCCCCCCGCATCTCTCCACCCTTCTCCAGTCTGCATGGGAAGGATGAGAGCAGGAGTGATGTCCCAAGTTTGAGGGTGGCCACCAGGAACACCACAGAGAGGTCAAAAGGTCAAGGGCTGAAAATGATGCATGAAGTGCATGGTGGTCCTAGGTCTGCCAGGGAAAATGAGGGTTTCGTATTTTAGTTTAGGAAGCGTTATAAACACATATGCATATTACATGTATTGCTATATGTATATGTAGATATTTGTAGGTATATCTAAAAGAATAAATTGAGTGCCCTGTGTGTAACCTGCACACACAGCCTAAGTTGGAGCCAGAGCTCAGGAAACGGATGAAATTATAGCGGACCCAGTCCTGACCAGTCAGGTGCAGGACAGTGGTCAAAGTGAACAGATAAGCCTGGCTCTCCTCAGCTTTCAACAAAATGAAGGGAGTGGATCTGTCCCACTTTTCTTTATTTTAGGAGTATAATGGTTGGCTTGATTGGGGTAAGAGAAAAATATGAGAAAGAGAAAATTAAAAAGACATTGTGTTAGCAGCATAATGTTCAGCCAGGATCCATTCCTGGAACTTCTCTACTTGTTTCCATGAGATCTATGACATAGGAAATTCCTCTTTGGGAACTTTCTGGAGTATGGCCACAAGAAACCCCTCTCCCAAATGTTTTTCTGAGAATCCATGAAATTTCCACGTCTTCAGAAGAACATTCTCTGGAAGCAGATTGATAAACCTGAAGTGAGTCTACTCCAGATGCTGGTAGGAAACCACTCCATCCTCCTTTCCCAGGCTCTGGGGTGACGCTCAGCATCTTATGGAAACGGGACCCTGACTCCCATCGGCCACGTTCCTCCACCTCTGTGACTCTAGCAACTCAGGCTGTAGGTGTTGAAATGTCTTTGTTGATAAATGAAAATCCTTCTGATAAGACTTACATTTTATACCTTAAGAACAAATCTAGTGCCTCTCTCTTGAGGCCTTGTGGGAGGCAGGGTGGTGGCCCTAAGAACTTGCCTGGCAGACCTCGAACTCCAGGCCTGTCTGCTGCTCCCTGGACTCCATCGCTGCTTTTCTGCTGAGGCCATGCTGCCACGACCACTCCCAGCCAGTGAGGAACTAAAGTGGACCCGTTCCTGGGCGACACCAGACTCCTCTGATGGTTGACTTTGACTCAGGGACTCTATTTGACCAAAGTGATGACAAACATTTTTAAAATCTTCATTTCAATGTTAAGTATGGAATATATAGTCAACAGTGATATGATGGAAGAATTTAGAATGGATTATTGAGTAGTCAAAAATCTGTACCAAAAATGATGCAAAGAATATTAAAGTATGGACAAATCATTATAATGCTAACGATGATGGTGATGATGATGACGAGGAATCATAAACTTGTTAGCATTCGCTATCTGGCACTGTTGTAAGCGTTTTATATATATATATATTTTTTTAATTAATGTTATGATAGATTACAACCTTGTGAGATTTCAGTTGTACATTATTGTTAGTCATGTTGTGGGTACACCTCTTCCCCCTTTGTGCCCTCCCCCCACCCCCCCTTTTCCCTGGTAACCACCGATCAGATCTCCTTGTCAATATGTTAACTTCCACCTATGAGTGGAGTCATATAGAGTTCGTCTTTCTCTGACTGGCTTATTTCGCTTAACATAATACCCTCGTTTTATATATTTTTTTAATACAAATTCTTTACCTTTTTAGTGGGTGCAAATGTATAATGATACAGAGACAACTAGCTTCTAATTTTTTCCAAGATGCTGAGTTTCTACATTAATGCAGTTAAGTTAATATATAAATAGAAGTATGCACATATGCCACAAATGTCATTTTACTGAAGTTCTAATGCCTGTGAGGAGATGAACTGAATGGAAATTAAAGAGTAAGGATTTTTATGTATATGTGAAACGGTATTCAGTACAGAGTGTAATGCTGGCATGTAGTTTATTGGAAGAATGAAATCTCCCAATGAAATGAACAGTTATTAAAATAAGCATGTTCTTCCTATCGTTAGAACCAGAAAAAATACGTTCTCTAAGACAATGTTTCACAGACTAGTCTATTAGATTCTCTTCATGGTGATTACCTGAATTTTGAGAATTCAGCTTATTGAAACACAGGCTCCTGAGAATCATTTTCCCGACAGCCCGTTTCAGCTGTCTCAGGTGGGGCACAGGAGTTTGCGTTGTACCCAGCTCCCTCAGATGATTCCAGTACACACTAAACTCTGAGTCACTGCTAACAGTTAGGAAGCAGCAAGTGTTAACATTTGAAAATGATGGCTGTTTTTTGATTCAGATTTAGAGTTTGGTTATCTGTGGGTTTACATTCAGACCATTCAAAAAGAAAGGTAGGGGCCGGCCTGTAGCTGAGTGGTTAAGTTCGCGGGCTCCGCTTCCACAGCCCAGGGTTTCGCTGGTTTGGCTCCTGGGTGTGGACAGGGCACCGCTCATCAGGCCACGTTGAGGTGGTGTCCCACATGCCACAACTAGAAGGACCCACAACTAAGAATATAGAACTATGTACTGGGGGGATTTGGGGAGAAAAATCAGGAAAAAAAAAAAAGAAGATTGGCAACAGTTGTCAGCTCAGGTGCCAATCTTTAAAAAAAAAAGAAAGGTAATTCTTTTATCCCAGGAGGAGGGTACATCCGGATCGTGGTCAGGCAGCAGTAGACGTTAGCGGTGATGGGCTCCCATTGCTCCGGAGATCAGAGAGGTGAGTCCAGGGAGGGGCCCCTCAACCCAGCAGTGGGGCCCAATTAGTCTGTTGTTTCTGTTTGTATACTAATTAAACCAAAGTTGTGGGGCAAAAATGTTCAGTCTGTTCTGAGCTGTGAGCTAAAGGACGTCTCTCAGCCAGAGCTAATATCATAAATAAACTGGCTGTGGAAGACAACGCGGCCTGAAGACTCATTCACCATGGAAGTCATTTGGGAGAGTTTCCGGGTTCACGAAGAGAGACCACGAGAGCAGTTTCCTGACATGATATTCTGAAGAAACATCAGAAATGTATGTGCTCTTACAACCACGGTTTCTAAAGGGAGATGAGGCGCCCGACTGAGGTAGAAAACGAAAACAAGGAGCCTGTTACTTGTTCAGACATCTCTTCATTGTTGGGGTCTTTCGTGGGGAGTAATCCCGCTGATAAAACGAGGGACAAAAGAGGGTGGACTTTTTAAAGGAGTTGAAAAAAAAGTACAAAGTGAGAAAAACAAAGGGAGATAAGGATAAGGAAAATGAGAGAACAAAGAAGACAATCTGATTGCTTTGAGATTTTTGGTTTTAGATGCATCACTGTTAGCAGTTTTCTGGAAAGAACCGTGATCCTAGGTTTTAATTAAATAATTTTCCATCCATTTTTTCTTTGACTGTAAGGAAACAATCCTGAGACATCCCACTGAATTGGAAGCATCTTCCTGCATCCTGTATATCTGATGGTTTAAGTTGAAAATCTAGGTCACAGAGGAAAAATTTTAGAAAGGAGTCCCCTGATGCACTAAACATATTTCTATTGAGACGTTCCCCCTGCTAGGGCCTTCTGAAGATAAATGACTGCAAACATGGAATTTACAGCTCTGGCTACAACCCCGAAGGTAAATTTACATGACTCCAGGGAGCAGTGCAGCATTTGGCAGGGACCTATAGGATAAACGGCACTTTCCTACGGCTGGGAAAATGCCAGCAGAGGCTACTGTCCCTGGAAATTATCTTGTGTTCTATTATGGGAATTCACCAGGTCCATTTGGAACCTGCTTACAAATTCCTTGGCAAAAATTACAATGGTACCAACTGCTTTTACTGTTATTTTGTACCCTGAAGAGCAGTAGTTGGAAACACAAGTGCTTACAGGGGCCAGGCTGAAAACACATCTGAGTGAAGCAGGCTGTGACTAAGAGTATTAGAGATGCAGAGAACTGGAGAACATGGGCTCAGTCTGAGAGCCCGGCAAATCCACACCTACATCCATGAATCAGTACAGCTTCCCCCCATCCTCCCTTTCTGATACCCAGGGGTAGGAATGATAGAGAAAATAACAGGGCTCTGTTAGGAACCCTAAACCATCCAAGTCGTGCTACACCCAGGCCATTACTTTGTAAATTCTGAGATAGGCCAAATCAAGATTACACGCATTCCCAGGTTTCCCTCTTTCTGTCTTCTTTCTATTCCTATTTTTTTCACTTATCTTTTAAATCAGTGTAGCAAGAACTAGTTATAAACATCCACCATACGGAGGTAGGCCCCATATGAATCTCTAAAGAATAAAATAGAGTCTCTGACCTCAGGGATATTTAGAATGTCTAGAGAAGGCAAGAAATAAACAAGAGAAAAAGCAATATGGAATACATAACCCAAAAGATGTCTCCAGGTGGTTAGCAAATGTATTGCCATGACTCCAGAGGAACTACACATCAAAGTGAAATGAACTGCAGTGCTCTCAGATTTCTTAAACAAGATGTGACTTGAAAAGGAAGTAAGATTTAGCTAGTTAGAGGAGAAAAGAGGGGAGAGGACAGCTTAGGTGATAGGGACGGAGTGAGCAGAGGAATACAGGAAGGGCAAATTTTTATCCTTCCTTTCCTTCCTTCCCCTTACCCAAACTCTAAGGAACCAAAGATGAGTGGGAAATGTTGGGGGGAGGTGTTGTCCTGACTGCATGGGGAAAAGCACTTTTTATCCTTGTATTCTGGAAAGCCCTTATGAGTTTATCTTACTCATTACAGATTCTGAATTACTAAGTGCTTTGTGGCTCTGGCCTGGGACTATGCCAAGGAAAGCACTAAATCTACATTTTGGAGCAGGAATTAAGTCTTATACAGAATATGAGGTAGCATAGTCTTTGAAAATAACAGAAAACACAACTCAAAATGTCTTAGACAATAAAGAACTGTAATATCTCATGTAACAAAAAGTGCAGAGGTTGGGAATATTCTCCAGGGCTGGTTAGTGCAGTGACTTGACAACATCATCAAGACCTAGATTCTCTCCAGTTTTCCTCTCTGCCATCCTCTGAGTATGTTGCCTTTGTGCTCAGAGTAGCTCTCCTGATGGTTGCAAGATGGCTACAGCAGTTCCAGATGTCGCATCCAGACATGAAAAGGTCCCACGACGGAAGATAGCATCTCCTCCTCTGAGCCTCTGTTTAGGACTAAGTAAATCTTTCTCATAAAGCCTCCAACAGACCTCCCTTGATGTATTCTCGCCAAAATTGTGTCATACGTCCCTTAAAAACCAATAATTGTTACGAGGAATGTGATTGCCACGGTCGACTCAGACTAATCAGGATTTATCTCTAAGTAGCGTTGGAGGAGGGAGGGACACCAGACAAAACAAAGGTTCTGTTAGGAACAAAAACAAAAGAAGAAGAAGAAAGAGGAAGAGAAGGAGAAGGAGGAGAAGGAGTCTGCTGGGTAGATGTGGTTTTAAAATCTGTCCACAAATTCTATGATACCGCTCCCTTTTAAGAAGTTGAGAGGCCAGCCCGGTGGCGCAGCAGTTAGGTTCACACATTCTGCTTCGGCGTTCCGGCGTTCACCGGTTCAGATCCTGCATGTGGACACGGCACCGATATAGAGTAGAGGAAGGTGGGCACGGATGTGAGCTCAGGGCCAGTCTTCCTCAGCAAAAAGAGGAGGATTGGCGGCAGATGTTAGCTCAGGGCCGATCTTCCTCAAAAATAATAATAATAATTAAAAAAAAAAAAGAAGTTGAAACTAATTCCCCTCCCCTTGAGTGCCACGCCTCCCAAGCAGCCAATGAGAGGCCCACTTAGTGAGGAACTGAGACCTCCTGCCCACAGCCATGTGAGTGTGCCATCTTGGAAGTGGATCCTTCAGACCCAGTCAAGCTTTCAGATGTCTGCAGCCCCCACTAACAGCTTCACAGTGAGTAAATGGAGACCCTGAGCCAGGATACCCCAGGCCCAACTCTTGAATTCCCACCCACAAAAACTGTAAAATAATAAATGTTTGTTGTTTTAAAGCACTAAGTTTTGAGGTAACTTATAGGTTAGGTAACCAATCGTGACTGGTAGTTCTTCAGGGAACTTGAGTATTCATTTTGTATATGGAAATCATACCATGTCTTAAAATTGTTTTACTGAAACAAGAGATTGCTTCGAGTCATTGGATGAGGTGGAAAGAATTTGGATATAGAAATTAATAGAATGCTAACCTTGGCTCTGTCACTAAGAAACCTTATAAGCAGTTTCACTTCTCTTGATCTTAGGCTCATTATCTACAGCATAAAGGAACCAAACTAAATGCAGGCTGATGCCTTGTCCAGCTCTCAAATTCCATGGATACGTGAGATGCTTGAATCTTACTAAGTTTTAGGTTGTACAGCGCAGCATTAAGAACACCAGCACTAGAATTAGATGCCTTGGGTTTAAATCCTAGTTTAGTCACTTATTAAATAATTGTTCTAGGATGTGTGATGTTACCATTTTAAGCCTCAGTTTCCTTATAGGTTTGTTGAGAGGATTAAATAACATAATGCAGGCAAAACTCTTAGCACGTGTCAATCAGTTTCAGGCAATTGTTGTTCTCTGTATTATAGTAGCACATTTTTAAAAAATAAACAAACTTTTGAAATGACAGAGTTGTAATTTTGTGGTACTTTATAGATAGTTGATAGTTCACTGGGCTTCTGGATAATCAATGCCAAGGAAATCCTCGTAATCAATATGTAAAGTGCATTTCATAGGAACTTGGAGCACACTTTTATTATTTTTAAAAGCATAGAAATTTATATGTGGAGCTTTGCCTTATGATTTATTGCTGGTCATACCCTGGATCAGGAAGTCAACCCCGAATTACAATCTCATCCCTACAGGAAAGTACAGTCTGCTATATAATGATCTATTTTTACATGTGTTTCTAGGAGCCCTTCACAGCGGAAAGTTAGGTGGCCTGTGCTTCCTTGATTGTTCCACACAGCACGACCTGTAGTAGGTACTCCATTAGATTTTTTATTAGTATAAAGCTTAATAGAAATCTAAGTCAGTTTCTGTTTGTGCCTTAGAATTTGATCGTTAATAAAGTTCGTTGTCCACCAGGTGCTCTGGGCCTGGTTCTGCCAAGTTGGAAGTCTCTCTTCTAGGTCTCTCTGACTTCAGCTGCTGGCTGGACAGACAATCAGCAGTCCTCTGACAGACTGCTGCCTTTCTCATTCGTATCCAGAATGTTAGGCTCCCTTTGGCCCAGATCTGTTTTCTGGGATAAGTTTCCAAAATCAATATCTGATGTCTCTATTTGCTCTGGCACCTGCCATTGACTTAGGTAGTGGCAAACAGGGTTAGAATATTCTGAGCTTTCCATCTTTCTGTTGTACAGCTAGGGTCACTTGAGGCTCCAGACTAACTCGCCAGCTGGAAGCACAGAGTATTCTGGGCAGAATTCATTGCCAATGGGCATGGGCTGGGCTTGGCAATCGAGAGTCAGGAAGGATCCAGTTCCCAATGCTCTTGGGTTCTGAATTTTTAAATAAAGCTTTGTTTTATGGGCTAAGACTTAAAAATATAAATTATTTTTGTTGTTTCTTTTTCCTATGATATTTTGCTGTCATCAATTCCTCTAGAGCCACAATGCAGTCACCCAGAAGCCTATAGTTCTCCTATCAGTCTTAATGGGGCAACACTCCAGACATCTCTGATTGACCTTGTTGTGATCTGTCAGCACGAACCACCTAACAAATTTATGTCTTGAATCAGTTTCTATTGCTGCTGTTCTCTTGTCTTTATTCTTCTCGATTTTATGTAAGTTGATAAGGTCCCCTCTTCTTGCCTTAGGTTTCTAGACTAGAATGCAGATTTTTTATACAACAGCATTTATATGGTTGGCTCTGCTTTCCTTTCATTATTTCAGGTGCCCACCTGCTTCGTGATCTGCACTTGCTTGTTTATCTTACATTTTACATACCACTTCTCTTTTATCAGGCAAAACCATGTTCTTTAAGAGGAAAATTTCACTGAGCTTTACGTATGTTGAACAAAATTTCCAAACCCTGATGTCTAGTTTCTTAATCTCAGTGTTCCATAGTTTTTAGGAAATTCAGAAACAGACTTGTTTGTATGAGGAATGAATGTTTTATATACTATTCAGGAAATTTAAAATCCTAGACCTTTGGATTCCCTTATTGTAATTGTATTCAAATTTAATATTTGACACAATCAACAGAGTGAAAAGGCAAGCTATGGAATGGGAGAAAATATTTGCAAGTCATGTATCTAATAAGGGGTTAACATCCAGAATATAAGAAGAATTCCTAAAACTCAACAACACCAAAAAAACAAGTAAACCAATTGAAAAACAGCCAAAAGACTTGGATAGACCTTTCTCCAAAGATGATATACAAATGGCCAACAAGCATATGAGAAGATGCTCATCATCACTAATCATTAAGGAAATGCAAATCAAAGCCACAATGATACATCACCTTACACCCATTAGGATGGCCACTATCAAAAAAACAGAAAATGTCAAGTGTTGGTGAGGTGTGGAGAAACTGGAATTCTTGTGCACTCTTGGTGGGAATGTAAAATGATATAGCTGCTATGGAAAACAGTAGAGTGGTTCCTCAAAAAACTAAAAATAGAATTACCATATGATCCAGCAATTCCATTTCTGAGTATATGCATATATATATGTGTGTATATATACCCACAGCTATTGAAAACAGGATCTTGAAGAGATATTTGCACACCCATGTTCATAACAGCACTATTCACAATAGCTAAGAGGTGAAGCAACACAAGTGTCCAATGACAGATGAATGGATAAACAAAATGAGGTATATACATACAATGGAACATTATTCAACCTTAAAAAGGAAGGAAATTTTGACATATGCTACAACATGGATGAACCTTGAGGACGTTATGCCAAGTGGAATAAGCCAGTTATAAAAAGACCGTATGATTCTACCTTATGAGATATCTAGAGTAGTCAAATACATAGAAACAGAAAGTAGAATGGTGGTTGCCAGGGGCTTGGGGAGGCAGAAAAAGGGAGTTGTTATTTAATGGGTGTAGAGTTTCAGTTTTACAGGATGAAAAAGTTCTGGACATTGGTTGCACAACAATGTGAATACACCTAATACCATTAAACTGTGCACTTAAAAATGGTTAAGATGGTAAATTTCATGTGTTTTTTACCACAATATAACACCTAATGTTTGTATTTCACATATCTGCAGTACATAATATGCATTAATTTTTTCTTAGGAATGTCATGTCTTATCAAGGGTCATATCTTTACTTAGACAGCTTTACAGCCAAATGGACTTGGCCCTCCACTCCTAACCAGTGTCTCGGCCGGAATAGGCATAGGATAAGATACCAACACCCAAAAGTAACTAAGTTAGTAACTGATGATGACCTTGTGGCACTAACACATATTTTTATTAAATACCCCTTAAGTAGCCTGGATTATGTCCATTGGGGAATGACAAGAGTGCTTCTTTTTTCCTTTGAGCAGGGGAAATGGATTTGGCCAAGCGAGACTGAAGTTCTGGAGGGGTGGAGGCATGGAGTGGTGTTGTGCCTCTATGTTGCGCAGTTTTCACAATGGGCTTTCCTAAGTGTACAAGACAGCAGTGGCAGTGCCCTTGTGCCATACTTGCCAGCCTATGGTATAGGCTAGATGGCTAAATGGCCAACCACTGGGGTAGGGGAGGAAGGCTGTTTCCTGCCTGTATAGCCCTTTCAAACAGGGTTAAATGCTCAGCAGGTGCACAGGGCAGGAAAGGTAATCTTAGCAGAGGGAAACCACAGGAGCAGACACGTGGAAGTATGAAATACTAGGTGCTATTCAGTGAACCTAGGAGAACCAGGCACGAATTTCAAAGGATGAATAATAGGAATGAATACATCTTAGTCTTGTTTGTGTCCCCAGTTCTTGACAATAAATTCCATTGAAGTGAACTAGTTTCAAGAACTTGAAAATATTTAGATGTGTGTGTCTTTGGTTAAAGAGGAAATAAGTTGGGAGGGCTTACATATAATTAGACACATACGTATACATGCAAAAAGAAAGATTATTATCTTCTGAAAAGTCTAAACACTTGGCAGAAAAATCTGCCAAGCTGACTCATCTGGCAAGATGTCTGTCAGTAGTTATTTTTCTCAATCACATTTGTGGTCACTTTATTTGTTTCTTCTAAGACACTCATATCAATTTTTTGATAGGAATTTCAGGTCATTTGAAAGGCCAAACAGTAAGTATTTCAATTAAACAAAAGGCACTACCACAATGCCAAAAAGCTCTTACCATATTTAGCTACAGTGAAAACATCCAGAGCAAGTGTTAGGGGTTATGATGGAAGGGAATTTTTTTTCCAGAAGAGCTGAGAGAAATAATTGTCTTCATACCCTGATCATTTGGACCCAGAAGAACACATGCCAAGAAAAGGTCAAGAAGGCTGAAGGTGAAAGCCACATGGAAAGGTAGAAAGGAGATAGCTGCCTTTTCATGGGGAGCGGTTTCTGCACCTGCCACCAACTTCCTGATGTTCCCCAATGGCTGTTTAAGTTGAAAACTTCCAACTCCTACCTTACAGGGGCTCTGCAGCCAGAGCTACCAGGTTCAAGGGGGTATGGGGCTCCTGATGAGTTTTACAGAACTTGAGGAACTCTCTCCACATTGCGTGTGTGTGTGTGCATGCGTGTATGTTGACGCCAGAGCTACCAGAGTGGATGCTATCCTGACTCATGGAATCTTTGTCACTCACCATTTCTGAAATTGCCAGTAAGTGCTTGGAAGCAGTTGTAGCCCCCAGTCCCATAATTCCGGAGGAAGCATTGGTCTAAAATAAGGGGGACAGATACTTCCACGATGCTTGCAGAAGAACTCCAGTGGGAAGTCTGTTTCTACCTGTTTAGCCATGTCCCTTTACAACTGAGTACCTCCTGAGACTTTTTAAGTGTAAAATCAACCGCACCTTTTACCTCTCCTACCCCTGGCTCTCCCATTGATAAACTGATAAAAATTCTGCAGGAGACCCAGCTTGTTCAGGCATAGCTCTCCACTTCTCTTCTTCACGTCAGCTATGTTAAAGATTATCTGAAATTAAGAAAACTCAGATTAAGACTAGGTGCTGGGATTCTTCCTTGCCATGCCTAATTCTGGCTTCTTGGATGATTTTTATTATCCTCACGGCTTTAACTGCAGAGCAGCTGCTGCAAGATTTTAGACTTTTGAAGGTGTTGCACAGGGGTGTTCGAACTTGATTGGGGAAACTTACAATGGTTTGCATGGGCATACTCCTGGTTTTTCTTTGCCCTAAGAGCTAGTAGCGTTTTTGTACATGTTGAGCAAGAAAGCAAAGATAAAATCATTTACATTCGTTCTTATTGCTTTTGATCACATAGTAAATGTGGCAAAACAAAAGGATGTTATCTAATTACTGCTTTATCTCTCCTATTGGTTCATAAGTTCTTTAAAGGCAATGTCTGTGTCTGATTCATTTTTGGCATCTTGCAAAGCTAGTTCTATACCTTACAAATAGTAAATTATCAAAAAAGTTTATGAACTAAGTGAATAACATTAATAAGAAAAGTGTCTCAAAGTTGCTTTTAGCCAACACTGCACGAGGCTGTGGGAATTAACCCCACTGGGCTATTACATTCATCAGCTCGCTTACCTGTCTCTAAACATGACAAGAGAAGGATCTGATAATCAGAAGTTTTGTCCTTATCTGAAAGGAGTTAAAGGGTTTTGTCATTTGTTCTGAATTGACTTCTGCACTCAGCAAGCTGTTTTGAAAAGTAAGTTGTATTTCTAAATCCGTTAAGGAAGTTGGGCCTTATGTGCCAACCTTTGGACTGAAGATCTACTGATCTCTGGACCCAGCAGCAGTGGATCAGGAATTTTGAGCTGCTTTTCCAGGAGCAGTAACGAATTGGCGTCTATCCATCTCCATTGCCACACTCACACATTTGCCCCATCACCATTGTGCTAAATAATTAATTAAAAGCACTTTTGAGGCAATAGCTGGACTTAGCGGTACACTCTGGGCAATTAGACAAGATCAGTATAATTGGCCTATCTGACGATTGAACCTGTAGTCATAACCTCATCAACAACATGTTCTAGCAGATAAAGCTCTTTGCATAAATATATATCACATTCCTGACCTTTCCATGAAGAAATATATAAGAAAGGAAACAAACACACAAATATATATGTCGTGCAACGATTTAAGAGTGTGTTTGAGCATGTTTGTAAAATAGTAGTTTCTGTAGCTGTTTCTAAGGTCTGGGAACTTGATTTGTCCTAAAAACTCCTAGGTTCTTATCCACATGTCTATCAACATCTCTCGTAAACAGAGACTCAAACCTTCAGAGAAGGCCAAAACAACAATTCTCTCTTCCATTAGTGCTTCTCTGAGGCTATCAGCTCCCTGCCCCGAACTTCTTGCCTCCTCCCTCCCTCCTTTCTCTCTTCCTCTCTCCCTACTTTGCCGCCTTCCTTCCTGCCTGCCTTTCTTCTTTCCTTCCATCCACAAATAGTGTTGGACCAGGCACTAAAATGTCACTGTGACTACAGGAGTGAACAAGAGACCCCAAATTCACCTTCATGGAATTTATATTGTCTCATGGGAGAGAAACAATAAAGAAGGTAAGTACATTACGTTTGTAGCAGATTAGATGATGATGGTGCTACGGAGGAAAGTAAAGTAGAGAATGGGGACAGGGATTCCTGGGAGAGGAGGTGGTGACATTAAACAGTGTGTTCCAGGAGGGCCTCACCGAGTAGACAGCATTTAAGCAAAGAACTGAAGAAGGTGCAGGACCAAGCCCCAAAGCAGAGACGTCATATCAAAAGCCAAAAGTGAATGGCCCTTGGGAATAAATGGCAGACCCTCTTTACTTGATTCTATGGTGACCATGCGTCAATTATGCATTAAGAAGTATCTAATGACTTATCTTTGGCAGAAAGACAGAAAAATGGACACCTGAATCTCTCTCTTCTTCCTCTGATTTAATCTCAAAGAAGTGGTGAAGACTACACTCTGACTCTCCACAGAAAGAGAATTTCTTAGACAAGGAGGGGAGACGACCCCTATTGTCATAGGTCCAAAGCCTGAATGGCCCTCCCCGTCACCCAGCACCCAGACAAAACTCAAGGGCGAAGTCAAACTCCTTCACACAGGAAATAGTCTTATTCTCAAAATTTCAACCAATAAAAGAAAAGGGTGGAGAGGGCAAAAGAGGGGAAATTTGAGCAGAATCTACAGCGGAGAATTTAGGTTTTGCTGAGCAAGTCCAGATATGCCCACAGCAACCAGGAGAAGCTCTCAGGATAATCCTGCAGATGAGGTCCATGTTTGCCTGCATGGCCCGATGTGCAGATGTTAGCAAGCGAGCCTGTCTGAGAGAAGGGAGGCATCCTTGCCACTGCTGCTATCGATATTTTAGTATTTAACAACACTGGTGAATGAATACTATATTCTAGATCCTGTGATAAATGCTAGAAATGCAAACACAAACAAAATGCAGGTTTTGTCAGGTTTGGATGAGTTCACCCACCATGAGTTTATATGGTTCCCAGCCAAAGTGCACTAAAGGTCACTAACTGCTCCTCTCTGGTTTAGTTCTCTTAGATCCACATAGTTGTAAATTAGGATAATAATGGGAAGAATAATGTCTATGTCAGATATACATAAAATACTACCCAAATATAACTTGAATGGAAGATGGAATCCAAAATAAGTGGGGTCTTACATCCCAAAGGTCTGATTATTTTATAGATAACACAGGGCAAGAAAGTCTTCCTTGTTTTTGCTTGGTGTAAACATGAATATCATGATGAATATTTTAAGTTAGTATATGAATGTCCTGCCAAGTTATCCATCTTGAATCTGGAAGAAGGCTGATAACCATGTACTCTGGGAAGAATATTCTTCTGGACCCAACAACTATCGATAATTTATTGAATCTGCTTTCACTTCAGAGCACCTATTTCCCAAGAAGAGGCAGGCTCAAGTCTTTGAACCCAAACACGGCCAAAGGAGGTCAAAAGCCTTTTTTCTACTTTTGCACACATGCCAGACGAGAGTCAGGTCTGTTGCGGAGGAAAAAAACTTTTCCCCTATTACCTCCCAGGTTCTCTGCCTGGGGCCCTGTAAATTCAATGGACAAAAAGCATATTAACAAGAGAAAAACAAACAGAAATTTATCAACGTGTGCACTGTACCTACACACAGGAATACTTAGCAATGAGTAACTGAAAGAGGTGGTTAGAACTTGGGCTTATATACTGTCTTAAGGAAAGAACAATACATTTTTAAAGAAGTGATGAGACTGTTTCTAGGGTGGCAAATTGTGGGAAAGTAAATATATGGGGGAACGAATGGAAGAGAAGGACTAGTTAGTGAAGTTTGCTATGTAGATTCCTAAGTGCCCTCTGGGCTGATAAGAGTCTAGAAGTTTCTCTGGTGATTAGCTTTTATCTTTCCTGGTAGAGAGGGGAGGGGGGGACGCTTTACAAATTTATGTCCTGCTTTTAGGCAAATAGGAGGAGGGCAGAGAACTTTTCTTGTATCTTCTTCCTGATTGCCTTCAGCTCAAAATAATTCTTATGCCAATGTGGCATATTTTGGGGTAGCATATTCTGCTATATTTCATATCATGACACATTCCTATAGTTATGACTCTATGGCCAACCAAGCATTTTTCTTGCCTCCACAAAGAATTCAACCCATTTGTAGATATATCTGCTGAATTGTGAGTTTCCAGTACTTGAAAACAATGCAAAGCAAAAACACCATCTTGCCTGTCTTTACAAGGAGCTGTTTACATTCACCTATTTATAGTCAAGTCTTGACTTTTGCACTAAATGGAGCAGATCTATGGATAACCTTAAATGGCATGTTTAAAATTATTGACATTTGACTTCAAAATATGTTCTGGAATGGCATTTGGTGATAGAACTGTTATTCTAGTACTAAACTCTATTTGAATTTATTTCAAAGGTAGTAGTGAATATTCGCTAGGAAGATCTGATTGCAAAGGTTCTTAGTTTCCCAAACCCCCTTGTTGATTCTTCTCCATTCTCTAGTCGATGTTCTCTCACCAAACGTTGAGTTTGCTTTCCCTGAAACTTTCGTGGAGTAAAAGAAATGCTGAAGTACTTGGGTGTCAGAGTTTCTCTGATTATGAAATAAACAGAAGGAAATTAGATATTGGCCAGCAGTGAGAACCAATATAGAGTCATAATGAAAATTTCTGACAGATTAAGAGAACAAAAGGAAAAGAAAGTTTCCAAGATTTGCTCTGGTCTAGCAGAAAGTGCTGTGCAATCAGATAATCAGCAAGTGCCTTGCCTTTTATTAGCTGTCTGACTTTGGGCAACTTAGAAGAATAATCTATGTTGTTGTGAGGGTTCCATGTTGTAGTGAGGATCAGACAGAGCTGTAAAGCGCCTTGTTCAGTGACAATCAGTGGTGGCTCCTAGAATAGTCAGTATTCAGTACACAGTTATTAAAGGAATGGAGCTAGAACAACAATAATATATAAAACTTTGTAAAAAAATAGATAAAATAAAATTATTATTACATTTTTATGCAATTCAGAAATAACCTGGGTCACTGTTATTTGGGGCAGGAGGCAATAAAAGGCAAACAGCTTCACTTTAATAGTGAGAGGATTTATTCCATCCTCTGCAAGCGAGACATTATCCAAAATTGTGGTGTTTAATAGTTACTGCTGAGAGAATTGGAATTTTTAAAGAATTCCAGGAAACCAGAGGCTTCAAGGTAATGAATCATGGAGAAAGGAATCACCGTTTTCTGAGCAGAGGTTGATTCTCTAATGTTAAAACAAGGTCACAGACTTTCCATTACCTTAACTTAAACTGACCTCTTCTAATGACAAAGCCAGTATGACTCAGGGAAACCCTGAAGACTTGGCCAGTGAGAAAGTGTCTCTTTCAGCCATGGACATAGATCTCTTGTACGGGCTTGAACTTTTAGCTGTTTTACCCTTCTCTGCGTCTGCTTCCTTCTTTGGCCTTTTCTTTATTCCAATCTTAATTTCATTTGGGTATTTACTGCTTACTTTCCTAAGATTTATGTGACCAGTAGTAGTATATATACGTATACTATGTGTGTATTTGTGTATGTGCGTGCTTGTGTGTACCTCAACACATTCTAGTCTCTTGCTCTTTCTATTTAATAGCATAGAACCATGACCTTTCTCTTCATGTTACTTGTGTTCCCTATGTGGAATTGGGGTGACCCTCAGCCCAGTACAGAGTACCATCAACTTGTCCTAGTCTATTCTCAGAGTGTAATCCCTGAGCTTCCTCATGACAGTAACTGCAAGTCCAGAGGTTCATCTTTCTTCTTCTAATAAACTCTTCATTAGGCATTCAAAGGTCCTACGGTGTACAGGAGCGACTTGAGGAGGGTCCAGTTGGAGTGATACCAGGGTCTGTGGTACAGGGGCCTTGACTGCTGAGTGGAGGCTCATCTCAGAGAATCACAGGCAAAAGGGAGAGCTGGGGAAGAACTTGATTCTACTAGTAGCCAAGGGGCCTGAAGGCCTCAGCCCTATGGGTCAGTGTTACTCACAGTGGAGGGCCTTTCCATCAAACTGGCTGGGACCTGCCAGCTTAAAGCCTTTTTACTTCTCTGTGGTTTCATAGAGCTGAGTTTTCCCAAGTTCTGGCTCCAGAGAAGCAGTGTGTTAGAGGCTGGGAGGCCTGGGGGGAGAGGAGTCTCAGAACACTTGTGCTGAGCTCTCTGGGACAACAACAAAAAGATGAAGAGATGCCCACATCCTAGAAGCCATCTCCAGGGCAGTGCTAGAGCTCGGTGGAGGAGACACTATCCTCGACTCCTGCCACTACTCCTGGTTCAAAGTCAAGGCCTTCCACAGTAGTTCTTTATGGAGAAGGGCCATCCCCCAACATCTTGTCCCATTACAGGACCCCACGCCCTAAGATTCCTGATCCCAAAGATCTCTTAGTAACCAAACTCTCTCAGTTCCTATTTAGAGTCACTTCTCAGAATGCAACATGGCCTCAGGAGTGCTTGGCCAAGGAAGTTCCCATCTTTTTCTGCAATGATGACCTCACAACCTTTTTAAGACACTTAAAACTTCAAAGTTCTGGTTACACTCCTCTCCCAGAATAATTGCCAGCTTACCCTGCACTTAAGTGACTCAGTAAGGCCTCTTAAGTGACACTTCCCAGAACAAGGGACATCTTTTCAACGTGATACTGCCCACCAAGACAATGGAGTCTCTTCACACCAAACTTACGTAGGTGAGGAGACCCCTTAAGCGATTCTTCCTCAAACAATAATGATCACTTCACTGCATTTTCTGCCCTAAACTCATTGTACACTGAAACAGCTGCCAACTTCTGTCTTTGAAAACTGGAGAAAAAATTAAAATGCTCAAATTTAATTGCAAAAGTGCATCAGTTTGATAAGGTACCCACAACAGATGCCCCAATGCTTTGTTGGTTTACTTCTCACTTGCCTCCTGTGTGATAGCTTCTCAGTTCTGTACATTAAGTGCAAAGCTAAATGCGCATATGCTTTTGCCTTCAATCAGCAAAAATGCAAGCATGTTTAAATATATGAATGCACACACACACATACACACATGATGTCAATATATACCCCACTGCCAAAATCTGAAATGTAGTTTTCCTTTGCTTTGCAAAGCTTCTTGAAGATGGTGATTGTAACCGTATTTGATAGAAATATTTCAGGAGTGGGGAAAAGATACATGAGCTGAAGAGCTAATGTCATGATACCCTTATCTAAGTTCCACGATGCTAAGGAAACTAGAATCACATTTTAAAAGCAAGTAGGGAGCTATGGTAGAATCCCAACATAATATGACAAGTGGGGTCCACAAAGACTTACTATAGACTGTATAACACGTGGAGTTGTATTGCCACGCGATTAATACAATTACTTAGCCTGCCAGGCAGGACTTATCCTAGGGAACTCTCCGTGTGATCCAAATCCATCCAGAACCCTGCTGCATTTTGGAGCCTCTTGGTGGGAGTTCTTCCTGCCTCCATCCCCCTTCTAGCCAAATGTCAATGGGGATGATTCTGGATCTCACATTGACTGGGACTTCCAGGACAGTGAGAGTGACTCTAGGATTCTCCTGCTCTGACGAAAGCTGTTCTGTCAACCCAACCTGAAAGACTGAACCAATGGAATACTGTAGACCTACACTCTGGTTTCCTGCTTCCTGTTCAGGGTTGCCTACTGTTTCCCCATCAAACTTCATGCTCCCTTTCAAAGTCTCAACCATTTCCCAGAACACAGGAACATTAACCTACTTGCGTTTGGAAGCTGAGACTGCACAGAGGATAGGAGCTAATTAGATTATATGCAAACTTACATTATCCTGGGGTGTGTTCGTGGGGGTTTTATTCTACTATATCATTGCGTGCTTGTGTCCTCCACTCATATCCTAAGCTCCCACCTAACAGCAGAGGCAAATAAATATTTTAGAAATCCCTCTAGAGCTTCTTTTATTCTACAGTCATGTATATGATCCCACAATAAATCAACAATAGCAGGGCCAAGAGTATATGTCAAGTGTGTTGATCCCATGAATTAACACATCTTCCAATGGCTAGTATGAACATTTAGCTTTATAGAGGAACGGGTGGACTCCTGCTCTTGAAAAGCTCCCAAAATCACACAATATTAAATGGATGGTTTCTTAGAAGCCAAAGACAATGATCAGGAAAACCTTCCATAAAGGAAATTTTTGCGCTGTGGCTGGCAGTGAGGGGTTTTGTCTGGAAAGGGGTTGCACTGCATGATCACAGTAATAATTAGGCAAAAAATGTCATTTCTGTGCCAGCGGTGAAACTAAAGTGTCTAGATGTCAATATAAATAGACATCAGGATACGATACAAGGGGTTGAAAATATCATTGAGATTGTGGGTGTTTTGTTGGCAAAACAAAGACATTGAGCAAACACATGTTATTCCAGTAAGCCACAGATTGCAAGAAATCAAAGCTCGAGTGCATGTTTTCTCTTCAGCAAGGGGGCAAAAGACAAGGGTACTTTCCAAGCTGGTAAACCAAACGTTTGTTAGTTGGAAGCATCTGATACACATCAGCACAGGTGCAGTCACAAATTTTTCTCCAGGGACAGGAGTGTGGGAAGAAAAATGTGTTCCAGGGTGGGGAGGAGGCAAGTGGAATTGATGCTTATCATAAACAGCTTGTTTAATTAAAGAGACATTACCGTCCAATCTAAGAGTGAGGTTTTCAACCTAAAGGGAGTTCAGAAATAAGATGTGACTACAAAAGGTTATGACTTTGTGAATTTTGTTAAAGTAATTTTAATGAAGATAGTTTAAAGTAATACCTAATTGACTTTATCCTCTTCCATTTCTCTGACCTATATGCTAGGTCTTAAGAGCCAGAAATGAAAACCGAGGAGCTTCGTTCTGGGAAGACGGCGACATAGGAGGACCCTGAACTCACCTCTTCCCATGGACACAACAAATCTACAACTACATGTGAAACAATTTCTTCTGAGAAAGATCTGGAAACTGGATAAGAAGAGACCCTACAACATGGGACGACACTGACAGGGGTGGAAAAAGGAGAAATACACCTCTGCTGAGGAAAAAACACATCCTAGCCACAGCGCTTCATGGCCAGGAGCAATCTCAAAGGTAGGAAGCTTTTCCCAGAGGAAGAGGGGTGCTCTGAGTGGGATCTGTGCCACAATAGGCATCCCAGGCTTTAGATTCAGCACAACTAAGACCAGATCCCATAATACGTGGATTCGCTGCCTTTGAAAACCAATGGCGAATGCTCCCAGAAAAACTATCAAACTTCAGACAAAACTGAGAAGCTTCACTTCTTTGTCATTGCTGAGAGATATCTCTGTGTAACTTCTACGGATCAGCTTAAGTTTGTAGTGGGAGGTTTGGAATGCCTCTTCCTTAGCTCTTTCACCCAGCATTGTTCAGAAAAAGGCATGTGCAGTAGTCCAAAGTGCAGCCAGACCATCATTAGCTTTACAGCTCCCACCTCTGGACTCCCAAAGCAACTCAGAGGAAGACAGCAAAGAAGGGATGGCTTGGTCTGTTTCTCAGGGGTGTATGGATACCGCCCCATCAGAAAAAAGTCTCACTCTTTTTATAAATTATTAAACATATTACCTACAAAGATATGAGCAATTCTCACCACAACACAATTTAAACCATCACTTCAAAGTAATTGTTCACAAAGTCTGCTAATGAATGGCCTCAAGTGGCCTCCTCAATGGAATCATGAAAAATTTTGTCAAGTTCCCACCAGTGGCCTCTAGCCAAGCAAGGGTTTTCTCCAGAGTGCCCCAAGAGAACTGGAAAATAAAAATAAACCCCATGAGTTTCCATAATCAACTCTTAACACCCTAACTGCTCATGAATAAGTAACCCAGTTGATACAACCATATTCCAATGCACAAGTTCATTAACTATCCTATCTAATTCAGCAAACTTTGAATGGTTTCTCTAGGCCAGGTGCTTGGTGAACAAGACAGTATTAAAATAGTCTCTAACATATTTTAAAATATACATAGGTTAAACTATAGCATATTAACAATGTATAAGGTCAGGGATGTTCAGCCCCCATTCCAGAGGGAGTAACTGCCATTCCTTCTGTTTTCTGTATCTCAAGATCAACAATCTTGACCCTGCTCATCAGCATACTGAATGTCAGAAACAAACAAATCTCTGGTTTTTAACGGTGTTGATCGGCATGATGAATTTTAAATGTTAGATATTGGACACGACTGGTGAAATTAAAAATATTCACAATGCATGCATTGGTTTCAAATATTTGGGACTCTCTCCACACTTGCACAAATAGGCTATATGAAGCAAACAAAGACTGAACCTTTAACCTTAAAGGTGGAACTCAAAATTTGACCCCTTAATAGTCTTGAGTCTAGCTGTTGGTTATGAGGAGCTCTGTGGCCTGATGAATACCACAGGAGTAAAAGATTTCTGACTCTGGAGTGCTGAGTCAGCCTCCAAGTGGGCAAGGTCATTTTCAGAGCACCTAAGATAACAAAAAGCTGGGACTTCATTAAACTTGCAGAACTGCAGAAACAGTTTTGAACCTGCTTGCTAACCAATGTTTGGCTAATAAATGTCATATATGAGGCAGAATTTGGTTTGAGACTTGCTTTCATTATGACCTAGTAGCAAGGTTGAGGAGTAACAAACCCTTGTCTACCTCCACTTCTTCAATGGCCACTGTTACCTTCCAGAAAGAGCCTAAGAATTGTGTATGACCAAATAGACTTACATCAGTTGCAATCCATAGCCCCTACTTTCAAGGAATTCACAGAGGAGTTTCTGTAGGCCTAACTGCTGCTCAGCAGAGGCTACCAGAGTTCCAAGAGACTGACCAATCCATGGCCAAGGTCCCTAATGAGAGGTGTATATATGTTAGTCCACTAAGCCATGGCCCTGAACGAAAGATACTAACATATATATATTACTAAGCTTCCTTTAGTCAATAAGCTAATGAAGATCAGTTACTTAGTTTTCGTTTTGTCGGTCAGGAACAGACATCTTGGAAAAATCCATATGTTTTCACAGTCCCTGGGAAATGACTAACTCTTCTTTTAAAAGTTCCTGGAGAGGGCAATGCTACAGGTTGTTGTGGGCCAAGTTCAAAGCGTCGGAGAGGATTTCTTGGTGCCTCCCCTAAGCTCTGCTACTGACAGGTAAAGAAATAATTCTGAATGGCAAAGGTAAAGGTCAAAGGTCTTGTATCTCAATGTTTGGGTCCGGGTTTCTCTCTCCTCAGAAGCTTTCGGTCTTGAGTTATGTTTTTTGTTTGTATTTTCCTCATCTTTAGATTTGGGTCACTGGAGTCCCATGCTGGTGGCTCTCCTGGCAGTTGCCCGTGGCATAACTGCTAATAAGGGAACATAAGCCAAAATGTAAGGCTTTTTATTACACCAAAAATACAATCCTAATTATATGAATGTGAGCAACCGTCCTTTGGCTGACTCGCCCTCTGGTTGCCATTGGTGAGGTACCATGGTCCTGCCAGAAGCTGTAATTTACAGAACTGTAAACTTCACTTCCTTCCATTTCCTCCTCCTTTGCCCATCCCATCAACCACCACAGTTTTTAAATATAGAGCTGTCCTTTTTGGTCATAGTTCACGGCTAGTTATAGCAAGACTCTCTTGATACTAAGCCAGACTTTGATGATCTTTTTAAAGGTACCAGTTAAGAATACCATAAGTTAAGAATAAATTTCACCACAAGTTCAGAGTGAAATTCTCCTGTTCCCTTTCCCATAGTGCTAAAATGAAGTTAAGAAGTCTTTTTCTTTTCCGTCCCCATAAAACTATATTTTGCTTCACACGGCTCTTCTTAATGTTTGAAATCAGTAGCCATTATCCATTTATGACACATGTTTATAAACACTTATTCAGTGGTGGGTATTGCACTAGCATGAACAAAAAAATATTGAGACATATATGTGTATACCCTCAAGGAGCTCACAAGTCTAGTGGAGGAGGAAGACTAGTATACAAATAATTGCTCCCAATGACACGTCATGAGCGATTATGGCAGAACACAGTGGAGCTTCCCAAACTCTGGGACATCTAGCTTCCTTCCTAAAACGCAGCAGAGTGTGATCGTTAAGATCACTGGCTTTGGAGACAGAGCATTTGCCTTCAAGTACACCCCCATCATTTATTAGCTGTGTAGTTTTGGACAAGTTACATAATCTCTCTGAGCTTCAGTCTCTGTAAAAGTCAACTGGGAAATGGAGCTAACATTAATTCCTCTTTCATGGTGGATGTACAGCACTTAGCACGGTGTCTGGTACATAGTAAGTGCTCAATAAATGTTAGCTGTTGCATATTACTTATCTTTCAAGGTTCGATTCAAATGTAAAGACCTTTACATTCCAGCCATATCTTAACTCTGCAACTTTGTTTTCTGTTAATTAAAAAAAATTAAATTAGGGGCCAGTCTGGTGGTGTAGTGGTTAAATTCTCTTTGGCAGCCCAGAGTTTGGGGGTTCAGATACAGGGCATGGACCTATGCAGTGCTCATCAAGCCATGGTGTGGTGGCGTGCCACATACAAAATAGAGGAAGATTGCCACAGATGTTAGCTCAAGGACAATCTTCCTCACCAAAAAAAAAAAAAAATTAAGTTAAAAAATTAAATTTATTTTATTTGGGGTTTTTTTTTCATTTATTTGTTTATTTTCGAATGTACATCATAATATATTTTGAATTCTGTGTAGATTACATCATGTTCACCACCAAAAAGATTAAATTTAAATTTAAATTAAGATGCATATAGAACACATACAACAGTATTCCCTTATTTCTTAATTTAAAAAAAAATCATTTCTTAATTACAAATACCCCAGCCTTCTAAGTGGTGTGGCTTCCAAGAACAATTCGCTGAAATGACACATAAGAATAGAAATTTAAATTGATGAAGCTGAGAGACGTAATTGCTGTACATATGAAAAAGCCAGGATGCTTAGTTAAATATTGCAGATTAGGAGTTTATTTTCTCTTCAAGATTCTGATAAAACGATAATAAGCAGATTTTAAAGTTACAGAAATTAAAAGCAAACATAAATAAAACAGATCACAAGAGGAGATATTGCAGATGAGAGAGTTAAACAAGTTTTTGGAAGACATAACTCAAATCAAAAAATGGTGACTGACTTAGTGACAAAGTGCCCACAAAAGGGGCACCTGATTAAAAACGAGCCAAAGCTCTGAGGTTCAAAAGGACTTGGAGGCACTTGGTAATACAGAGGGCAAGGTGAGAAACAGGGATATGGGTTGAATGTTTGAAAATGGAGCAGTGGAAGTACTATGCAGACAGACCACTAGCTCTTGGCACTTCCACCTGCTCAAAGGGGAATGAGGCCAAGGATCCAAGGTGGAGTTACTCAAGTTGCCAAGTATGTCAGACCCAATTATATACTTGGAGACCAGAGAAATGACCACCTAGTGGATCTATGGGCCCTCAGTATAAGCCAGACTTTGGCCAGAACTTCATTTATTGCCTGACCTCCTCCCAGTTACCCTCTCTCTAACAGGGTGGCTATGATGATGCTTTGTGTCTCTGGATACCAACGTCAACTTGGACCCTATGTCCAACAAGACCTCACAATGTCTAGCTATTCTCTTTTTCCCAGTAAACTGTTACTCAAGTAAATGGTTGCAGATCTCTGGGGAAAGAATGGGGTAAGCATTACAGTGTATACTCACCATTGTGGTGTGTGTATGTGTGTGTGTGTATAAAAAGAGCTAAGTAGCAACTCCAGAAAAAATAATAGATTATGAAAGAAAATATATAATCCTACTACATTACTTGGCTCTGTAGAAAACAATATTGACAGTCACGACATGTAAAACAAAAAGTTATTATTTTAGCTAAATAAAGTGATGTAATTATAATGATAAGGTAAGGGTGAGGGAGGAGAATCATGGCCAGAGTATTGCCTATGAGCTGGCACTTCAGCTGCCCCTTCAGCAGACCCTTCTAACACTCGGTCAACACTGTTGCGTGCTGGCTCTTAATGAGGAGGGAAAGCCACTTCTGTACTTTCATAAAATTCAGAATAGCATGGGGAGTCAAAATTTATAGAGACATTTCCCCACGTGTCTTTACCTCATGAATCAGGGATTCAGGTTTTCCCAACCAGACTCATGACTACGTTTGTCAAAGTTTCAACTCTCTTTGAAGTTTAGCCAGTTCGAAAATCAAATCCTGGGCTTGATCTGCGGCTTTTTCTGCGAGCCCATTGCATGAGGTGAGGGCTTCTTTGAAAGCTACCAAAAAGATCCTCTGGCTTTTACACCTGGTTTTCAATTTGATAACTGCTCTCAGCTTTTCATTATTAACCTGTACAGTCTCAATGTATTTTAGAAACAACCACCCAATTCCACTATCATTGTATTTCTCATCCCCCCCCACACATTTCAAATGCCTGAGTCATCCCATTGACTTTTACATTTTCCCCCTACAGACATATCACATTACCTGTGAAAGTTTTACCAGTTGGCATGCCACCTTATTCTGGGGGCTGTCTATACACCAACTGCCACCAGGAATTGGTTCCTCATTACCAGCCAGGGAGTGAGCGAACCAGCTCCTACACCCCACCTTACTGCCTGCTTTCTTGGACCCCTTCTGGCATCAACAGTCACAGATTGGATTCCTGAGAAAACAGATGTGAGCTTGAGTGGGGAGTGCAAAAGTTTATGAGAAGGAACACTTGTGAAAGCAAAAGGATAGAAACAGGATTAAGGAGGATAAGTATCAGACCACAGTGCAGGTATGAGAAATCTCTGCCAGCCCAATGGGAGGTCCAAGCTCCAGAGCAAAGATTATCTGTGAGAGGAGTCCTGAGAATGGCCAGGCCCTTTTACCACCTCCTAATATGATCATAAGCTAGGGGCTGCCCTAGGAGAATATGAGCTCAGCCATCCTGCTTTGCTCAGTCATTGCCTGGAAGCTGCCCTGAGAAAAGGGTGACCTTGACTTCAATGCTGAGCTGATCTTGAAGGAGCTAACTGCAGTGAGTCCTTTCTTGAAAGGAGTCTGAGCCATACCTCTCCGTATTTGCTACTACATGGTTCGTATCCTGAGCTTATATTCTGGTGAAGAAAACAGACATGTTAAGCATACGATTTCTATTCAATATGGTATGCACAATGCACAGGGTCAACTCAGCATAGCTAAATGAAGGAGTGAATGGGCTGGATAGAGTGGGAGTGAAGACTCTAATCAAGACCAATCCCCAGGGTCTTGATCATCTTCTTGTCCCCCTAGTTAGCATGTCAACTTGAAAGATTGAAATAATACCATACTGTGTACAATATGTGTATTCACAGAGGGTCAATTTATCTTTTAATCCATAAATGAAAATAACTAAAATGACGCTTGGCATCTTCCAACCACAAATGGTGAAGTATTTAGCCAAAGTGGAAGCTAATTTGATTTTTTTCTTGGAGTTATAAAAGAAAGCCAAGAAAATGTCTTAGTGCAGAATGCTTTATGCTTACTCAATTTTAAAGGTTTAATAGATTTTCTAACAATCATCAAAAAGTTTTTATCAAGAGACTATGCTTAGTATGGTCCTTGTAACAGCAAGAAACTTTACTGTGATATGCATTTTGAGTTTGGAATAGTCAATAAATCATTCTAATTTCTAGATAAACCATCATCTAGAAAAACTTGACCTATTCCATCAAAATGCAACTGCTACAGTCATTACACACTTATTTAATCTATTTTTCTTCATTGGAACTTTTAAATTACAGAAGAAAACACACTTTAAAGAAAAAAAAAGAATAATACGGAAATAGTAACATATCATGTCTCCTCTAGAGGAAGAATAGCAGTTTTGTGATTTCCCAGATGCTTTTCTGGATATTTTCATTTCAATCTGGGCAACTTGCTTCACCTGTCATATATAGAAGAAGCATCAGATTTAAGCATTCAAATCTATTTACTGACTAGATCACAATTGCCTCCAATAACTTGTTTCATCATTGAATAACTACAATAGAGCACACTAAGACAGAGATAAGTGAACTGCGCTATCTGCTCAGTCTTAATTAGCCACTATCAAGAGCCCTTTGGATTGAACTATTAAATCACCTTGAAGGATACCCTCTAGAATATGTTATGAAGAAATCATTCTCATCTTGGTTCCCCAGATTTGCTTTCCCTCCTGATTTATTGAACAGAATATACATATCTACTCTATAACAATATTTATGGCTATAAATACATATTCCTTAAAGATTAACAATCATATTCCTTATTAACGAACATATTCCTTAAAGATTAACTATCAAGTCATAGTGGATGGGTAATGGATTTCAGGATCTGAAAAGGTCTCAAATGTTTGATACTTGCATGAAATCACTAAGAAAAACTACTCACAAATGAACAATTTAGACCTTTCTATAGTAAAAATATTCTAAGTCAGTCAGAAGCTGGGGTACAGTGGCCAGATTCTTCCGAGGAACCTCCGAGCCATGGTACTCAGAGAAAATGCCTCCACGAGTTCTTCAACCAATGCAATGGAAACCATCTATTATTTCCTTACTTGTATATTCAAAGACAAGGATTCTTTGGCCTTGAAGAGTCTACTCGACTTTAATAGTGTGGCCTTTGTCAAGTGGTGTGCAAGAAAACTACCGAGACTCTACAGAGGCACATGTCCATCTGGATTTGATTTAGTTAATCTATCAAGTACTTGTGTGCAATTTTTCAGACACATGGTTTTGCTTCTCTATTTTTCAAGTAAGTTCTGTTTACTTAGGCAGATGTTGCAAATTAGCTCTTAAAAAATTGCAAATGAAGTAAAGAAATCCTTTATAGTAGAGCTGAGTCTAATGTGAATTTCATTACTGATTCACAAAGACAGACTAATCCCAGAATTCTAAGCAAGTCCTCAAGAAAAGATTTTTTTTTAACTTTAAAGACATTTCCCCCCCTCCACTTTCTTGTTCCTCGGTATGTGGTGTCGCCGCTGCATCTTGTGGGCATCCTGGATACAGTAGTCCCCCCTTATCTGTGGGGGATACCTTCCAAGACCCTCAGAGGATGCCTGAAACCGCAGACTATACCGAACCCTATATATACTGTGTTTTTCCGCCATATAGACATACATATTTATGATAAAGTTTAATTTTTAAATTAGGCACAGTAAGAGATTAAGAATAACTAATAATAAAATAGAATAATTATAACAATATACTGTAATAAAAGTTATGTGAATATTGTCTCTCTCTCTCAAAATATCTTATTGTGCTGTACTCACCCTTCTTCTTCTTGTGATGATGTGAGATGACACAACGCCTACAAGATGAGATGAAATGAGGCAAATGACGTAGGCATCGAGACATAGTGTCCCAGCAGGACAGAGTGGGAGGGGGCGAGATTTCATCACACTACTCAGAATGGCACACAACTGAAAACTTCTGAATTGCTATTTCTGGAATTTTCCATTTAATATTTTCAGAACTCAGTCGACCATGGGTAACTGAAACCTCAGAAAGCAAATCGTCAGATAAGGGGAGACTACTGTATCTGGAAAATTTTGAGCTCAGATTCATTCTGGGCCATAGAAAATGTGAATATCCTTGACCTTTACTAAGTTTCTTCAGTTGCTCCATTAAACCAAAACTCTATTGTGAAACAAGTACTATTAAAGAATTCACTTAAACTAGTTGTGAGAATTTCATTGATTAGGCACGTGGGTCAGTTCACTGAATTCACCATGAGGCAATGTTAATTTATAACACTTGAACCTATCCAGTTAAGACATTTTGAAATGCTGCTTTAAGAATATACATTATGAATAGAAAATATATTTTTAATCATTATTCAGAAAATACCTAGGTTTTTCCTTTCTTTATCAGTCCCATCAAAAAGGAATGAACTATGGGGGCTGGCCCTGTGGCCGAGTGGTTAAGTTCGTGCGCTCTGCTGCAGGCGGCCCAGTGTTTGGTTGGTTTGAGTCCTGACCGCGGACATGGCACTGCTCATCAAACCACGCTGAGGCAGCATCCCACATGCCACAACTAGAAGGACCCACAACGAAGAATATACAACTATGTACCGGGGGCTTTGGGGAGAAAAAAGGAAAAATAAAATCTTTAAAAACTCAAAAAGAAAAAAAAAAGGAATGAACTATGAAAAATTCTTTTTTATTAAATATTGGCACCTGAGGTAACATCTGTTGCCAATCTTTTTTCTTCTTGTTCTTCTTCTTCCCAAAGCCCCCCAGTACATAGTTGTATGTTCTAGTTGTGAGTGCCTCTGGTTGTGTGACGTAGGATGCCACCACAGCATCACCTGATGAGCAGTGCCATGTCCACGCCCAGGATCCAAACCGAGGAAACCCCGGGCCACCAAAAACAAGCATGCGAACTTAACTACTTGGCCACCGGGCCAGCCCCTGAAAATTTTTTATTATTATTATTAGTTATTTATTTATTTATTGTTGAGGAAGATTAGCCCTGAGCTAACTACTGTCAGTCCTCCTCTTTTTTTGCTGAGGAAGCCTGGCCCTGAGCTAACATTGTGCTCATCTTCCTCTACTTTATATGTGGGACACCTACCACAGCATGGTGTGCCAAGCGGTGCCATGTCCGCACCTGGGATCCAAACCAGCGAACCCCGGGCTGCCAAGAAGTGGAACGTGCGAACTTAACCACTGCGCCACTGGGCCGGCCCCTGAAAATTTTTAGAAAGCAAGATAAATTGTCTTTCAGTTAGCTCATCTAGTCACATGTTTCCACCACCTACCTTTTGCTGATGACCCCAAAGCTATGTCTCCCACACTCATTTCTCCAAAATAGTCCAGCCCCATATTTTCAGCCATCTGCACTATGACCATACCTACATCTGACTAGAACTCATGATAATTACTCCAAAAGGAATCACGTTATGAGTTATATGGTGTCAAGGAAGGCAGTATATTTATACCCAATACTCAAAGAGTAATCTGATCAGCAGCAGCAGGTTGGCATTATCAAGGAGCTTCTTAGAATTGCAGAATCTCAGGCCCCACCCCAGACCTACTGAAGCATGATCTACATTTTAACAAGATCCTTAGGTAATTTTTCTACACATTGAAGTTTGAGAAGCACGAAATGAAACTACGTGGATCTTAAAGTCCGACAATTTTGAGTTTGTTTTCCAGTTCTGTGACTCATTGGCTGTGAGACCATGAGAGAATTAGTTAGCCTCTCTGATTCTCAATTTCCTCATCTGTAAAACAAGGATTATACTTCTAAAGGTTGTTGCAAACATATCCAAGAAATGTGTTTGTGTGTGTGAGAGAGAAAATAAAATAAGTTAGTTATATAAACTATTAGGTTGAATGATCAAATATTGACAATTTCTTACAGTTCAACCTTACCTGGAACAGTAACCTTTTCAATAAACTACAGGTAATAGGTACCTGTATTAGGTTCCTAGGGCTGCCATAACAAACAACTGCAAACTGGGTAGCTTAAACAATAGCAATGTATTCTCTCACAGTTCTGGAGGACAGAAAATCAAGGTGCCGGCAGGTTGGTTCCGTCTGAGGGAGAATCTGTTCCGTCCCTCTGTCCTTGCTTCTCACGGTTGCCTGAAATCCTTGCCGTTTTGGGGCTGGTAGATGCCAGCCCAACCCCTGCCTCCACTCCACACCACTCCACTCCAACCCCTGCCTCCATCATCACGTGGTGTTCTCCTCTGAGTGTCTCAGTGTGTCTTCCCCTCTTCCTATAAGGACACTCGTCTTTCGATTTAAGGCCCACCTTAAATCCCGTATAATCTCATCTCCAGATCCTATTTCCAAATAAGGTCACGCTCTGAGATTCTGGTTGAACATAAATTTGGGGGAGATATTATTCAACCCCACACATGACCCTTCCTCCCTCCCTTTCTGTAATGCTGGTAACTCCAATCTTAAAAACTCAAGAGTTATTTTTGACTCTTCATTCTCTCATATTTCTTATATTCAGTTGTGCCCAGGTCTAGTGGTTTGCTTCCTCAAAGTGTTTCTCTGCTTTTAGGAATATGGAGCAAGGCTTGTATTTTAAAGTGGAGCAAAAATAGAGCAGATCCTAGCAGAGCCAAGGCTGAAAAGGCTCCACCTTTGGGTGAAAATGGCCTCAAGGACACAGGACTTGATAATCTGATAACATCTTTGTTAGCAAAAGGCACCCTTTCCTCTGGGTTCAGTACCCACTTACTTTCTCAGCAGAGTACTCGTGTACAGTGAATAATCTCTACAATGGATGTGGTATCACTGAGTTATAAGATAGATTGGACGATAGCATTTATGTAAACATATATAGAGAAAAATTTGTGTGAAATGCACCAAAATGGTAAAAGTGGTTGTCCTTGCAGAGATGGAATTAGTGGCAGACTCTAGCTCTGCATCCCCACCATTTCCTAGAATGGGCATATATTAATTTATAATAGAAAAAACCACTAAAGCTTTTTTCAATATCTTAAAGAAACAGCATTACAAAAAGTGAGTGAATAAATTATCTATCAAAGGGAATTGAGTCAATTAGCTGATTGAAAATATAATATTTAAGTTAAAACCCTAGATGCCACTTTAACAAATTAGAAGAAAATATAGACTAAGAGTTTCATTGAGATCTGGATTTTCTCAGCATCAAAGCAATAGAAGTGTTGCGGGTATCTATTGCTATTTAACAAACCATCTCAAAATTTACTCCCTTAAAACAACCACAGTCTCCCAAGAGTCTCTGAGTTGATTGGGGTCAGCTGGGTAGTTCTGACATTCCAAGTGGTGTTGAGTAGGGCTGCAGACAGTGCCAGGACACGAAAGATGTCTCTTTCATATGGTTTGCAGTTCATGATGGCTGGTGGCTGGGAGGTCAGCTGAGGCTGTCAACTCTAGCGCCTCAGTTCTCCTCTATGGAGCTTTTCCAAAAATGTGGCTTGAGCTTCCCACAACATGGCAGCTGGGTTCCAAGGAACCAATAAAGGTGAGAAATGCAGATCTCTGAAGGCCCAACTTTGAAAGTTATATGATATCTTCCTTATATTCTATATGCTCCACCATGTCAAAATAGGTCACAGAGCCAGCCCAGATTCAAGGGAAGGGGAAAGAGAAATAGATGCCAACTCTCAGTGGGAGGCGTGGTATCTTTCATCTACCACTAGCAGAAGTAAGAAAGGAAAAGATCAATTACTACAGTGGTAGAAAACAACTCTGAATGTCAGATGCCTCATAAAACAATAAAAATAAAGGGCAAAATTGGAAAAATCTGCAATAAATATGATTAACAAAAGCTTACTTTAAAAATCTCAAGTGTAGGGATTTGAGTTATGCTCCTTGGTTCCTAGCACATTATTTTTTTTCCCATCTATTAATGGTCTCTCTCTTATTTTCTTGACCTTATTTTTCTTTCAATCTTTTTCTTTTCCTTCTTCTTCTCCCCAAAGCCCCGCAGTACATAGTTGTATATTCTAGCTGTAGGTCCTTCAGGTTGTGCTATGTGGGCCACCGCCTCAGCATGGACTGATGAGTGGTGCCATGCCTGTGCCCAGGATCCAAACCGGTGAAACCCTGGGCAGCCAAAGCAGAGCAGATGAACTTAACTACTTGGCCAAGGGGCTGGCCCTTCTTGCCCTTATTTTTAATGCCCACTTCTGTTTCTCTCCTTATGCAGGGCTACCGCGCTGCATAATTCCAGGAATTGTACTGTGTGCAGCACCCTCAGTACTTATTCTAATACACAATATCTATATCTTCAAATATATGCACAACCTCTTAAATATGTAGTATTGTTTTGTTACAGTTTTATTTATTTAATTTTTTTTTACTAGATTACCAATGTATTAGAAAAGGACACAACTCAGGAAGAGGCAGAGGGAAGAGATGCACGGGGCAAGGTAGGGGGAAAGGGAGAGGAGCTTCCAAGCTCTCTGAGCTCGCCACTCACCCAACACCTCCACCTGTGCACCAATCTGGAAGCCCCTGTTATGGTTTACATATACATACCTAGTGGAGTACCTTAAATCTCATGCACGCCTTTGCCTAATTTTTCTCTCAGCACTGTTTTTGGAATTTGTCTATGTTGCTTACTTACACGTACTTGTCTGCTTCTCACAGCTGCAAATTCCATACTACATATCTGCAACTTGTTATTTATTATTCCCACAGCAGTGGACACCTAGTTTGGCAGGAGTCTCCTGCAATCACAATGATGCTCGGATGTAAATCTTTTACTTATTGAATTTCAGACTCTAGTTAACTGTTCTGAAGGTTGGGTTCTGCAAACAGTGTTTCCCAGACTCCCTCGCCACCTCGTTTCTAGTTACGTTCTTCCAATGGAAGGTATTGGCAGGAGGTCACAAGGCATGAGGAGGGGAAAGGGGACTCTTCCTGCTTACAGCTTCTACTGGTGTTCTTCCGTCAGCAGCAGGCAGCTCCAGCTCCAGCCCTGCACTTCTTTCAGAGCTCACAGCAGCAGCAGCGCACCTCTTGGTAGCAGAAGATGAGCACTCTGAGCCCCAGCTGTATACCCTTCAGTGGTCCATTCACCAGCCTTGTGACACCCTCCCTTCAGAGGTCTGAGCACCAACTCCAAAAAGCCCCTCCTCAAAGCCCCTATGTTGTGGTCACACCACGTCTTTCCTTTTGTTCCTCCAGTTCTAGAAGTGGTAGCCGGTACCCACAATTACTCTTCTCTGAGTTACCCCAATGTTTTATTTGAACTCTTTATCCTTCCAACATCAGCTCCCTGTATTAAATACCTCCATTTGAAATACTAGCATGATTTTTATTTTCTTGTTTGGTTCCTGATTGATTCATCTCCTACATCCTTGTGCAATCTTTGTAGGGAGAAAGGAAATTATACCTAGGAGTGGAATCATTGGTTTATAGGAAATTGCAAACATAATTTTTCAAAGTACTGCTAAAGTCCTTGCCAGCATGGCTATCACACTTAGACTCCCTCATCAGTGATTGAGAGGCCCCAGACCCTCACATTTTTGTTAATATTTGATATTATCCACCTTCCTAATTTGGGGACACAAAGTGGTATTTCATCTTGGTTTTAGTTTGCTTTTATCCTGATTCTTAGAGAGTTTCAGTTTTTCTTCATACAGTTATTGCTCATTCAGGCTCCATGTTCTTGCCTGTGTATTTCCTTTGTTATTTTTTTTATTGTGTTCTCTCTTTACTGCTGATTTATAGAAGTTTGCTGTAGAATCCAGATGTTAAACTCTTGGCAGTTTTAGTCTTCACAAATATTTTCTCCCAGTCTATCATCTATCTGTTAACTTTTCATGTGTACTTCTTTCAACAGAAATCCTTGATGTTCCATAGTCAAATGATTTTTTTATGCATAATTTTTGCTTTTAAATCACATTAATTTGGATCTAATTTTTGTCCTCTGATAGAGTTCAAAATTCCTTTCCATAAAGATCTTGTGCATTCATTGTCAGACTCCTTCCTAGCTTCTTTCTTGCTACTCTAGATGTTTTATTTTACATTACATTTTCTAGTTAGTTGTTGTTGAAAGAGAGTTGTAGATATTTGTCAGTTTGATCTTTGCTTTATTTCCTATTGCTAAAAAACAAGCCACTCAAAAGTTAGTGGCATAGACAATCATTTTATTCTGCTCGTGGATTGTGTAGGGCAGGAATTTCCACAGAGAACAGTGGAGATGGTTTATCTCTGCTTCATGATGTCTGGAACCTCAGCTGAGAAGACAGTGGCTGCTGGTGATTTGACAGCTGGGGGCTGAATTATTTGGAGGTACCTTCACTCACATGTCTAACAGTTGCTACTGGCTGTTGACTGGAATATTAATTGATCTTTCAGTCAGAAGACCTGCAAGTGGGGACTGGCCCTGTGGTCGTGTGGTTAAAGTTCCATGCGCTCCACTTCAGCAGCCCGGGTTCAGATCCTGGGCACGGACCTACTCCACTCGTCAGCCATGCTGGGGTGGCATCGCACATACAAAATAGAGGAAGATTGGCACAGCTTTCAGCTTAGGGACAAACATCATCAACAACAAAAAAAGAAAGAAACAAAGAAAAAGAAAAAAGAAGACCTACGAGTGGCAGCTCTATTTTGTCTCTCCTCGTGGACTAGTTTGAGCTTCCTCATAATGTGGTATCTGAGATCCTCAGAGGCCAAAGGGCAGTGGGTGGGCTTTTTATGACCAAGCCTTGGATGTCAAAGGGTTTCATTTCAAAGCAGCAAACAAGCCCTACCCAGCATAAGACAAAGGGATATAGATCCCACCATTTGATGGGAAGACTATCAAAAAGTTTTCAGGTGTATTTCAAAACTACCAAAGTTTGCCCTCTGACCTCAATATTATTATTTACAATTATTTACATTTCTCCCAGATACAAAATACACTCACACTCTCCCAAGAACTCCCCAAAGTCTCATCCCATTATGAATCAGGTTCAGAGTCCATCTTAATCAGGCCTCAGTGAGCTTAAGGTTCTCAGGTGTGGTTCCTTGAATGCAGCTTCTTGAGGACTGTTCTTGTTGACCTAAAGAGTGGACTAGCAACAATTTATTGACTTGGGGCACTTTCTCAGGACACGAGATTCGATACCTTGAAAGGACCCTAGGGATGGGGAAATCACTGCTAGGGTAGCCTCTAGTAGCCTGGAGGAAGCAGTGGCCTACCCTGGGCAAACTTGAAATGCCTTAGCGGCTATGAAAAACGATATAGGACAGAATAAAAGGATATGCTGGAATGGACATTTTATGTGAGGCCAAAAGAACTACCAGAGGATTATGTTCCATGAAAAGGCCCAGAGAACACTATTCAACAAGGCAATCAGGAATGTGCTGGTGAGGTAAAGATACAAGCATCACCAGGAGGTTCAGTAATAGCTCTGTTCTGCAGGCAAGGGCTTGTGATACAAGAGGTGGTCACAGAGCTGGGTTCTTTAATAGCAATAGAGACTACGTGATGATACTTAATCACTAGAAGCCAGATAAGAGGGGCAGCCAAGGGCCTTTGACCCAAAAAGAGTTGTAGAGATGGTTAATTGAATATGATGTCCTTAGGGACAGAATAGACAGGCAGCCAAGAGCACTGCTTAACATCTATAGTAAGAAGAAAGCAAGAATGGAGAAGCAGGAAGTTGGGGATGGCTGTCCAACTAAAAATTCATGATTCTTTGTTCAGTTCCCTACCTGAGCCAATTTTCAGATCTGGAACCCATTGACTAAAGAAGTGTCTAGGTCCCTAGGAAGAAAGACGCGCAACACCATGACAAGCATATCCTGTATAGATTCCCTCAGTCCTTCCCCAGAGCAACCTACAGCCATGTACTTGAGGGGCTATACACTGCAGAAATGGAAATATACAGACTTTGTAAGGTCTGTGGGACACAGAGCCCAAGTTGACACTGATTCCCAAAGAACTGAATTGTCATCATCTTCTACCTGTTAGAGTGGGGACATATGGGGGTAGTTACTAAATGGAGTCCTGGCTAAAGTCTGTCCCTGAATGCATTATTGGATTGACATACCTGGAGCTCCACTGGGTCCCTGGACTGTGGAGCAAAACTATTGTAGTGGGGAAGGCCAAGTGGAAGCCTCTGAGATGCCATACCCACCTCCCTCCAGCCAAGAGAGTAAATCAAAACTAATATTGCCTTCTAGCGAGGCATGCTGGGGATTAATGCTACCGTTAAAGATGTAAAGGATTCAAGGATGGTGATTCCTACCATATCTCAATTTAATTTACCAGTCCCACTGCTGCAGAAACTGGATGGATCCTGGAAAATGACTATACACTACCACAAGATCCACTAAGTTACAGCGCCAACTGCAGCTGCTGTGCCTGATGTGGAATCTCTTCTCTCAAGTAAATTAATATGGCCTTGGGAACATGTTATGCAGTTACTTGTTTAGTAAACTCATTCTTATATATCCCATACAGGAGAGAAGATCAGAAACACATTGCATTCACAAGGAAAGGACAATATATAGTTTTGCCCCAGGACTATGTGAACTCTCTCATCCTCAGTCACAAGATAATCTGAAGTGATCTAGACTATTTGGACCTCTTGCAGAGCATCATATTTTCCATTATATCAATGACATCATGCTGATAGAGCATAATGAACAAGAGATGACCAGTACACTGGAGGCTTTGGTAAGACACATATGCTCCAGAGGATGGAAATAAACCCCAAAAAGATTGAGGGGCCTACCACTTCAGTAAAGTATTTAGGAGCTCCATTAGTTAGGGACATTCTGTGCTATCCCCCTAGACTAAATTGCTGTTATTGAATATACCCTACTGCAAATGAGGAAGCATAACACTTACTAGGCTTCTTTGGGTTCCAGAGCACCATATTCCACACCTAGGAATGAATACTGCTTCAATCTATTAACTAGGTGACACAGAGCACTGCCATGTTTGAGTGGGATCAGGATAAACATAAGGGGGGGGGAGCCGGCCCCGTGGCCGACTGGTTAAGTTCGCATGCTCCACTTTGGCGGCCCAGGGTTTTGCTGGTTCAGATCCTGGGCATGGACCTAGTACTGCTCATCAAGCCATGCTGAGGTGGTGTCCCACATAGCAGAGCCAGAAGGACCTACAACTAGAATATACAACTATGTACTGGGGGAAGAAGAAGAAGGAGAAGGAGAAGAAGGAGAAGAAAGAGAAGAAGGAGAAGAAAGAGAAGAAGAAGGAGAAGAAAAGAAGATTGGCAACAGACGTTAGCTCAGGTGCTAATCTTTAAAAAGAAAAAAAGATCAAGATACGGCTCTGCAGTAGGTCTAGAATGCAGTACTCTGCCACTTGGGCCATATGACCTGGTAGTCACCATGGTGATGGAGATGTCAGTGATGAAAAAGATATAAAGGGTAGAGTTTATGACAAGATGAAGTAGGAGCATGTCAGTGCTAATTCTAGGGTCCTAAAGCAATACCATTCCATCTGCAATGGAGAATTACATACACACCTTTTGAAAACAGCTCTTAGAGTGCTACCAAACCATGGTAGAGAGCTGCGATGTTTGAACACGGAACACCAAAGTGATTACCCATCCTGAACTGTACAACATCAGCTGGAACCTATTGAACCTGCCAAATTGTAAAGTCATGAGGGAACAGCAGCAATCCATCATAAAACGGAAATATACATCCAAGCTTGAGCATCAGCAGAACCAGAGGGCACAGCAAGCTGCATGAGCAAGAAGCTCAGAACTCCATGTCATTCATGAGAGTTTTACCAGCATCCTGCCCACAGCTCATATCTTCAGTTGTATCAGGGGAGAGAGAGAGAGGAAGTCCTGTATGATCAAATGAAAGAGGAGGAAAATGCTCAAGCTTAGTTTACAGATGGATTGGTTCAGGGCATGCAAGCCAAAAATTGTATGGCAGCTGTATTATATTCCCACTCAAGAGTGGCCTTGAGAGACGATTGCAAAGGGAAAATCTTCTCAATAGGCAAAGTATTAGGTGATGCACCTGGTCATATTCACTTTGTGTGAAAGGAGAAGTAGCTTGAGATGGAATATATATGAACTCATGGGAGTGGAAAATGCCTTGTCTGGCTAGTCAGAGACTTAGAAGGAGAAAGATTGAAAGCTTGGAATTCAATCTTCAAAGCAAGGAATTATGAGTTAAAGGAATGGGATAAGTATACAGAATTGCATGTGAAGTATGTAGACCAAGTAGACAGAAGGAATTGGCCAGTTTGTATTAGCTAGCCTTTATCACTGTCTACTGCAGTACTGACAAAATGCACACACGAGGTGGCCACAGCAGCTGAAATAGAGTTTATGCATGGGCCCAAAAGCACAGACTCCCACTAACCAAGGCCAATCTAGCTAACAGTATCCAAGTAAGGCTAACGTCCAATGTCCAACCTTCCAACAACAGAGAGCAATGCTAAGCCTCTGATATGGCAGTGTTTCTCAAGGAGACCCGTTGTCACTTGATAGCCAACTGACTTCATTGAGATTCTTCCATCTTGGAAATTCCAGCAGTTTCTTCTCACAGGAATAGACACATTCCTGGTGTAGGTTTGCCTTTCCTGCCCACAGGGAAACACTGCTATCTTGAAATTTACGGAATGCCTGAATTATAGATATGGAATTCCATATAACACAATGCCAAACTACGGAACCGACTTTATCAAAATAGAGGAGCAAAAAAGTGGGCCCCTGACCCTGGGATTGACTAGTCATATCATGCGCTACTTCATCCACATCACCCAGAAGCTGCAGCCTGTTAGAGCAATGAACAGCCTGCTGAAGGTGCAGCTGAAGCACCAGCTCAGAAGCAATGCTTCCTGAGTATATAGCATGATCCTCCAGGAAGCAGTACACTCATTGAATCAGAGACCTCTCTATGGAATGTATTCCCATCAGGAACAATATATGGGCCTGCAACCAAGGGATAGAGGTAGAAGTGGTCCACTTACTATCACTCCCAGTGATCTCCTGGGGTATTCTGTAGATTATTTTCTCCACAACTCTGGGCTCTGCAGGATGAGAAGCCCTTGGTCCCAAAGGGGGCATGTTCTCACCAGGGGACACAGCAAGGGTCTCATTGAAGTACAGGCTACAGCTATTCTCTGAGCACTATGGGATCTTTGCTTTCAGGGACCAGCAAGCAAGTCAAGGAGTCACCATCTTATCAGAAGTAAGTGACCCTGAACAGCATGAGGAAGAAAGCTTCCTGGTACACAATAGAGATGAGGAGAAATGTGTGTGGCATTCAGGTGACCCAATTTGAGCACCTCTTAGTACTCTTTGCCCATATGAATGGAAACATACAACAAGCCTGGCCAAAGAAGTTTATGTTTAATAGGGAGTCGACTTCAGAAACACTGCCAAGACCAACATAGGTGGTGGCTGAGGGTGAGGAGAACTTAGAATGGACAGTAGAGCAGGGAGATGATGAGCACCAGCTATGGCCTTGAAACCAACTGCAGAGATGGGGCTCTATTTTGTCACACTGACCTCCCCCTATCTAAGTTTCTCCTCAGGAAGTGAGGTCCATCAGAGCCCATGAGAGGCTGTTTCCAAACATCATGGAGAAGTAGATATGTGTGGCACGAGTAGAGGACTATGGCAGACCCAGAGAGGTGTTGCTCAGCTCCTCCTTCGAAAAAGGACTTGCTGAGCAAGAGGAGGAAGGTGGTTACCCTACAGATTCCAGCTGTTAGCTTCTTCAGGATTCACCTCAGCATTCAAGCCACATTCATGCTCTCCTTGGAGAAGACCCTGGTTAATGATTGAGCAAGGCAGTGGTGAAGAGGTCAGGATGCTTTTTGAGATGGCCCCCAGGCCAGAACAGAGGTATAAGGCCTAGCCCTTTGTACGCAATGTGGGCCTCCTCCAATGAGCAACCTGCTCTAGAACCTCCTGTTGGGCTGGCCAAGACATTGTCAGGTCTTTACTGTGTTCTGACGATCCTCTCTGCTCAGTTCTGCCTCTTCCACTTCTCCTTCACAGGGGTTACTCTCCTGTGGAAAATTTTTGCACTCAACTCCGTCTCAGTTTCTGCTCTCCAGAGAACCCAATCTACAACACATGTTTTATTCATATTTGTAACCAGATTACCTAGCCTAGGGCCTAGAACATAAGTACTCAATAAATATTTGGCAAACAGGGCAGAATTATCTACTGCATTCTATGATAAATTATGTGCCTAGTCATGGTCAAGTAACATGGCAGATGCAAACAAAATTTCTTTTCTTCTTTTTTACTTTTATCTTCTAATTCATAACACTTTCAGGGATTTGAATGCAGCAAAGATGATGATGTTTCTGTTGGCTTCTTATTCATTAACATGAGACACGATCTAATTCTTCCAAGTCTTTTGCAGTTTTCTGAGGCAGAAAATTTTCCATGCTGGGGAAAGAAGACAAATTTGTATTTATATCACATGGAATTTTCACTAAATATTTCTCTTGAATGACTAAAGATGTGTTCATCAGAGCCAGTCAAATTTGAGATGCTACCCATAAGCACAAGGCAGTTGAAACAGCCCATCAGCCAAGAAACCACATAAAAGCCCTCAGTGCAACTCTGAAGCCACCCACGTAGCGGCGGCTGAGCAATCAGTCAAGGCACAGAGGCAGGAAGAACTCATGCGGTAGCTAAAAGACTATTTGAAGAGCTTGGCAAAAGCTTGTCGATTTTATGAGAGGGCCTTTAAGATGAGAAACAAAAAGTGATTTAAATCAGCTGCCCCCACCATGAATCAAATTTCCTGTGTCACTTTGTAGATGGCTTCGCAGCTATACATAATGCTTTGCTCCAGAGAACTCATATAAATAGCACTATCCAAATGCACTCCATAGAATGAGAGCAACTCTGATAGCGCCTCTAGATAGATGAGAATTGTCTCTCTCCAGGTCAAAGAGGTATTTAAAAGGAAAGAACTTGGGCCAATTGTTTTATCTCAGGAATGGGAAGAAACGCCTCAATCAATTTTTTTGAAAGTATCAGTGACAAAGGCAGTGAAAAACTGACCTCAGTACTAAAAGCCTGACACATTCTCCACAGCGATGCTTTCCCGGGGTCTCAACTTAGCTTATCTTGTCAAGCAGAATTAAAATTTGAGAAAGCTTAAAGAACTACGGTAAATTCCCACTAAACCCTTTCTGTTCCTACTAATGTTCTATACCCATTTTTGAGTATGAATTTTGGAGTGACTTGTAGCATCATTTGAGTCACACACTCTGCAAATCCCCAGGAAGGCTGCTTATACCCGTAACTGCTTCTTAGCTGACTCCGGATGCCAATCTGCAACTTCCTCTTGGGCATGCATTAACAGAAGTTGTGCTGAAGCCTGCAGTGGTTTTGAAAATAAATGCCGTTGAAGATCAGGGCTATAAATTTCTTCTCACGTGAGACATGAAATAGTCGTCTAAGTAAGCCTTTCATTAAACCATTTTAAGAGACAGAGAATAATGTGGTATTCTTCTACCACTTAATTTATATTCAAGTTAAAATACAGCAATTTTCCTTGTGCAGAATTTCTTCACCCCTTTGTTTTGTCAAAGCATAAGAGACTCATTTAACAAAAGGGACCCTTAAGCATACAAAGCACAATGGACTTCATCTAAAGAGAATTTTTTTTCACGTGTTCCTGTGGATGTTTGCAATTTGTTTATATTAAATACAAACAAACACCCCGTTTGTTGGCACATTAAACAACCGTTACCATATGTCTGACATAATTCGGGGAATAGAGAGTGAATTTTAAAAGTAAATTCAATTTCATGTACTAAATACATCTCTTTTAAAAGGAAAATGAATTGCCTTCAGTGGAAGCTTCTAATCTAAGCCCTTGAAATGCAAATTGTTAGAGGAACCTAGCAAATCTCTTATCATTAATATACCGTACTTCTAACTTCTCTTTAACTTCTAGCCACAAAAACAGTTGCTTTTTTTAAGGTCACATTACCAATGGTTAAAATATATGTGTGCAATAGGCTATGGTTTTAACAGGCATTAGGTTTCCAAAAATATAAATATTACATAGTAGCAAACAGGAAAAAAAAGAATAGGGTGGTGATAAATAGTATTTACTGAAAACTTAATATGTGCCAAACAATTGCGAGGCACATTATATAGTTTCTTGTAGCCACACAATGAAGCTTAGCAAGTCTAGTTACTGATCATATTGTGTTGTACTTATAATATATCATATGTACATATGCACATATTATAGTGTACTTTTTGGAAGCCAACAGCAATGTTTTTAACATTCTGTTGGTGCTAACAAGAAGTCTACTTTTTCCTAACATCAATTAAAGAAAATCTCCATGAGTAGAGACACAAATTCTTTCTTTTAAACAATTTATGGAGTCTGGTTGTGCATGTCATGCCAAGAGAAAAAAGTACACGAAACAGTGCTTTTGCTTCAAGTAAATGGCACGATGGTTGAACAGATGATCGCTGAGTGACAAGAAATCAATTGATGTATACTGGGCTGGGAGGCATAATATAGCTCAAGAAGAAATTCTAATTTTGAAGACTGGAGGTATTATTAGACGCCACAAAGGGAAGACCTAGGAAGTGATAAGACATAACCTGAGACTATCTACACAAGAAAGATGATGTTCCAGTTACCTACGGATGTATAACAAACTACTCCACAGATTAGTGACTTAAAACAACAATTTATTATTATTATGTCTCACTCTTCTGTGAGTCAAGAATTTGGACAGGACCCAGTGGGGACAGCTTGTCTCTGCTCTACAACGTCTGGGGCCCCAGCTGGGATGAGTCAAATGGCTGAAGGCTGGAAGAGATGGGAAGGGAGCATAGCCATCTCTCTCTCTTTCCCTCAATCTCTCTCTCTTTCTCTCTCCCTCTCTCCACAGCCTCTCCACGTGGCTACCTTGGGTCCTCTCACAGTATGGTAGCCTCAGGGATATCAAACGTTTTCCACGATAACTGAGAGTCCAAGAGAATCAGACCAAAGCTTCCAGTCTCTTAAAGTCTAGGCATAGCATCACTCGTCAGCAAGGATCATGGGGAGGGAAACCAGATCACACCTCTCAAGGGGTAGAGTATCAAGGAATTTGTAGCCCTTTTTAATAAACCACAGATGGATAATAGAGACATTTGAAATTTTCAGGCACTAAAAAAAAAAATCATGATTTCTTGGGGCCAGCCCTGTGGCCAAGTGGTTAAAGTTCCACGTACTCTGCTTTGGGAGCCCAGGGTTCACAGGTTCGGATCCCGGGCACAGACCTACTCCACTCATCAGCCATGCTGTGGAGGCATCCCACATACAAAGTAGAGGGAGACTGGCACAGATGTTAGTTCAGGGTGAATCTTCCTCACACACACACACAAAAATCATGATTTATTTTTAAACACTTTTCAGACGGGAAAAATAATTTACCTGAGTTGTCTGGACAATTACACCCATTCTGAATTCACACGAACAGGCACATTTCAAAAATATCCTGTCGGATCCCATTACTTTTTTATTTGAAGATTGGCACCTGAGCTAACATCTGTTGCCAATCTTTTTCTTCTCCTTCTTCTTCCCCTCCCCCTTCTTCTTCTTCTTCTTCTCCCCAAAGCCCCCCAGTACATAGTTGTATAATCTAGTTATAGGTCTTTCTGGCTCTGCTATGTGGGATGCCACCTCAGCATGGCTTGATGAGCTGCCCCATGTCTGCACCCAGGATCTGAACTGGCGAAACCCTGGACCACAAAAGCAGAATGCGTGAACTTAACCACTCGGCCACAGCGCCGGCCCCTGGATCCCATTACTTGTATTCTACATCTTTGCTGCTTTTCTATGTCCTTGATATTTAATAGCAATGACATTTTAAAACATGATATTTTAATCCACAACAATAGCATTATTTTCTCCTTTGACGTAAAATAACCAACCAAGAAAGGCAATCTATTAGGAATATCTTCTGTGGTTTCAAACAATCCTTCTGAAGAAAGAATGGTTTTGTATTCATATCAGCCTTTAAGAAAGTGAATTTTTTAGAAAAGCAAGATAGTAATTTAACAACAGAATAACACATCTGAGTTTGAAGGAATGTTGAACCACCTGATTAAAGATAAAACAAATTTGTACCTTCCAGTAGTCCTAGAAATACACCTTAAAGACCACATACTGCATCCCTAAATAAAGTGAAATCGAGTAACAACACAGGACTGTGGTAATCTGTTGGCACTGAGACTCCTGACAATGCGAAATCAGGACAGGTAAGTTGGTTAAGCTTCATGAATGCATCAGGAAGCACCAGCCCACCCAACCTCTCCCACCTAAGATCACTTGCTAGGCATAGAGCTACCTGCTCTGCCTGACATTCAGTTTGGTTCAACAAATGTGTATTGAGAAGCAGATCCCACCCTAGGAACGGAATATTAAATGACATGGTCACTGTCTTGGTGGGAATTGCAATCTAGTGACAATTTTCTATTTCCCATCTTCCTTGCCCTCCTTGAAGTAGACTCATGGCATCATTTTCCCATTGCTCATTCAACATATATTTGCTGAGTGCTTAATCTATACCAATTATGTGAACTACTTGTGAACAAAAACAAAAAGGCCATGGTTCCAGGGGTCCTGTATTAGTTTCCTAGGACTGCCATTACAATGTACGATAAACTGGGTGGCTTAAACAACGTGAATTTATTACGTCACAGCTCTGGAGGCTAGAAGTCTGAGATCAAGGGGTCATCAGGGTTGGTTCCTTCTAAGGGAAAATCCATTCCATACCCCTCTCCCAGCTTCTGGTGGTTTGCTGGCAATCTTTGGCATTCCTTGGCTTGTAGATCTCTGCCTTCATTTTGACATGGCATTCTCTTTGTATGTGTGTCTGTGTCCAAATTTCTTTTTTTTTATAAGGGCACTAGTCATGTGGGATTAGGGGCCTACCTTACTCCATTGTCTTAAATAATTACCTCTGCAACAACACTATTTCCACATAAGGTCACATTCTGAGGTACTGTAGGTTAGGACTTCAACATATGAATTTTGGGGGAATAGAGTTCAACACATAACAGGTCCTTGGTGGTCAAATTTCCAGAGCAATTATCCACTTTGCCCAATAAATAAAGCACCTTTATTTCTAACTAAGAAATGAGAATAAGTATGGACACAAATACATCAATACGATGTTATGACAATACATTAAAAATTGATAACATTAATTGCCTTAAGAAAGGCAAGGCTGGGAGCAGGAATAAGATTTTCCCCTCCCTCTTCTTTTGCATCCTTCAAATGTCAAGCCATTGAAATGTAGACATACGAATAAATACAACAAAAAATTTTAAGCTACTCTGGCAGATGTGTAGAAGGAGCAGCTTGTCCAGAAGATAGGTCTCAGGATAAGCTGCTAATTATTTTCTCCTTGAGTTCCCTATTCTGATCTCCTGCTGGCCTCAGGTTGTCTCATGACTCCTCATTCTGAGGCAATGCTTAATTCAGCAGAATATAAGCCAAAATTAGAATGACTCAGAGAACAGTAGCCCTGAATCTCACAGCATATATCATTCTGAAGCAAATTTTTCCATGCAAGTTTCATTGGGTCAGTTCAAAAACAGTGCTTGCGTTGCAAGGAACTGTAAACTACTATTAGCATCTAATTTAGGATGGTGGCCTATTTTCCTAACCCAACTGATAGGTTTATACCCTGGTACTCTTGGTGACTGGGTTAGATTTCATTATATGGCTACTGCATATAGTGTGGGAGTAACTTTTGTTAATGAAATGAACATATCATATCTTATCTGAATGATAAATATATTTTATTTTATATAAAACTTCATGCCATTCAGCCTAGCTCCATCAACTTTGCAGTACACTTTTCATACATTAATCATACAGTCTCCTGAACTTCTAATGCTCACAGACCAATTTCAAGGACATACATTAATCCAAAAGGTCTTCCACAATGATCTCCAAACTCAAGACTTTAAAGAATAACTTTTTTGGAAAGGTGTGAGTAAATTACTTTCCTCGTCCTGTTAGAGGGTCTACAATCAGCTGAACCTTTGCATTTTTAATTTCTTGGTCTAGGAATCTAATCATAGGATAAACAACATTGAAAAGACTGATTCACATGAAAACTACCATTTTTTGTTTTTGTTTTTTTACCCAAATATAGGTCATCACCTAAGTTGCCACCCCTATGCTTTAGGACTAGAACTTTCATTTTCTGTTTAAAGCTTGGAAATAAGACATAAAGCACAAAGTGAGTAGATACCACACTTAACTATTTGGGTCAATGTTTTTTGTGTGTCTAGCAAAGTATCAACATTTAGCTTAGTGACAAAATTATTCGGATCTTACCTTCTAAAGACGAACTGCACACTGTGTTAGTTATTGAAGGAAGTTTAATGGCTAAAGTTCATATGTGAAAATCAAACTTTATAGACTGGCTATGCTGCTTACATACCTCGGCACTTATTCTTCTTGCAGAAAATGAGAGAGATTGATTGGACAGTCTTTAAGTGTATTTTACCTTTTATAATTTTTAGTTTTTTAGAGAGAAGCCCATGAGATTCTATTAACTTAGGATCTCTTAGTTTTACCCTATCCTAAAATTATTTATGAACCTCTAAGTTAGTAAAGGGATTACTGTTTTAAACACTATTAGTGTCCACTCAATATCCATTTTCCCCTTCTTCCTTACTGAAAGAACTCTGCTTTCATATATGCCAATGCTGTGTTCAGCTAAAATACTGAGTTTTCAGATACCCTTGCCAATGGGGTGATGATGAGATGGAAGCAGAAGTTACTGAGTGAGGCTTCCAGGAAAGCTCTTTCAAAGATGGCAGACTCCTGGCAGGTATCTTTCCCTTCTTGGCCTTTCTCTTCCTCCTGCCTGGAACTCGGACACAATAGTAGAGGCGGAGCAGCCACGATGTGAATACAAGCAACAAGCACAGCTGAGCAGAAAGTACACAAGTTTCCCAGGGGTGCCGCAACAAAGAGCCGCAAACCCAATGGCTTAAAACAACAGAAACGTATTCTCTCATTGTTCTGGAGGCTAGAAATCTGAAGTCAAGGTGTTGGTAGGGCCATGCCCCCTTTGAAGCTTCTAGGAGAGGATCTTTCCTTGATCCTTTGGCTTCTGGTAACCCCAGGTGCTCTTTAGCTCATGGCAGCATCGATCACTCCAATCTCAGCCTCTGTCTTCACATGGCCATCTTCCCATGTGTCTCTATCTAAATGTCCCTCTTCTTATAAGGACACCAGTCATACTGAATTAGGCCCACCCTAAGGACCTCATCTTAACTTGACTACATCTGCAAAGACCCTGTTTCCAAATCAGGTCACATTCACAAGCACTGGGGTTAGAACTTCGACATCTTTGTAGGGGCACACAGTTCGACTCACAACAGTCCCGACGGCATTCTGGAGCTGCATTACTAGCTCTGGATTTTCTACCTCTGAACTTATTACATGAGAAAAATAAAGACCCCAATTTGTTCAAGCCTCTGTTTATTCAGCGTTTTCTGTTCACAACAGAACTCAATTCCTAACTGACACAGTAACTTTAAGGTGAAAGCTCTGGTAGTTAAAAAATTATCTGTCATGTAAAGCCAGCTATTCAGAGGACTGTTTGTAATTTTGTAAAGACAGACACCATTATTCTCTTATTTAGGAGTGGGGCGACAGGCGGGAACCTGTGCTCGGCTAAGATTTTTCTAGTCATAATTTAAAGATCAAATCTGTTTTCAAAATAGAGTTTGCCAGATACTGAAAAGGTCAGTGGACATGTATTCAGCAGCCAAATTTAGGCCCTCACTCTGTCTTGGACTCACACCCGTCTCAGATATGTCTTCATTAGTCACCACTGCATACCTCAATGAGTGAGAATATAAATGCAGCTTTTGTGCTTAGATTACCAGAAGCACAGTGTACTTGTCCAACACAATCAGGTTCAGTTTTATGGGGTTTTCTGCCAGGTGTGGTGCTCAGAAATATATGTGCCAGAAAACACTTCAAGCAGCCAACACTGAAATTTGTCTTAATTTTGAGAGAGTTGCTAGGAGTCCTTAGACCATTTTCGTGGCATCCATACCAGAAACATAACCATGATTCATTCAACTCACTTATGGGCTCCAGTAGTGGGGACAAGCAATTACTTCCATCATCTCTGTTAGTCAGAGAGCCCTGAATTGTTCACTTTATTGCTCAGCGGGCTCAATAAAGGCTGACCTCAGAGTAAGGAGATATTCCTATTACGGCTTAAGAAAGATGAGAGCAAAGTTGATAAGTCAGAACTTTCCATCCTTCCATCCAAAAAATATTTATCCAGCACCTGTCTTGTGCAAGGCTAATGCCAGGCACTGAGGACAAAAAAAAATAAGACACAATCCCTACCTTCAAGAAGCCTGCAGTTTCGTTACAGAGACAGACAAATCAACTGATAATCACAAGACACTGAACTAAATGCTGAGACTGGTTTAAGAACAGATGTTAGCGAAGCACACAGACAGGGTATTCAACCCTGCTGTGGGCAGGCAGAGGAAAGCTCCTGGTTAAACTGGTATCAAACGTTAGAGCTGAGGGTACACTAGGAGTTAGCCAGATGAGCGCGAACAGCATATGCCAAGGCCCAGAAATCAGAAAGCACATGACCTATTTGGAGACCTGCACAGAGTTGGATATGGTGGAGTATGAGGTGGAAAATGGCAATAAAACCAAACAAAATGTGGTCCATATTCTGAAGGCATTAGGGAGCCAGTAGAACAGTTGTGAGTCAGACAGCTACATGATCAGGTTTGTTGTGTTTTAGAAAATATCTTTCTGGCAACAGCACACAGAATGGATTAGAACAGAGCAGGACCAGACATGGAGAAACCAGTAGGAGTCTGCTGTAGTCCTCCGAGAGCAGGGAGAGCAGAGAGAAAGGAATGAAGAGACACACTTAAGGACTAAAATTGCCAGCTCTTGATGAGTTATCAGACTTAGCATGCACCCCAGGATGACATGAAAATTTATGGTTTAGTTAACCGGTGTGCAAGGGTGTGAGAAGGTGACCTTATAGGTTAAAAATTAGGAAATGACAAATATTGTTAATTCTCTAATACTGATGCTAAAAATCCATATTCAAATTTCACCTTCATATTCATATTTAATAAAGTAGCTGAATTCCGATCCTAATCAAATTTCTAATATAATAACTTATTGAATTTCTTTAAAATATGAAAAGCAAATGTACTTTAGAAACCAGATATTGATGGGGATAAATGATGAAACTAAAACATGCAGAGTATAAAAGTCTTAACACATGAATCAATAGTTCTCAATTATTTTCATCTCACAGTTTTCCTGAGAGTCCCACCCTTTCTCATACCTCAAATTCAGTGAAAGGTCCATATAACCCTGCACCGCTAATAGAAGGCCTGACAATATTTCTTTTTTGTAGGAAATGAAAGTGATATTTTGGAGCCAAAAGGAGCTTCAGAGATAATGAAATATGGATTCTGTAGGTTGGAACTATTGTATAACAATATTAAAATAGTTTAAGATAATAAACTCTCAGAATACCATTATGCGATGGAAGGAGAAAAGTTTGATAACTATTACAAGTGAGAGGAACTCAGACCTGGAGTTGTGTGGGTTAAATGAGGCAGTATTTGTTAGTCACCAACCACAGTTCTCAGTGATTGGTACAGCAGGGGAGACTATCAACCCAAATCCATTCTCTACGCTGTTCTGGGCACAAGGCTGCCTGGCTAGACTGCACTTCCCAGCTTTTTTTGCAGTTAAGTGTGGCTACACGACAATTATTCATAGGAACATGAGCAGAAATAATAAGCGCCACATCTAAGCCTGCACCTTATGATATTGCAGAAATTCCTCCACACTGTCCCTTTTCTTCAAGGTGACAGGCATGACTTTACCCAGCAGATGAGGACAATGTCCTAGGGAATGGCATGGGAATAAGGCAGAGGAAGCTTGAGTTTCTGGGCGGCCCCACAGAGCAGAGTTGCCTGCTTGGTTGCCCTGGACTGATGTGAAGGAAAATAAACACTTTGTTCTTTTAAGCCACCATACTGCCAGGTGTATCTGTTACAGCAGGTTTGTCTTTGTCCCCAATAATACAACTTCCTTCTTTTTCTTGCTCTTTTCCAACACAACTGTTTCACTTTTGCAATATTATCTTCCATGGGTAAAATATTTTAAATAGTTGCAATCACAGGGTACACGTTATTTTACACTTTGTTATTTTCGTTGCTCACATCACAACCATTTCCAGGATCAAAATTATCTTCAGTTAATTATTTTAAAACAGAAAATGAAATCACTCAAAGAAGATTGGTGCAAGGCAAAAAAGTTTGGGTTCTTTGAGATTCTCCCTTTATGTAGTGACTGCTGTATCCACAGGTGTGTGTGGTGATTGGAGAAGGTTGGAGGTAGTGACGTCATCAAGATCGCGCCATTGGTCATTCCTGACTTCAGTTCCCTCACAAGAAGACCAAATAGCACCTATTTATAGACAAGACACCATTGTGAAAATCCCAGAACCAGAGTGTGAGGCTGAAGCACCCCCTGGACCGCAGAGACTAGAAGGACCTCATTAGAAGGGTAAGAGGAACAGCTACATTCTGACTGCATCACCCCTTCCCCAGGTCAGCACAGCGCTGCAGGGAGAGGACCCCTGTCGGCCTAAGGTTTCTCCAGTGGGTGGAGAGACCCCAAAGTGGACATCCAGCTTCCCCAGCGTTGTGAGATGCTTCCCAGAAGGCTCACTCACGTCTTGCCTCACAGGAATCACAGGGGAAATCTTTGGGGCTTGACCAATGAGGATCAGATAGAGACAGAGAAGGGGGTCGGGGCTTACAGTAACCAGCACTAAGTTCTTGGCAAACCACGTTCTTGCTTGCAGTGGCCCGGAGCGAAGATCCTGGCCAGCAGCTCTGCGCACTTGCGGAGCCCAGCTGGTAGTCCTGTCTAACCAGGAACTCAGTAGTTCTGCCTGGTTTGGGTCCCCACTTCAGAGGCTACGCTGGCCTTGGAGCCTATTCTACCACCCTGCCCAGACAGGGAAGCAAATTCATAGCCCTGCCCAATTGCTGAGCATAGCCTCTAGACCCTGCCCATCCAGGAAGCCTGGCCAGAAAACCAGGCAGTCATGGAGCCCATCCTACAGCCCTGTTGGGGCAGGGAGCCAAGGCAGCAGATTGGCCCAGCTATTGGGCACAGCCTCTGGCCCCACAAAACCTGGAAGCCTAAACAGTGACCCTGGGCAGCCTTGGAGCCTAGCCTACACTACCATCAAGCTACAGAGCCCAGACTACAGCCCTACTGTAGGAATTCAAACATTTCACTACAAAAAATCAGCTAAACACAAGTCAGTAATGCAATAAATGAGGAACAAAAAAGCTATAAGGCATATAGAAAACAAATAACAAAATGACAGAAGTAACCTACCAAGTGTAAATTATAAACAAACAGAAAATTTGAGCAGACCAATAACAAATAAGAAGATTAATTCAGTAATCAAAAATCTCCCAAAAAAGAAAAGCCCAGGACCTAATGGCTTCACAAGTGAACGCTATCAAATGTTTAAAAAAGATTTAATGCCAGTCCTTCTCAAGCTCTTCCAAAAAGTTGAAGAGAAGGGAACACTCCCAAACTTATTTTATGAGGCCAGCATTACCCTGGTGCCAAAGCCAGATAAGGACACTACAAGAAAAAAAAATTACAGGTCAATATCCTTGCTAAATATAGATAGCAAAAACTCTCAAAAAAATACTAGCATACCAAGTTCAACAGCACATTATAAGGATCATACACCATGATCAAGTGAGATTCATCCGTGGGATGCAAGAATGATTCAACATATACAAATCAATAAGTGTGGCACACCACGTTAAAAGAATGAAAGATAAAAATCACATGATCATCTTGATAGATGCAGAAATAGCACTGGCAAAATTCAACATCCATTCATGATAAAAACTCTTAACAAGTTTGGTATAGAAGGAACGTACCTAAACATAATAAAGAGTCATATATGACAAACTCACAGCTAACATCATAGACAATGGTGAAAAGTTGAAAACTTTTCCTCTAAGATCAGGAACAAGAAAAGAGTGCCCACTCTCTCCACTGTTATTCAACATAAGAGAAGTTCTAGCCAGAGCAATCAGGCAAGAAAAAGAAATAAAAGGCATCCAAATCAGAAAGGAAAAAGTAAAATTCTCTCTGCAGATGATATGATCTTAGGTATAGAAGATCCTAAAGACTCCACCAAAAAACTGTTAGAACTAATAAAGGAATTCAGTAAAGTTGCAGGATACAAAATCAACAAAAAAAACCCAGTTGTGTTTCTATATACTACCAAGAAACTACCTGAAAAAGAAATAAAGAGGGGGCTGGTCCAGTGGCACAGCGGTTAAGTTCGCATGTTCCACTTCTCGGTGGCCCAGCGTTCACTGGTTGGAATGCCAGGTGTGGACATGGCACCACTTGGCAAAAGCCATGCTGTGGTAGGCGTCCCACGTATGAAATAGAGGAAGATGGGCATGGATGTTAGCTCCGGGCCAGTCTTCCTCAGCAAAAAGAGGAAGATTGGCAGTAGTTAGCTCAGGGCTAATCTTCCTCAAAAAAGAAAGAAAGAAAGAAAGAAAACAATGTCAGCTACAATAGTATCAAAAATAATAAAATGCCTGGGAATAATTTTAACCTAGGAGGTTAAAATCTATACACTGGAAACTATAAGATGTTGATGAATGAAATTGAAGAAAACATAAATAAATGGAAAGATATCCCATGTTCATGGATTAGAAGAATTAATATTGTTAAAATGTCCATATTACCAAAAGCTGTATAGATTGCATAGATTCAATGCAATCTCTATCAAGATCCAATGGCATATTTTACAAAAATAGAAAAACAGTCCTAAAATTTGTATGGACACTGAATGACCAATGCAATCCTGAGAAAGAACAAAACTGGAAGCATCACACTTCCCAATTTCAAACCATATCTCAGAGGGATGGTAATCAAAACAATATGGTACTAGCATAAAAATAGACACATAGAGGGGCTGGCCCCCATGGCCGAGTGGTTAAGTTCGTGTGCTCCGCTGCAGGCGGCCCAGTGTTTCATTGGTTTGAATCCTGGGTGCAGACATGGCACTGCTCATCAGACCACGCTGAAGTGGCGTCCCACACACCATGGCTGGAAGGACCCACAATGAAGAATATAATACAACTATGTACCGGGGGCTTTGGGGGGGAAAAGGAAAAAAATAAAATCTTAAAAAAAAAAAAAAAAAGCAGACACATAGATAAATGGAAGAGAATCAAGAGCCAAGAAACAAGCCCTTACATGTATAGTTAAGTAATATTTGACAAGGGAGCCAAGAATACTCCATGGGGAAAAGATAGTCTCTTCAATAAATATTGTTGGGAAAACTGGATATTACATGCAAAAGAATGAAACTGGATCCCTATCTTATACCACTCACAAAAATTAACTTGAAATGGATTAAAGACTTAAATGTAAGATCTGAAACCGTAGAACTCCTAGAAGAAAACATAAGGGAAAAGTTCTTGGAAGCTTTTCAGAGGAGCAATGTGTACCTTTAAATTTATGACACCTTAAAGATTTGTGATTTTGCTTCCTTGAGAAGCTTAGCAATAAATTAATTCGATTTAGTATTATTTCAAAATGGTAAAAGTTATTAAAATATTCTAGATTGATTTTGGGAATGATTTTTTGGGTATGACACCAAAAGCACAAACAACAAAAGCAAAAATAAATAGGTTGGACTATATCAAACTAAAAATTTCTGTATGCAAAAGACATAATCAACAAAATAAAAAGGCAACCTCAGAATGGGAGGAGATATTTGCAAACCACATATCTGATAAGGGATTAATATCCAAAATGTGTAAGAAACTCATACAATAGCAAAAAACCAAATACTCTGAATGATAAACAGGCAAAGGATCTGAATAGACATTTTCCCAAAGAAGATATTCAAATGGCCAATAAGTACATGAGAACGTGTAACATCGCTGATTATTAGGAAAATGCAAATCAAAAGCATAGTCAGATCGCATCTCACACCTGTTAGATGTAAGCTGACTCAAAAAGACAAGAGGTAACAAGGGTTGGTGAGGATGTGGTGAAAGGGAGCCCTTGTGCACTGCTGGTAGGGATGTAAATTGGTGCAGCACTAAGGAAAACAGTGTGGAGGTCCCTCAAAAAATTAAAAATAGAACTATCATATGATCCAGCAACTCTACTTCTGGGTATACACCAGAAGGGAATGAAATCACTTAACATAATACCCTCAAGATTCATCAATGTTGAAACAAATAGCAGGATTTCCTTCTTTTTATGGTTGAATTATATATATATATATATATATATATACACACACATTTGTTGTTTGTCAAGCAGAAAATTTAAAAATTTTTAAAGTATCAATTTCTCAATAGCTGACTCTTCTGATTGGACCACTAGAAAACCTGACTCCCCTTGACCTAACAAAATAATCTCTTCCTAAAACGGTCTAATTTCTTAAGTGGAAATTGAAATCATCCTAAAAGCATCAAGAATTTTCCTGAAAAGCAAATGCCCCATTGTGATTTTTCTCTTTATGGAAGAACAATGTGTTCCTTTAATTTTCTGGCACCTGAAAGATTTGTAATTTTACTTCCTTGAGAAGCTTAGCAAGAAATTAATTCAATTTAGTATTATTTTGAAATGGTAAAAGTTATCAAAATAGTCTAAATAATATGATAATTTAAGGGTGCAGACAGTATTAGACTGGAACTTCGTTGGCTCTTGTAGAAAAGATAATTGCTAAGTAAACCATTTTCAAATCAATTTAAAAGCATTTATTAAGCACCTACAGTATGGAAAGCACTGTCTCAGATACTCTGCCTTTCCCATGAACAGGGCATAGTCACTGTCTTTGTAATCTAGTGGGGATAACAGACATTAACTAATAAAAATTCATAGTAGAAGAAAATGAGCTCTATAATACTGGTATAAGCAAAGTACATTTGGGTCATCTTGGAAGGAGAAATTAATTTTTTTTAATTGCAGTAACATTGGATTATAACATTATATAGCTTTCAGATGTACATCTTAATATATTTTGAATTCTGTGTAGATTACATCATGTTCACCACCCAAAAACTAATTATAGTCCATCCCCTCACATGAGCCTAATCACCCCTTTTGCTCTCCCCCCCGCCATCCCCTATGGTAACCACCAATCCAATCTCCATTGCTATGTGTTTGTTTGTCGTTGTTTTTATCTTCTACTTATGAGTGAGATCATACAGTATTTGACTGGAAGGAGAAATTAATTTAATAAATGTTGAGGAAGAGAGAGGGGTGAAAAGAGAAAGAAAGAGCCTAATAGAGGAGAATAAAATCAGTGTTTACCTCCCCTCCACCACCACCATTCCCACTTCTCAACCCCGGAGAATCACCTTCCTCTAGGATGTTTGAGAAAAAGGATGTTTGCCTTACATTTGCTCCTGAGTCACCCTCTTGGCAGCTGCTTCTCTGAGTCACTTGCTCCTCTCCCTTCCCTCATCTCTGAACTGATTCTCCATCCTGGTCCCCACCTGGAAGATCTGGGATTCGTTTTCTCATGATATAATGATAGTTTCCATGGAAGGATATAAGATCACACTTCCTTTGTTACTCTTTCCTTTAATATCCCACAAAAACACTAACACAGAAATTACGCATATCCAGTACACAATTAAAGACTTGGCAAAAACTAGGGTGATTTATAATATAGGAGGAGAAAACTTAAAATTGGATGACAAATAAGACAGTTCTCACAGCCCAAGAGGAAAAATTGTAAGTCCTTTGCGGGTATCCTTTTGTGGAAACATCCTAGTTCTTAACTCTGCTCTCTTGCTTGAAGTCCAGCCTCCTCTTGCCCCTTCTAAGAATGGCTTAGTTCTTCAGTCCTCCAAATGCAAATCCTTACTACTGCTGTATTAACCCCACCTTTGCCCCTGAGCCTCCACCTGGATAGCTCAAGGACCCAATAGCCACAGCAGTGCATTGTTTTCATGGGGGCGGGGGGGACTCAGAGGACAGCCAAGGTGAGCTTTGCCCTGCAAGTTCAATCTCTCTTTTGAGGTCTCTATGTCAATCCTCGTGAACCTACGCATCCTCATCATTCTTGCAGCTGTCCTAGTGGGTAAGTGTTGGCCTAAACATGTCTCACACACCTTTTCTAGTGGAAACATTACTTTCCAAAGATAGTACACTCTAAAACTATATTAAAGAAGATAAACTTTCTAAATGTGAAGCTGTCTGCCTATATTCCCCTGCCCACCATGGGAAGAGCACTTTACAAGGTTGTGCCAAGAAGTTTTGGTTTCTTTTTCCTCCTTACAGGCAATTCCCTGAGGCCTACCTGTGCTTCAGAAATAAAGCCTTCCTCGCCAAGAAACAGAACCTTCTACCCTGATGGCCAAGTATTAGTTACATAAAGATGAAGAAGAAGCTTTCAAAGTTCCTTCCTTCTTTGGGCCAGGTTGAATTCATGGGTAGCCCTTTTCCTCTCAACCATTCTTCTTAGGGTAAGGGAGACAGTGAAGGGATGGCAACAGACACAAACTGGTATAGCTGCCTGGTGTACAATGACCCCATACTCTTCCTTAGGTTAACAGAATCCACCTACTTAATCTCAGGAATGCACGTGTAACCAGCCTGAGGCAATCTTGGCACTTCATATTCTCAGCGATGGAAATTCATCCAAGAGTTGGAAACATGATTTAAGTCCAGCCAATCAGAGTCTTGCCCCAGGATTTTTTAACCTAAAATTGTGTGAGAGAAGCCCCTTTTCTTCTAAGAATAACAAAAGGCCAGGACTTAGTAAAACCCTGTTTTCTACTATAAAGAAAGAGCCTCTCCTCCACAATAAAACAGAATAAAACCAGTATGCATAGGAAAGCAGAAATGAGATTCAGAAGAGTGTGCTGTTTAGAGTTTGAGTGCCTGGTTCCAGACACTGAGGTCTTCAAAATTGCTGTACTTCCTAAGAATCATACTTCAATTCTCTAAGTTATTCCAGTATTCTTTTAATTTAGTTCAAATTTCACTTAGATTGAATTGAGTTTCTCTCCCCACAAACAAAATGTTCCTGAAACTATACCCTGTCTGGACCAAATTACCTTCTCTAAGGGTGGGGATGAATATAGGAAAAGTTACCCTTCCAGCAAACATAAGTAAATCCTACACATGCAATCAGAAAGTCCTTTTCTGGCTCATGGCATTATTCTACATATAGCCAAATGTGACCCTTCAGAAAAGGATTTTCTTACATGCTAATACAATATCACAGATCCTGTATATCCTAATCAACCAGTTGTTAAATAGAGCTCTGTGAGAGACCCTGGCCAGGCCTGCTGGGCCCAGCCCCTCCTAAGAATTGAACCAATTGCATATGCCTCGGGCTTGTCTTCAAAACATAACTGTAACACATCTATGCATGTGATGTCTAGTAATTACCAGCTAACCTACAGTCAATGAAACAAAATGGTGATGTGGCATACCAAGAATTATATTTGAAATCAGTTTTATCCAAGTGATAAAGCTTGCTAATGACTTTTTCTCTTTTTCTTACTTTATGAAAAGTATGATAGAGCTTTGGAGTAGCATGATTGGTGAGACGTTTTGTAAGCCTCTAATGGGGGCTTCCCTCACCTGAGAGAACTAACCACGGTCATGCAGGATGCCTAGGCCCATCCCCTATGAATAATTAGGGAGACTCAAGGAACTACATTCAATGAGTATCCCCCAGCCTGATGTTTCCTGATGCCTTGCTACAAGTGCTTTCTTTGGGAATGTGACAATAGCATATAACTCCCATGAGATTTGTGTGTCATTTCACAAGTCCTCTGACCCAGGCCCATGAAGAACTACTTCAGGACCATAGAAATCAAGAAAAACTGGGAAATGTAGAGTCTAGGGAAGTCTTTACCAATATTGAAACCAGAGAGGGATAGGTAACTTCTAGACATTCAGTCGAAGGCCCTAGTTGTTACTAAGGAGTGAGAAGCCTCAGAGTCTACATTTTATACCTTAACTACAATCACATGCTTCAAATGCAATATGAGTTATTAACATGTAACCCAGATGTCAGTTGAGTCCCTTTGCCTCTGAAGATGATTCAAACTCTCATGCCACATTTCTCTGGTAAAAGTCCAGTGGCCATCCCCAAATTTCTGGAAATTCCCAGGGGACTCTCATTCTCATTGTTGTTTCTGACTCTGAATGCTGCTTCCTCTGATTAGTTTAATTGACAGATTATCTTGCCATGTGGCACATGCTGTCTCTATTCTGCATCACATTAACCCAAACATGGAACTCAGCCTCTGTGTTCCCACAGGACACATGTTCACACATGCGCTGTGTTCACACAAGGCATTTACGAACATGGTAGAATTTACTAAAGCTTTGGGACTGTGAAGGTGGGGTTTACATCACAGAAGTAAAAAGATCATAAAACAGAACACTGAATGTTCTACATCTTAAAAGCTTTTAAGATATATCTCTATATTCCTCCACGGGTCGCTCTGTCACATTCCCCATTGACTCAGTTTTGTCCACCTCCAGGCATTTATTGTAGAGTTTAGCAATGACTGTTCTTTCTTTGTCTCCAGCTACCCATGCCCACAGGATGCACCTCCCACCCAAGTAGCTTATGGAGTATTTCCCTAAAACAGATTCTGGTCCCAGCTATCAAGATTTTCTTCCCCCTAGTATACAGAGAATGAATCAAATCTTGAAACTGGAAGACTCTAATGTGCTCTAGCTTTTTCTTCCACTAAATTTCATGAGTTCTTACACTGGGACAATAAAAGCTCTCAACTTACTTCACATCTCTTATGTCTGAAGAGCATTGCGCTGCAGGTAAGTCCCACCAAGTCATGGTATTGTTACCATACTCTTGGCTATTGGTCTGTGAGAACATTGAGGTTTTTAGAAATGCATAATAAATTAATTTAACCCCAAATTAAATTTGAAAGGACACATTCGCAAGAACAGGAAATAAGTTAGATTCCTTCCTGTAGCAGAACATGTGGGATTGAAGAATTTAAATGACATCAGGAAACAGCTGGTCTCCAGATAGATGTGTTTGTCCTCTAAAGTGATTAATAACCACATTATTTTGAACGTTAAAATGGCTGTTTTCCCAATTCTGCAAGATCATTCCAGTCCAAGAAATTGTTTATTTTCTATTTTGCTACGAGCGTTGGTATAGCGAACAAGAGTTGCTCCTCCTCTGGAGAGAGTGGGTAAGGAATATGGCCGAATGATGCACTCATTTGAATTCTTTCATTTGAGTCCAGAAGTACACTCTCACGGGCTGTTCCTGGGCATGCAAGGCTAGAATTTTAATGCTATGGCCTAAGCTCCCAGCTACCTAAAGCCAATTCAAAAATAGGAGAATCAGGTGACGTGCAGTTAGCCATCTTTCCTTCTCAGAATTGCGGAGGTGATGTCAACTCCACCAGCGTGGCTGGCCTCAGCTGTGTCTCTCATCTCCAATTCCTCCCACCCTCAGAATCTGCAGAGCCTTTGGACCACTGCTCCTCTGACTGGAAAGTTTGTCCTACATATATCCCCATGGCAGCTTCACTCACTTCATCCTCTCAGAAAGGTTTTCTCTGACCACCTTTCCTAACACAGGATCCTTGTCATCCTTCAGCCTTCTTCCTTGCTTGATCTTTCTTCATAGAACTTATTGCTACCTGATAGTATATTGTAACTGATTGTCTGTCTCCACACTACAAAGTCCCTGAGGTCAAAGACTTTGTTCAGTTCACCACCGTGTCTCGTGTGCCTAGAACAGTGACTTTCACACAGTATATCAAATTAATGAGTAAATGAATGAATGAGTGATAGCCCTGGAAGAAACTATGTAGCTTAGAGGTTTAGTGCATGGCCTTTTGAGATAGCAAATCTAGTTTGAGTTCTGGCTCCTCAATTTACAAGCTATCTGGACTTCCCCAAGTCATTTATCCTATCTCACAGGATTACTGTACAGACTAAATGAGGTAACATATGAAAGTTGTTTAGCAGAGAAAGCATTGTTTTCACATTGTTCCAGCCCTCTTATTTTATAGATGCGGAACCAGAGGTAGACTGAGGTAGAGGGACTGGGGCAGCATCTCTAATCTTGGGGATATCTTGTTCAGAGAAGGAAACAAATCTCCCCTTACATCATAAAGGCATCTTCAACCGGCGTCAAAAACCTTAAAACCTTACATTCATTTTGACTCAGCAATTTTTTTTTTGAGGAAGATTAGCCCTGAGCTAACATCTGCCACCAATCCTCCTCTTCTTGCTGAGGAAGACTAGCCCTGAGCTAACATCCGTGCCCATCTTCCTCTACTTTATATGTGGGACGCCTACCACAGCATGGCTTGCCAAGCGGTGCCATGTCCGCACCCAGGACCCAAACCAGCGAACCCCAGGCCGCGGAAGCAGAACATGCACACTTAACTGCCGTGCTACTGGGCCAGCCCCTGACTCAGCAATTTTATTTTTGCAAATGTATCCCAAGGAAATAATCACCTATATGGGCAAAGATTTAGCTACAGAGATCTATATCACGGTCTTGTTTATAATCACAAGAAATTAGAAGCATACTAAGTGTCCAACAGGGAATTGATTTGACAAATTATGGCATAGTCATATGATGTAATATTACATGGCCATTTAGAATAAAATTGTAGGAGAATAGTTAATAAGATGAGAAAATGTTTACATATACTTGAACAGAAAAGACTAACATACACAAAAAGGTCTGGGTGATTGGAATCAGAGTAGATTGTATTTTCTTTATGCTTCTCTAAATTTCCCATATTTTCTTCAGTGAATAGGCATTATTTTCATAATCAGTCTTTTAAATAAAAATAATAATAGCTTGTTAGCATCTCCACAAAAAAGTGTTACTACATCTTATGGGGAGAACAATGAGGGAAGCCTAAGCTTGAGGAAGTTTCCCCAGTCCTGATGGAATGAAATTCCTTCCCAAACGTCATGATTCTAAGTGAGTAATCCCCCTAAATGCTTTGGCACACAACAGATTCCAGAGCATTCTAGCTTCTTGACCATTAGGACCGACTGCTCGCGTGTTCTGAACATCTACATTACTCTGTATTAGCACATTTAACTGATGACCTTAGCTATGCTGCATTTTTAAAAACCAAATTGACTTATAGCATTACTCATTAGATTTAAATACTAGGGTGATTCATCATTTACAGTAAATCTATTAGATAGATTACACTGCAAAATTCACCATGGCCAGTGTGGCCAGCCTGCCTGGAAATTAAGAATGGGAAGGGAAATTGAAGGAGAGAGATTCCTGTCCGTGATTTGAAATTTAAACTTAGATAGCTATGGCAAGCATCCGAGCCTCAGCCAAGGAGAACGAGGCATCTGTCACATGTCTGAGATATTCCACTCTAATAATAGCCTAGGACCTCTTTTGGAACAGGTTAACGCCTTGCTTCATAAGGAAAAATCTTGCATGTTAAAATACTTTTAAGAGTATTTCCTTACCCCTTAAAATTTTTTTCACAATATAACTGGACTGCACATGTGATACGTGCAACAATGGTTGGGTTTCTGCTGGTTAAATATAGTCCCACACCAAGAGCATGTTCAGCTGGGGGCCTCGCTCACCAGATGTTATTCCACTAATAGTGAGTGAGCTCATCCTTGGTGTGGAAGGTTATTCATTTGGGAGAGAATAATGAAAGTGAGACAATCATTACGTCACCTTTTCCTGTACATTATTCTCCCCTGCAGCTGACAAGGAAAACAGGCTGCCGTGTTAGTTGTAAGCTAACTCAGGGCCTTGCTTTCTCAGATCTGCATAAAGGGAGTCATGGGCTAAGTCTAGTCGCAATGAATTTGTAATATATTATCTGATCATTTACGATTGGAGAGCTAGACTTTGGGGTGGGCTTTGTCTCAGACTCAAGCATCGTGACTGTCTGAGGAGAGATTATCAGCACCTGACACCCAGAGGCACTGTCCTCTCTCCTCGCCCCTGCAGGGCTTATCTCGTCTTCCCGAAGTTGGCCATTTGGGAGGCAGACTGCTGTTTCTAGAAGCATGAAGTCTTCTGAAGAATGGAGTAAACTTTTAAAATAATGCTCACGAGATCATGTCTTTTCTTTCTGAGTGACTCCTTTGGTGCTACCTATCAAACCACAAGTTCAAGTTCAGAGTAAAATTAATTTATAGATAATCCAGCAAATAGGGGCAAAATATATATGTATCTCACATGTATATACATGTATGTGTACATATATATTTTCTAAACAACGAAAGCTATCTTTATATGAGAAACTATTTTTCTTAGAAAACACATATTTATCAGTTAAGAACTTTAACTCATTACTGAAATTTATTGCAGCCTTCCTTTAAATACAGAAACAACTCTGCAGGAAGAAATTTTACTAGATTTCTTTAAAAAGCTTTAACTTGCTGTCAAGGGCCTAAACTGAACTTGTTTTCTAGTGTCTTATGCATCTTAGCAGAACGTGATTACAAAGGAAAGAGAAACATCTAGTAACAACCCACCTGATGGAGCTGTCTTACTGGGGCACCCAGCACTGTCTCCTCGCTTTCCCTCTTGAGCTCTCTTGAGCTGCCTGTGTCTTCATTTATGTACTTAAGTGTCATCTCAGGAAGAAAGTTTGGTGCCTTGGGAAATACTTGGCCAATTATAAACCCTTCTATATTTTTCACTTTGATTGTGTTCTTTTCCCATATTGGTCTCTACTCCATATCTGCCACCTCCCGTGACAAACTTGGCGTGAAGAACACTGAACTGACTTCTGGGGCAGTTCCCAGCTCCACCGCTTTCTCTCTCCCACTTCCTTCCAGGTTTGAGTCCTCATTTGTAAAATTGGAATAATATCGTAAGTGGCAAAAGGTCCTAGGATGCATGGCACCGACATGTTGAATAAATTTGAACAGGTTGGGACATGCCACTGGATCCAGGGCTGCACTGTGACTTTTGTGGGCCTTTGGCACTTTTGCCCTTGACTGCTCCTTCCTCCATAAAAAGACACAGTGTTAAAAATTGTTTTATGACTATGTTGGTATAACAATAAATATATTAATATTATAAATTAAAACCTTTTCCTTCACCTAAAAGTTCATTTATTTTTCTTGTGATATTAAAGGAAGTAAAATGCTTTCATGGGGCCCTAAAAGTATTGTGGGTCCCCAGCATTGTGCCTGATAGATAAGTCGGTGCTGCCTGCATCACAGAATCCCCGCTGCTGTGTCGCAGTTTGCTCTCTCCTCACCATCCCGGACGGCTTTTGTTGTTGTTCCCTTTTTCTCTCTTCTGTTCCTTTCTTGCTGATTCTTTCCACGGATAAATGCTGCCTCTTCCCCTTCTCTCCAGTCTCTCTCAGGTTCCCCAACTCGGGTGAGTCAAAGCACACTTGCAGACAGACACACAGCTCAAAGAATTAAAAGTATTAAAAACTGTTCTGGGAGTGAAGGGTGACAGGTCCAGTCCAGGCTGCTATCCTCTACCATCTCTGAAGAAGCTTCCAAGTGGATCAGAACCGCTTCTAAGTGGAGAGGTATATATGTAGAGAGATTTCTGGAATCACATGCACCAAATTTGAAGAATGCTTTTTATTAGGCTGTGGGCTTTGGGTGATTTTTCTCTTTCTTCTCGGTAATTTCTATATTTCTTGCATTTTTTTAATGAAAATGATTTTTAATAGAAAGGATAAAAATATTAAAATTTAATTTTAATAAGGATCAACTACTATATTTTTCCAGAATAGGTGCTGACCTAGATTCTATTTAATCATTCCAGAATAGTTTGCTGGTCTCGAAAGCAGATCTCACTAAATCCCTTCGATAGCCCCTTTCTGGTGAGGTCTGGGCTTAGCCATGTGACTTGCTTTGGCCTGTGGGATAATAGCAAATATGCTGCAAGCGGAAGTTTAAATAACTGTTTTCTGGAAACCTTATTTTCCGTTGGAGATTAAGGCATATCTTACAGAAGACTTTCATATTCCTCTTAGTCAACACAATCACCAAAAAAAAGAGAGAGAGAGAGAGAATTGCATTTTTCTTTAACACATTTTTCATTTGCTACCACCTAAAAGTACAAAAGAACTTCTCCAAGTGCCTCAGTAATTAAAAGGGAGAAGTTAATAAGCTGAGACACAATAAGTTGAATATTTTTCTCAGTGGGTGGCCCTGCAAATACGCGCACACACACACACACACACACACACACAGACACACACACACAGAGTGGCTCTGATCTAGCCAACCATATGGTCCTCGTTTTCTATATCTATTTCTATTTACATTAACTCAAGAATTCTGCCACCGTAAGACGGCTGACTAACCTTTTGCCCCTTGTTTCTCTCTTGTATTAAATAGAGGGCTTAGCTTGAAACATTTCTTGGGTGCTGTTTTCTTCAGTTTTCCTCACAGGGGAAAAAGAATTCAAGGCCAAATTGCTTAGCAGAATATTACATTCGCATTATTATTTTCTTTGAAAGGGTTTCTCTGTCTCTGCACTGTCTAAGTCATTTTCCTGTTGTATTTCATTTATTTAAGGCCATAGTCTTACCGTCTCCTTTTCCACCAAGAAAGTGAAGGATCCTGAACAATTTTAGCACATGAAGATTCAGAATCAGTAAATAATCAAGCCATTCCTGAGAGCTCACCAAGGGATGTATAATCTACTGGACGGTACAGGAAGTTATAAGCAGTTCCTGGCAAAATGGAGGTGTCCGCTGCCTGGGTGTCCACAGCTCTCCAGCCTCGGGTGGGTGGGGCCCGTGGAGAACCGGACAGCACAAGCTCGGGCCAAAAGGGCAGCTGCTTCTCAGCTCCAGCCAACTGTTGCCATGTGGGAATGTCGGGCCAGTTTTGCCAGGTCAGCTAGTTTTTCCCAAAAAAAGCTAGAAATCAAGATTTTTGCATGAAATCTCTCCATTAAAAAAGTTGTCAACTAGTTCGAAATTTAGTTTAAAAAACACTGTACAGGCCAACAAATGTGCGGGCCAAATCAAATAAGTCTGCAGGCCTGATTTGGCTTGTGGCCTGCCCGTTCGCTCCTTCTGCTTTACATTATCAACTCCCTCAAAATTTAAAAATGCTTACCACTCAAAATGCCTTGGTGACATTTATAATGATCTATGTATATTTTATGGAGAAAAGCTTTGAATAAGGCTGCTTGTACACATATTCTAAACAACAAAATCTGCCACTCTGGTCATTCAGCACTACAGGGTAAGGAACTTCTTGACAGAATTTTTCACTTCTAACTAATTGTTTTGATATCATGTAGATTCAGCCTAAATTATGTATGTAGCAAGCCTTAACATCACATTTTCTAGAACCAAAAACAGATCAGCATTTCCCCCACATACGCACATTCAAAATACTATCCCATAAAAAAATGACCCCTATAGAAGATTACTTTGGTTTCCTGCAGGATTATTTTTGCTGGAAATAACACATAGTTGGTAAGGATGTAGAGATATTGGAGTCTTTGTACACTGTTGGTGGGAACGTAAAATGATATAGCCGCTATGTAAATAATATCATGGTTCCTCAAAAACTTAAAAATAGAATTACGATATGACCCAGCAATCCCACTTCTGAATATATATATGTATCCAAATGAATAGAAAGCTGGGAAGAGATATGTGTAGACCCCTGTTCATAGCAGCATTATTCACAATAGCCAAAAAATGGAGGCAACCAAAGTGTCCACTGCCAGATGAGTGGATAAACAATATGTGGCATATACCTGCAATGGAATATTATTCAGCCTTAAAAAGGGAAAGATAGTCTGATGCATGCTACAACATGAATGAAACTTGATAACATTCCTCTCAGTGAAATAAGCCAGTTACAAAAAGATATTTACCATATGATTTCACTTATATATGGCATCTAGAGCAGTCAAATTGATAGAAACAGAAAGTAGAGTAGAGGTTTCCAGGGACGGGGGAGGGGGGATAGTTACTGTTCAATGAGTATATTAATCAGGGTTCTCTAAAAAAGCAGAACCGCTATGATGTTTATATACATAAAGAGAGATTTAGTTGAAGGAATTTGCTTATGCAATTCTGGAGGCCGGTAAGTCCAAAATCTGCAGGGTAGGCCATCAGGCTGCAGACCCAGGGAAGAACCAATGTTTCAGTCTAAGTCTGGAGGCTGTCTGCTGGCAGAATTCCCTGTTCCTTGGGGGAGGTCAGTCTTTTGTTCTATTCAGGCCTTCAACTGATTGGATGAGGCCCACCCACATTATGGAGAACAATCTGCTTTACTCAAAGTCTACCAATTTAAATGTAAATCTCATCTGAAAACACCCTCAAAAAAACTTCCAGAATAATGTTTGACCAGATATCTGGGCACTGTGGCCTGGCCAAGTTGAAGTATAAAATTAATCATCACAATGGGTATGGAGTTTCAGTTTTATAAGATGAAAGGCTCTGGAGATTGGTTGCATATCCATGAGAATGCACTTAACACTGCTGAGCTTTACACTTTAAATGGGCAAGACAGTAAATTTTATGTTATGTGTATTTTACCACAATTCTTTTAACAAGTATGTTAGACCTTTTGCTTTGGCCTGTGGCTCCAGCAAGATGCACAAGTGTCAAGGTCTTCATACTGCCAGGAACATCCACAGCCGCCAAGAGGACCAGAAGCGGCGTGGTAAACAGTACAAGAAAGCCCACTTGGGCCCAGCCCTGAAGGCCAATGCGTTTGGAGGCGCTTCACGTGCAAAGGGAATTTTGCTGGAAAAAGTCAGGGTTGAAGGTAAATAGCTCACTTCTGCCAACAGGAAGTGTGTCAAGGGCCAGCTGACAAAGAATAACAAGAAACTCACAGCTTTCATACCCAATGACGATTGTTTGAACGTTACTGTGGAGAACAATGAAGTTCTGGCTGCAGGACTTGGTTGTAAAGGTCATTCTGTCAGTGACATTCTTGGAATCCACTTTAGGGTTGTCAACGTAGCCAATGTCTCTCTCTTGGCCCTAGGTAAAGGCAAGAAGAAAAGACCAAGATCATAAGTTCTGAGGATGCAAACATGGCAATAGTAAACTTTCATATCCTAAAAAAAAAAAATCTTAGGGAGAGAAATTTCCATTCACTAAACACCAAAAGAAATCTTTGCATAAGCGACCTTAGAGTACTAACTGGATTATATCTTAACTTTAGGGTTTTGCAAATGATCCAAAAAATCTTCCTCATGTAGCAAACTTCTCTAACAGTTAAGAGGGTAAATTATTATATCTCAAAAAAAATGTATCTGTGGGGAGTTCAGTTTACACAATCCAAGTATATTGCTTCCTGGAGATAGAATTTCCCTCAGGGATAGAGCATAGGCAGCAAGAGAAATAAAAGCTGATATGCTCCTTTGACTGTTGCTCTCAAATAAACTTGTCAACTGAAGTGTTGGTGATAGCTAAATCGCAGTCAGTTCGTGGCTAATCATATGATAAATGACTATAATTTTAGTATTTTGGTGAATATTGCTGTGTACACAGGAAGAATTTGATCCACAGCATAACCGAATCCGTGCATTTCAAGTAGATTTTCTGGAGGTTCATGCTCATCCTTGGGGCTTCTTCACAAGGTAAGTGAGGTGTCATTCAATGACTATTATGGCGATCTTAACTTGGAGATTCAGCTCATTCATTCAATTCTGTATGCTAGAGAAAGTCTCCCAGGTACAAACTTCTAAAACTCAAACGTAACAAATGTGACAAGGAGCATCCCTTCTTTGGTCCCACTATAATTCAGCCATTAGTTTATCCTAGGAACAAGATTCTATGAGTAATAATAAATCTGATCCTCATGCTGAGGGTCAAGGTATGGGCATGGTAGTCAAATAACTACCAATTATAATAATAAAAAAAAAAGGCAATATAAATTCTAACTACCCTAAATTCCATAGGAAAGATCAGTTTAGTTTTATTATTTTCTTAACAGTTTCTTCTCTAACGGCTTCCCGCCCCCCAACCATGAAGTTAGAGTTAAATAAAGGAGATAATTATCGCTGAGGCAAGAAGTGAGCTTTCCTTCTCCACAAGAAGGTAACCCCTTGACAAGGTTTCCAGCATCCAGGAAAGGCTCTAACTCTTTGAGAAGCTCATTTAGGCCTAAGTAGAGCAAGTCCGATGAGGTGATGACAGAGGTGCTGGCTAAAATGCTGAGCTCAGCCCACTGCAATATCTGATTTTTGAGTCTCTCTGTTTTGAAAAGAAATTTAGTATTTTCTTTCATTTTTACTTCATTTTTTAAAAACTCTCAACTATGAACACAAACTTGGCAAACCAGTGGATTATAAACATGAAAGAAACCTCTAAAGGCCATTTAGCATATCTCTCTGCTTCTGAGTAAAACCAAACTTCAAACTGAGGTCTACCTTTTAAAATGTGTCTCTAGGGAAAGCTTTTCCCTGAACCATACTGTATTTCTCCTTCAAAGCACTTAGCGCAAACGGACCCATATCATTACTTGGACTTTCGGTTTAAGATGGCTGACTAAACTCACACATTTACCTCTCATCCCTCCCAAAGTCCTGCTGAGATGATGAAAGAAATATAGCAATACAAATAAATCCATAACAGGAAGGGAATCAATAGACCAGAAGAGTATAGAATTTCTAGAAGATTTAATCCAGGTAGGAGAAAATTTAGGGAGGCAAAGAATGGGAATAAGCCCTGCTCAGAAATACTTGGAAGAGAGTAGGAAACTGAGTCAGAGAGGCAGCTGGCACGTAATTAGGCGTCTGGGAAATACATGTATGAGCTCACAACTCTCAGAGCCTCTGACTTGGCCTCAGCCCTGGGGTAAAGCCATGAACACATTTTTAAATAGCCAAATAAAATTAGAGTTCTGATGAGTAAGACTCCTACTGTGAGCACTGGGATTAGAGAAGATAGGCAGGAGCCCCTATAACTGAGAACTAGTTTGAGGGATGGGGACCCTCCCCACACAGAGGACAAGGTACCCAGCCACCCTAAGGAAAAGGGCTTATTTGTCCACACTCAGTCCCCCTGATCCTTCCCCCGTCCCCAGTCACCATAGCTGGCCCCTAAGATAGGAATCTGCATTCACCACGGGGATATCAAATATCTTCAAATACATACCAGCCAATAGAGACCCTTTTTACAAATATAAACAATTAAAAACTGCCAAACATTGGAATAAAACCAATTGGTTTCATTTGTTATATTATTCCATTTTGTTGGATTAACCTCTGAGAAAACAGAGTTAATACGGGAAATGAAAGACAATTTTAAAAGCATATAATTATTATTCTGGGGCTGGCCCCGTGGCCGAGTGGTTAAGTTCTCGCGCTCGGCTGCAGGGGGCCCAGTGTTTCGTGGGTTCGAATCCTGGGTACGGACATGGCACCGCTCATCAAACCACGCTGAGGCAGCATCCCACATGCCACAACTAGAAGGACCCACAACAAAGAATATACAACTATGTACTGGGGGGCTTTGGGGAGAAAAAGGAAAAAATAAAATATTTAAAAAAAAAGCATATAATTATTATTCTAAGAGAGGCTAAGAGAATATCACACCCTTTAAAACAGAATAGGCTGCTGTGGAAAAGAATTGAATACAGTTCTTGGAAATTAAAAATGATTGCCTAAATTCAAAACATTTCAACTTTTTATAATATTAAAAATAAGATTTTCCTGTGAATACTTTAGAAATGTTGAGCATCTTTTCATATTTTTTGGCTGTTTATAGCTCCATTTTTGTGAATTGCCTGTGTATATTTTTTGCCCATATTTCCTCTGGGGTCATTTGCAATTTTTCTTATTGATCTGTGAGTGCTCTTTGTATATTCTGTATATTGATATGTTGTCTGATATACATGGGGCAGATATTTTCTCTCAGCCTATCATTTGCATTTTAACTGTCTTTAGGCATCTTTCAAAATTCAGGAATAAAATTTTTATTTTCCTGTAGGGAAAGATTTGCCCCGAGCTAGCGTCTGTTGCCAATCTTCCTCTTTTTTTTTTTTTTCCTCCCCAAAGCCCTGGTACATTGTTGTGTATCCTAGCTGTAAGTCATTCTAGTTCTTCTATGTGAGCAGCTGCCACAGCACGGCAACTGACAGATGGGTGGTGTGGTTCCGCAACTGGGAACCAAACCTGGGCCACCAAATCAGTGAGTGCAGAACTTTAACCACTAGGCAATCAGGGCTGGCTCAGGAATTAAATTTTTTTTTATGCTTTTTGGTGAGGAAGATTGGCCCTGAGCTAACATCTGTTGCCAATCTTCCTCTTTTTTTTTTTTTCTCTCCCCAAAGCCCCAGTACATAGTTGTATTTCCTTGTTGTAAGTTATTCTAGTTTCTATGTGGGATGCCACCACAGCATGGCCTGATGAGCGGTGTGCAGGTCTGCACCCAGAATCTGAACCTGCAAACCCTGGGCCACCAAAGCAGAGTGTGTGAACTTAACCACTTTGCCATGGGGCCAGCCCCAGAATTAAAAATTTTTAAAGAGAGTAATCTATAATTATTTTCCTAAAAGTTTGTGAGCTTTAATTTTGCTTAGGAGTGTCTTCTCCAGCCCCAATACAGTAATAGAACATCTTCTGGTATAATTCTAAATATTAAAACCTTCTAATCTCTCTAAACATTTTATAGTTTCCTAATCTGTGAAGTGGAAATAATGTCTTCCTTACAGGGTTGTGGTGAGAAAGAATGACAAAAGGCCTGTAAAATATCTGGCACATGCAGGCACTCAATAGGCTTAGCTGGGGGACCCTTATTGTGGAGATAAGAAAATCAAGAGCATCGAAATAAGGGCAACTGGCCAAAATGAAATACACACAATAATTCAACCAACCTCCCAAGTCATTGGTTCGGGGCAGCTAGACTAAAGGGCCTCTCCTTAGCCTTCCGTTATGGACTGGAGAGCTGGCTTTGCTTTTCCTTGACTTTATGTTAAACAAGTACACAGACACCTTGAAAATGACTCACCCATCCCCTTGTTCAGTGAGGAGGATTGTTTGTGGGTTTGGGGTTGCCTTTGTCATTCACTTCTTTCCCACCTCCTGCTTGACCCGCCGTAGGGTACCTATGGCTTTGTCTTTCCCTCTTCTCATCTTGTCATTTTTACCCCTATCCTTGTTTGAATCTATCAGTCCACCACATGCCATGTCCCTAAAGCCTGGGACATTGATGGACATGTCACCAGTGAAGGATCCAGGATCTCCAAAGTCCACAGGGAGGAAGGAACACTTTTGACTCTTTCCTGTCCTCTAATTCCTAAGGGTCTCATCTCATTATCTTTCACATAAACTGCTTCACGGCCTCCTTGCCTCGTGGCCTTTCTATTGACCTCTGCTTCCCTCCCACACACGTACTCCATTCTGCTGCCTTAATGGTATTTCTAAAGCAAAATCTGATCATGTCACTTAAAACGTGAGTGCTCTGTCACTCACGAGCTGTTTGGCACTAAGAAAATATTTGCTTTCATTGGGTCACTTTGTCCATTTGAAGAATAGGCATAATAATGGCAAGCCATTGCTTTTAAGGTAAAATTTAGTTAGCTTGGCCTGGCCTGTAAACCCCTGTATGATCTCCAGCTTCACCCCTGGCCATTCTCTGTCTTGCATTTCTTGGTGCATTCACCCTGGTCTCCTTTCCATTCTCAGAACACAACACGCTCACTCTTACTCTGTAGTTTTGCAGGTGTTATTCCCATCCGGAAGAATTCTATTCCCTCTGCTCCCGGGTCCTTTTATCCACTGTCATTGACTAATTCTTGTTTGTACTTCCAGGTTCAGCTCCCTCCTGAACTATGTTTCTGACACATGATATGTTCTGAATAAATATTTTTTGAATGAATAACTACAAAATGTTGACTATCATATGGTAATAATTTTATGTGCATTATTTCATTTAACACTCACAGAATTCCTGCAAGGTTGATATCATTATTCTCATCATTGTGGATGTTAAAACCAAGATTTGGAAAGGTTGAGTAACATGTCCAAGTTTATACAATTATAAGTGGCAGAGCTGGTATCTAACTCCAGGTCTGTCTAACTCTACAGGCCAAGTTTGAAGTGAAATAGAGAGTCAAGTGGCACGTGAAGGAAGAAGTAATAATAAATCAAATCTTAAACATGAAGCTCTCAAGAATAAGGCCATCTCAAGCAGAATCTGCATAGGTTTTCAGAAGCAGGACAAAATCTGTAAAGCCTGGCTTCCTCACAAACTCCTAGAAAGAGATGCTGAGTTCCTACACAGCCATGGATTCTCTTGGCCAGCAAAAAGATGTGGCAAACATTCCAGCCAACTCTCCCCCAAGGATCTTGTCCCACAGCATCTCTAGCATGAGAACTTAGAAATTAGAAGGCTCATTTCAGACTCTTAGATCTCCTTTCTACACCATAAAGTTTAGTCCCAAGACATTTCTTAATAAGAAATGTTTTTTTAAAAAAAAGACTTCCATGCTGATGTGCAAGTTTACAAAAAGTTTATACTATTAGAGTAGAAAAATTTTAAATATAAAGGATAAGCCACTTAAGCATCCATTTCCAGAACTTGGAACAGTCTAATTTGCAGTCATAGCATATTAGAAGACATTATTTTAATGTGCGATACATGGTCATGGATTATAGGTACAGAAATAAAAACATGGAACAAATATAGGTCTCTATCTTTTCAAAAGATTTGAATGCCTTTTTTTTCTGCTTTCATGAGAAAATACTTTACAAATAGTCACATGTTTGTGGTACTGTTAAGTTCACTGTTAAGTTTGCAAATAATATATTTCAAGTGGTTTGTTAATAGTGTATACTGAATAATTCTATAATGGTTTGTCCTCAGACAATGCTGACTTCAAATAGGGAAGAAGGTGGCTTCTGAAGATGGGTTTAATGATGAGTAGATGGCTAAAGAGAGGTTAGGAGCAACAATTAGAGGTGTAGTAATGATGGGATGATCCAAACACAAGGTCAGGGAGTGAGACACTCAAAACATAATGGACAGATATAGTGTGAAAGGAAAAAGGCGGGGGGCAGGGCAATGCATAGAATATAGTACAATTTGTGGAGTATATGTGTGTGTGCATGCGTGCGTGTGCACGCGGGCACGCGTATCTGTGTGTGTGTGTATGATATAAGTGTCTCTAGAAAAACAAGAACCCAGTAAGAATGCTTGCCTCTGAGAAATGGAATTGGAAGTACTGGGTTGAGGGGTGGAGATCAAGGCTGAAGAGTAGACTTCTTTGCTGCATACATTTTTTCTCTGTGTGAGCATATGTATATGTGTGTGTGTGTGTGTGTGTGTTTTAACCATGTGCATGTATTTTCATTTCAAAACAAAACAGAAGTGCACAAGGTTGCCCAGAAATGCAAGGCTCAGGCGTTTGGGGCACACTCAACCTCAGCCAAGCTGCCTTGGGTGCAGTGTCTCAGAAGCAGGCCTGGAATAGATATACAACTTTCAGAGAGTGAAGGCTTACACAGCTCCACGGTGCCCTGCCTGGAGAGTGCCTAGTGGCCAATAAGAGAGCCAAGGACAGAGTGATGGGAAAACTCAAAGAGAGATGAGCATTATGGAGCCAAGGAAAGCAAGAGTTGGAAATCAAGAATTTGTCCCCATTTAGGGGCCAGCTCCCAAGGTCAGTGTAAGTCTCAGTCTCTGCCGGGTCTTTCCCGAGGAGTAGTAGAAGGCATTAATTAGACCATCATAGTGAAGCAACATCCTCCACTTGTCTCTACTTGCTCTGACAGCAAGTTTCTAGTGGTCATTTGGCTTCCCATGTATTTTGTCTATAGAAAAAACGTCTCAATCAGCACAGGGAGAGTGGAGTGAGGGGTGAGTCCAATCCACCTTGTAGTCATATTTCCTCCTGTATTTAGGTAAATAAAAAATAAAGTCATTTGTATATGGACAAGATAACAGTTCTGAAAGAGTTTTTATTTGTTTCCTAGCGTTTCCTTCTCTCTATTAAGACAGCTAAACCATTAGGTATTCGTTAGTTCAGGGAAGAGATGTGATGGCGGAAAACAGGGAAAAAATGGAAACTTTTAGCTTTGTATTTCAAAAGCTAACTCCTTAGAATTTGAAAAAAAAAAAAGGATCATAGCAAGGTTTGAGAGCAGCAAGAACAGTCCTTCCTTGTCCACTTTTTCTACCAACTAGAAAAGGGTTCTTCTCATTTGGCAAAAGAAAAAATTAAAGGGAAATGATTAAAGTATAACACCAGTGTGACCTTGAGAAAGGGAGTCTGTGTCCTACCCTCCAGGCTGAGACCTGGGACGTGAACCAGGACCAAAACCCCCAGGTGGGATTATGGAATCCTACAGGAGAAGAGATCTGTGCCCAAGCACTGGGGAGAACCCTGGGGAAACAGCATAATCCAGAGAAGAAATATCTCTGTGGTCTGCATAGGCAGATAGCCTGAACGTCTAACCTTCAAGCTATCACGATGGGCTGCAACAGAATGATTCTCATGCATCCAAAGGAGGCAAAGAAATAGCTGAGAGGGACTGGCTAGATTTGAAGGGTTGCACAGATGAGAACAAAAGATGTCTCCATGACAATCTCCATGGACCAATTAGGGAGGAATAGATTTCCCCCTGACCCCCTCAATGAAGACTTCTTCCTACCCTGCCCTACCACAACCAATACTTTGGCATCATATAACCCATATATCCATGTAAACTTAGATAAACCATAAGAAGTCAGAACTCAGATACAATCCCATGTAAGGGAGGGGGAAGTAATCCAAATTGTCAGAGGTTAAGTTTCTGCCATCCGGATGGAATGGTGACTCAGAATATAAATTTAGCTTACTTACGTAAGAATGAAGTTGACATATTTCTGTGCACCTAAATTTATGGGCTTAGATTGATACCCACTGTATTAAATACTTGAGCCTCCTGTGAGTTTGAAAGCTTGATCCAGAGCTACTTACATGCTTTGTGCCATTGGAATGTCAATTTCCCCATCAGTTGAATAAGGACTTTAATATCCATTGCATGGGGTTAATATGAGGCTTAGCTGTGATAATGTACAGAAGCTACTAGACCCAATGTAGATGCTCTATAAATACTATTTCCCTTATCCCAATACCATCACTTCAATGGACATCCATAGAACATTGCAATTTCCAAGTGTATAGCTGGTTAGACATTAATTACACTTTAGGTTGGCTGCTTCATGATGGCATCTTAGCATCTTAATCTCATCAGTAAAATGTCCTCAAATCACATGGATTACTTCTGGGAAGGGTTTCTGTGGCCAGTTAGTCCCACCCACAGTGTGTGGCTTCCAGTAAGCTTCAATCAAAGAGAGTGTCCCCTCCCTGACATGAGCACGCTGTCACTTCCCAGTCCTTTTTCCACAATCATCTCAGAGTCCATCTCTCAGCATTCTAACTCTCTGTCCCTTGTACACAAGATAAGCCATGGCCCTCTTGTTCCAGGTCCAGGAAAGTGTGCTGCACCACTGGGGGACAGCTCTTCCTGCAGCTAGGTAAGGAAAAGGGAAGGGTATCAGTGCAGGCCCTTTCTATACCATATCTCCTTCAACATTTGCAGTGATCACCATTTCAGTGACAAAAAACTAAGGTTCAGAGAGGCTATGTGATTTTGCTAGTAACCAAGAACTAGTAAAGGACAGAGCGGAACTTGAAGCTAAGTCTGGAGGGCTCCAAAGCTCATGCTCTTCCTACCACATAACCACCCGGGGAGGAGAGGATGTGAAGGGCAAGCACATTTGTACCAAAATGATGGCTGATGACAGCTTATGGCCAGTAATTAGAGGTATTTGCAGTTGTCACCAAAACACATGCATGTGTTTATATAGTAGCATGTAAACCCAGAGAGAGAGAGCGCAAGAACATTCAAACGTCGTTCATTGGGCTACAGTCAAACTTGGGTTGGCATTTAACTCTCTGGTAGTAACAATAATGATAACAATGCTTTGTGTATGTCTAGTACTCGGCTTCTCTAAGTACTTTCACAGCCATGACATGATTTGATTCTTACAACATTCCTGGCAAGATAAGCAGGAAAAGCATCATTATTCCCATTCTTATTAAAAGGAAAAGAGGCACAGACTTGTTCCACACCCCCCAGCAATCTCAGAAACAAAGAGTGAAGTCTCAAATGATGTTTGAAATATGTATGAGAACTCTGAGTGATGGCTGGACATACAGACATGTATGACCTCCTTTTCCTTGGTGAAGTAGAGAATGAGGGTGTATCAGTCAGGGCCTCAGCAGAAATCAGATGACATGGTCAAATTGGATAATTTGAGAAGATTTTAAGAAAATTGACTATTTACAAAAGAGTGCTCAGGGTGTAGGGAAACAACAAGACTTGGTGCAATTCTATAGTTTGCATGAGTGAGGAACCATTGCCACACATAGGAGTGAAGGACAAGAGAAGGGTATGGTTATTAGAAAGGTCTATGCAGAGAGACCACCCGACAGGAGATCTGGCCTTTGGCTAAGAAACATAGCCAGCCTGCAGTGACCCCACAAGGACGGATCCAGGGAAATAAATATCTTGATCTTACTCCACTCCCTCCTTCCCTCTGATCACCTGCTGGTGCTTCCTGTTGGCCAAATCCAACTGGAAGTCAGAGGCAAGGATGCCTATTAATGTGGTCAAAATGGTTCAGCTTCCTGAGGCACAGAACAGGGAGCAAAGGAGTAGAATGGATCTGGAGGAGCAAATGGAAGCTATGCTGCACGTGAAGTTTTCTACTGAGAGTTAGAGGTCACACTAGAACAGCGTATCAGTAAGAGTTTAGTTTACCTGAAATGATTAAACTATAGGGGCTGGCCCAGTGGTGTAGTGGTTAAGTGCATACGTTCCGCTTCGGTGGCCCAGGGTTCGATGGTTCAGATCCTGGGTGCGGACATGGCACCGATTGGGAAGCCATGCTGTGGTAGGCATCCCATATATAAAGTAGAGGAAGATGGGCATGGGTGTTAGCTCAGGGCCAGTCTTCCTCAGCAAAAAGAGGAAGATTGGCAGTGGATGTTAGCTCAGGGCTAATCTTCCTCAAAAAAAAAATTAATTAAAAAATAAATAAATAATAAACTTTAAAAAAAGAAATGATTAAACTATAAAGAGGAGTTACTGAACAGGTTTCAAGTGAAGTCAAATCAGAAGGCTAGCTCTCTATGTCGGTGTGAGATCTGCCCTCCTCAGTGTGCCAACTGTGTATTCAGGCTGCCTTTCCACATGGTATCAAAATGGCTGCAACAGTTCCTGATGTTGCATCTGCACACCACATTGACTGGAAAAAGGGAGAGAAAGAATTCCCAGTAAAAGTCCTGAAACTTACTCTGATTGGACTATCTTAGGTCATACACTCAATCATGAACAAAACATTATGTCTGGAATACGGAATGAACCAATTCGCTTATCCTAGGTCAAGTGCTTCACCCCTAGATACAGGAATGGAATGGCTTTTCATAAACCTAGTAGATTCTGGAACAGAAACTACAGCTTTGTGGGATGGCTGGAGAGGCCACCAAGAAGTGCCCACTCAGGTAGGATTGCAGATCTGCCACTGTTAGGAAAGAAAGGAGCTGACTGGGGCTAAGGAGTATTTCAGTCCAAAGTATAATCAAACAACAGAAGCCTGATGTGGAATAAATGGACAGGGGTTTATTTATTTTACTCAAAAAGGCTACAATGGGTAGGCCATCAAAGATGCGTATAGTGGCTCAGTGAGGCCCTTTGGAACTCGATTCCTTTCTCCTGAATATTATCTCATGGTCGAAAGATGCACTGCCAGGCTTTCCATCCAAGTTCAAGGCAGGAAAAAGGAAAAGGGGAAAATTCTGGTCTAAAGGGAAAAAGTGTTCTCCTAGAATGCCTTTTTATTTGCAAAGGGAAACCCTTTACTCCATCAGCCAGAACTATGCTATGTGGCCACCTCTTAGCTGCAAAGGAGGCTGGGAAGTGGGGAATTTTTGTTTTCTAGCCTGAGTTATAGATAAAGATAAAGGAGAAGGGACTGGAAATTGTTTTGGAGAGCTCACCCAGAGTCTCCGCCACAGGAATGATTGCCTAGCAGCCCTGAGGACCCAGCCGAGGCTGGAAATCATAAATCTGTGGTGGAGCCAATCAGCAGAGAGACTCTCCCATTTGACAATAAAATTGGTTAAGTGGAAAAAATGACAGCTGTATACTAAATTTCACTGACTCTGCTAACTCGGGAGAACTGCAGGCCAAATTTTCCTAGCAAAGAGGGCAGTGAAGCCAACCACACGGACAACTCAGGAAAATTGCTGGAACAACGCTGCTATCTCATTTCCAGAAAGACTAAAAGCCTTTCTGAATAAATTTATAAACCAAAGCCCATAGTCTGCAACATATACCAACACCAGTACTGGTTATTTTTTCAGAGGAACTCATCCATCTAGGAAAGGCCATTTCCATCTAGTTTTAAAGATTACTAACAAAGTTCTGGTACTTGTCTAGAAAAATCTAAAAGAATTAGTTTATACTCTATTTAGGCAGGTCTTCAAAAGGAATCCCTTAGTGTGCAGGTTCTCAACTTTTTTAGGTTATCATCCAAACACAAACATTTTTTTGTTATATTAGCATCTAGAATAGGGCCATGAGCAAAGTTGTATTTAATCAAATATAGCTTAATTAGTTTTGTGTATACGATTGTATAATCCAAATATAGCATTGATCTGATCTTAGTGACAGTGACACATCTGAAAAATGTACAGATTCGACTCCAAGAGCCTGAAGAAAAATTTAGATCTTCACGGGTGTTCTCAAGGAGCAGCTAAGAGAGTTTACCCTCAAGTACACACCACCATGTTTCCTCAGTCCCACGTCACGTGGCAGCTGCTGTCCTCGCAATTTCCTTCCTGTCTCTCCTGCCTATTCCAGAAGACACACCCCATGACCTTATTTATGTAGAAACATTCACCCCCTTTTCTAGGCTCCTGCGGGTCTGAAGCTCGGCACGTTTCTGCACAGGCCGTGAAAGCACCCATCCTCTTTTCAAGCAGGAGAGGACTCTCCTTCTTGAGCAAAAGAGTAGAGGGAAAGACGGGCAAAGGTCAAATCATAGCAAGGCCAAACTCTAGGCAAATGTTTAACACAGCTTCATAGAAAGTGCCAGCAACTCCCCACCTTTAATAAATAATAGAAGGATTGGGACGAAAACATATTAATAATTATTTCCATCTGGTGCTATATGGCAAAAAAAACAAACGTCACAGATTTCACAGATCTTCAATCTGAAACAGAAGAGGGAAAAGGAAAGAAAGACAATAACTAGAAAGATGTAAAGCAAGAATAATAGTCCTGTTTTTGTTAGCAGACTGTGTAACCGGAAACAGACTGCTGGAAATACGAATTTTAAACTCTTGGGTAAAAGAAGTATGTGTTCTATTAAAAAATGAAGTGGCTCCCACTTTAAATGTATAAGAAAAATTATGCCTCATACAGCACATGAACTAATGAAGTTACTTTGTGGTTTGTGGATATCCTTAGATATATTAATAACCAACAAGTGAAATAAAACAATTTCTATATCAAAACAAAGAAATGATTAGGGCAATTACTAAGCTAACCGACAATTCCATTAATGACTGCTTTCAATCTCCATGATGCTTTTTAACAACCAGGAGGAACAAATACCTGTATTCTAGTTTGAGTTCTTCAGTTTACAAGCCATGTGATTTTGGTGAAGTCATTTAGCTTTTCTCCGTGTCTCTGCTTCTTCATCTATTAAACTGAGAAGATAACATTCATCCTATATCTACTTCTTCAGGTGCAGTGAGAATCAATTTAGGTAATGCTTATGTCAGCATTTTGAGAATTTTAAAATGCTATCAAACTCAAAGTACTATTCTTATGAATAATAGCGGTAGATGTTACTTGCTGACCATCCACAGAGCATCTAGCAAGATGATGCTAGGTGCACTGGGATACATAATAAAATGTATGCATTAGACCCACTCTAAAATATTCAACTTTAGTATCACTGTCAAGGACAGAGTAATATGCTCCTTGGAATTTTACTTCGTAGATAATAATAACAGTACCATTTAGTGAGCGCTTGCAAAGCACTAAACACTTTAGATATCTTATAGCGTTTAACACTCACAAGAACCTGATGGGGGAGGGTATTGTCAATATCGTCATCTGCATTTTACAGAAGAGGAAACTGGGACCCAGAGAGTTTAAATAAGTCACCCAATCCCAGTTCACAATGGTATTGAGTAGTGAAACTTGGAATGGAATCCAGCTGTTAGAATTGACTTGTCATGGTGTTTCCTTGTAGTGAAACCACTGATGTGCGTAAGTACACAGGCAATAAATACGTGTTGACTGACTGAATAACCACCTATAGATCTCTATGTTGCAAGTAGTTAGACCACTACCAGATTCTTTTCTAAATGAGAAAAGGAAAAAGAAACATTCCCATACCTCTAATAACTGTCATCATCAAGGAACGAGCTTTCAAGAGACTTTTCCAGATAGGCACTTAACTCTTAAAAGACAAGATTATAAACTTACCATTTATTTTGATTAAAAATTTCCAAAATATACTAAAAAGGAACTTTTGAGGGATACGGATCTAGGGGTGGCTATTGGATCCCCCCTCCAAGAACTAAGTGGGTCTGTCTTCTAAATTATTCTTTCCACTTTCTGAGTGTTTGCTACTCACGGTTCCTGCTTCTGATGAATGTGACTGTAACATATCTCTACTGTTTTCTTCTTTTTTCTCTCCGTCTTTGCTCTTCTTTCTTCATAGGTCATCTATTTCCTCTTTTCTCTATATTGTCATTTGAAAATTTGGCTTTTTATAGACAGGACCCACCTTTTTATTCAACTATCAAAGAAAATAATCACAATGAATTGAAAGTGTTCCTATTTTTTTGTCGTTTTTTTTTTTTTTTTTGTCTTTCTACTCAATTTCCTTGTTGTCCCTTGCCTGGAATTTGTCCCATTAACAACAAAGACTTTTTCAGGGGATCTAAATCCTAGTAGACATAAGTGGGCCCCCAGCACTCCCTGGCAATCCTTTCATATTTCTTTAATTTACTTTCCAACTTTCTAAAAGGATTGTCGCACCTTATCCTTTCTCCTCTAACATTCAACACCTCCTCCTCCATCTCAGCTGATGATCTCACTTCTACTTTTGCTGAGAAAATAGAACTAATACAAACAGACCCACCTGATCTCCCACCATCAAATACACCAACGCACCTGTGTCCATACCCATATGTCCTCTCTCTTTGCTGTGTTCCAGGCTATTCTTTTTCACGATGTTGCAAATCACTAATTCTCCCTTCAACTATATTACAATTCAAATCTTCTCATACATTTGTACTCCAATGACAGTGTTTTTCATTTACAAATTTTTTTTTAAAGATTGGCACCTGAGCTAACATCTGTTGCCAATCTTCTTCTTTTTTTTCTTTTTTCTCTTCTTCTCCCCAAAGACTCCCAGTATATAGTTGTATATTCTATTTGTAGGTCCTTCTGGCTCTGCTCTGTGGCATGCCACCTCAGCATGGCTTGATGAGTGGTGCTAGGTCTGCGCCCAGGATCTGAACCAGCGAAACCCCTGGCCACCGAAGCACAGTGTGCCAACTTAACCACAGGGCCAACCCCTTCATTTACAAATTTTTGATCACCTCTTTTGTGTTTCATTTTTGCTTATCTTTATCCCATGATTTCTTGTTCTTTTTAGAAGAAGTTACACTTTTATCTCCTTGATCATCTCAATCATATTTACACTAAAATTTTATCAAATTGCTCTAGAGATAAAACTGATTTTATCTATAGTCAATTCACATTCTAGTTGTTGATTCTCTTGGCTTTCTTTCTAAGCACTAGATTTATCCACGTGTTTTGGAATTTGAGTTGTCAGGCTCATATTGAAGCATTTGGAAGCTTTTAACTTTTTTCTATCTCTCCCCATGCCTTCAACCATGAGCTCACCCTTCTCTGTCAGCAGACCCTCAATCAAAAGCCAAGCCTTATAGTACCAGCTTGGAATTCCTGCCCTAAGGTAATATTGTAGATTCCACAGATCCAGTCACAGAGCAATTAGGCAGCTTGGCTCAATATTTGATGGTAAGATTGTATCTAGGTACCCACATCTCCTTAAGTCCACAGCTTTCTAAAAGCCATGTCTGCAAGTAGAAGTCATCTAGAGTTTTAATATTTTTTTGGCCTCACTCCTGAGAAGGGAGGAGTTTTCGAGCTGTAAAGCTGGGTCCAGTTTTTCATGGAGCAACGTTAGTGTCCTCTACCCCTCAGGAGCTGAAATCCTGGCTGGTACTCTATGCTTTCTGATTTTCCATAAACTTTGTGGCTTTGGCTACTCGCTTTGACACTTCTGTTCTATTTCCATCTAGGAGATGTTTGTCTTGTTTTTGAACCTGGATTTATCTTTATTATTTCCTCCTTTTAGGTTTGATCTATTATTGTCTATGTTCGGAGCAGAGTGGGTTATCAAAGCTTGAACTCAGTAAGCCATCTTGCCTAAAAGTTGTATCCATATGCCCTCCCTTCCCTCTTGTTTCTATCAAAAGCCACTCTCCTCATTTGTGCACTGCATTTCATCCATACTTGTCTTCACGAGGACTTTGCTCCTGCAATTATTCCCTCTCTTTCTTGAATCATTGTTTGCTTCTCTCCTGGACCATTCCCAACATCACACAAGTCCGCTGAAATATCACCTATTTTATTTTAAAAAAACTCTCCTTAGACTTCATATTCTTCTCCAACCACTTGCTGTTTCTCTGCCCTTCTGCTCCCCTTTATACCAAAACTCCTTGAAAGAGTTCTCTATATTCATCGTCTTCACTTTCTCATTCCTCGTTCTTTCCTTAACTCCATCTAATCAGGCACTGATGCCTGAGACAGCGTTATAAAGGGTATGTTTTGTTCCTATTAAGTTTGAGTTGCCAAGTAGGCATCGAGCAGAGATAATGGGTAAGTAGTCTTGAGGCTCAGAGAAGAGTGCAGGGCAGGAGATATTAATACGTGATTCTTTAATATATTGATGTTATAGCAGACATTACTAGCTGCTTATCTAATAATCTTTCTCCTCTTCCTCCTCAGTATACAACTTCAATTTTTGCTAAGCATATTGCTGCCTGGAGTAAAGGCCACAACTACTAGCTTCCCTTGCAGAGAGATTTAAACTTAGTCTACAAATGACTTAGTCTAGCCATTGAGTTAATGAGATAAACATGCAAATGTGTGTGTGTGGGTAAGGGTTGGGGGGTTGCTTCCAAATGGGCTTCTTTAAAAGAGTGGATCTGCTGGGTGCTGACTTTTTCTCCTTTTCTTCTTCCTGGAATGAGTATATGATGCATAGAGCTAAATCAGTCATCTCAAATCATAAGATGAACCTGAGCTATAAGCCACATGCAAGGATATGGAACAGAAAATCAGAAGTAGCCTGAGTCTCTGATGACTTTGTGGATCTGTCCCCATATCAGCTGTGGACTGACTCTTCTGACTCCTAGTATGTGAGAGAATGAACTCTTATGTATTTAAGCCATTGTAATTGGATGTCTGTGATTGGCAGTGGAACACAATTCGTTAGAGAACAGATAGTATTTAAAGCCGTGGGACTGGAAGAGATCATCTAGGAAACAAGTGGAGATACAGAAGAGAAGGGGACCACTCCAGAGCCTATGGAACTCTAACATCCGTAGGAAGAGGAAGAGAATCTAGGAAAAGAGATCAACAATGAGGGATTAACACAGTAACAGGAGAACTGTCCTAGAAGCAAGTGAAGAAAATGTTTGAAGTAAGAAGCACTAATTAATTGTCAAATGCAGCTCATAGGTCAAGTAAGATGAGATCTGAGAAGTGACCATTGGATTTAGCAAGATGGAGGTCACTGGTGACCTGGACAAGAGCAAGTTCAGAGGAGTGATGGGAAAAAGCCTGATGTGAATGGATGTAAGAGAGAATGAGAGGAGAGGAAGCCAGAAAATATAAGCAACTCTTTTAAGTAGTTTTGTTTCAGCGAAGAGCAGAGAACTGGGGCAATAACTGGAGAAGTAGCCTCAAAAGAAGTGTTTGTTTTAAGGTGAGAAAAATAATATGTCTGATGCTTGTGGGAAGATCTAATTTAATGACGCAGGAATAAGAAGGTAGAATTTTTGGTGTGATATCTTTGTTTAGATCCAGTTGTTCCTGAGCATAAAGAAATTACTTTCATTAACACTTTATTATGTTTTCATAACTAGCTATCATGTAGCTAATTTTTCCTGGTTCTTTTTTATTTAGTATGATAAAAAAATAAACAGAGCATTAAAAATATGGCATAAATAATTACAGAAAAGAATTTTAAAAAGAATGCTTGATTTAAGAAAACAATTAAAATAATCCTAATTTAATCTTATTTAAATTATGTCATTTAGATGCTAAGTGCTTCAAATACATTTATATATAAATCTCCAATGTATTAAGAGAAAGCATGAGTTGAAGACAAAAACGAGGAGAGAGAGAGAAGTGCAGTAATTTTACTTCGTGGTATGCTTGTTTCTAAGAATAGGAACTTTGATCTACAATGTGTAAGGCATGATTTTGAGTCTATCTCTCCTGTAGGAATTATAGCAAAAATAAATACAATTTTAAAGCAAAACAAATACTTTCTTCAAAAAATGCTTAAAGTGCTACCCGGTATTAGATGATGGAGATGGCTACAATGTGAATGTTGAGCCTTAAGTACTTATAATGTTACATGGAAACAGGAACTATGTCAAGGCTAAAAAGTGGATTCTTTAACTTAATAGTGGCTATTTCAACTATACGGCTCTCTGGGAAGGAATTAGGGTGACCCCTGCTGGACGGATGGAGGGAAAGGCTTTCCAAGCAGGGCCAGGTTTAAGGTAAATGGGAGGTTGCAAATTCAAAAACTTAAGTGGATGAGGATTTAAAATGAGGAAAGAAAAAGAATACAAGATTAAAGTGATCATGAATGACAGGCTGAAGTAATTAGTCTTCTAGAAAAACAAGACCGAAGACAGGAGAAAAAGTCATAGCAAGGAAAGAATCATAGTATGTAAAACTCCAGATAGGCAAATTAATATGGAGGTTTCGGTTCCAGACCCACTTAAGGGATATCTATGGGTGCCCTGAGAGTTCACAGACCCTACACAGGTCAAGAAATCCTGCTAGGAGAAGACAATATTCTCTGAGATGTGCAAATAGTCGATCTTGATACAAAAAAAAACTCTTGAGAGACTCATCATAATTTCAGAGAAGCATTGGAGTTTAAAAAAAAGTCTGAGGAGAGGGGAGGAGATGGCAAGAGGACTGAAAATTGGAAGGGCCGGGAAGGCTGGGAGAACTAATGAGGCTTTTCAGAGATCCCTTGCGCCACAGTTTATAAATCACTACTCCAAGTTATTTTAATTATTTTCTGTTTCACTTCTGACAGTTATGCTTAAGAGATAAAGAAAAGGTGAAATTGAATAAGAGAGAGAAATTAGTACTCTAAGATTAAAGACTAGATGGTGGGGTCGTTAGCCTGAGCTTTCTGACCCAGAGCACCCATGGACAGCTTTTAGAGAATCCACAAACCTGGGGAAAAATATATTTTTCTTTTGTGTCTTCTCCAATATTTAAAATTATAGTTAGAGGAAAAGACTTTTTGTACAACTGATTTGTTTTTGGCTTTTTCTTTTTGAGAAAGATTAGCCCTGAGCTAACATCTATGCTCATCTTCCTCTACTTTATATGTGGGATGCCTGCCACAGCATGGCTTGCCAAGCGGTGCCATGTCCACACCCAGGATCCGAACCGGTGAACCCCGGGCCACTAAAGTGGAATGTGTGAACTTAACCGCTGCACCACTGGCCAGGCCCCAACTGATGTTTCTATTAAAGCATTGTTTCATACTAAACAAGTAAAAGGCAGCATGCAAAGCAAAGGACAGTTTGGTAATTTGGAATTGTCACCATTGGCCAGTGATAATATCTACCAGGCCTTCCTTTGATATGAATTGAAAATGTGACATGTCAGTAGGATGATGAATATCTATCGATCTGTACTTGATACTATCTAAGCTAGGAAATATCACAAAAAAGATATATATTTCCTTGGGTTTTATTTGTATCATTGTACATAATGGAACACAAAAATCAGAAGGCATCTTGCGTGGCAAGATTCTTTCCTATGGAAGTAGGAAGCCAACAGAGCTGAAATGGCCTCTTACAACCTGAAAACACATTTCACAATCTACTTCTTTTACCTAAGTCAATGGCTCAATTGGAAAACATTAAAACTTAGGGGCTGGCCTGGTGGCATAGTGGTTAAGTTCCCATGCTCTGCTTCAGGGGCCCAGGGTCTGCAGGTTTGGATCCCGGGCACAGACCTACACACTGCTCATCAAGCCACGCTGTGGCGGCATCCCACATACAAAAATAAAGGAAGATGGGCACAGATGTTAGCTCAGGGACAATCTTCCTCAAGCAAAAAGAAGATTGGTAATAGATGTTAGCTCCGGGCCAATTTTCCTCACCAAAAACAGACAAACTTAACCAAAATTGGATTTGCTCCAACATAAAGAGTGTTGTCTTGAGTCGTCCTACAAAACTGCTTGCTGCATTACCAGATAAAAGACCTTGGTGAAGCAACATGTCTTGGAAATTGTTAAGCTGATTTGTGCCTTGGAACAAAATTTTGAAACCAAAACAACGCCTCTGTCAAATGTTCTCATCCATTCTCCTCCACTCAGAATCACTAAAATCTATTCCAGTATTTTGAAGCAGATCGTAAAAGAATTGTTATTTCTCTTCATCATGAAACTATTGACTTCTCTAACCAGAGCCAAGTCCTGGTTTCCATGTTATTTGCACAAGGACAGTATCAAATGGGGATTCCTATTTTGGGAACTCTTTTGGAAAGCTCAGAGGCATCCTGTGGTTTTGAAATTGTAAAAACTTTATTTGCCAAACAAAGCTTCAACTCAAACATTGGTAGTGGGCATGGCTGGAGAACCAGCAAGGCTTGGTAGTACCTCTGGGTTTTCTGCCGTGGTGAAGAAAGAAACTCTACACATCACTGAGATTCATTCTGTTTCACACTGTCTTGCATGAGTGTCAAAGACAAATCCTGAATTAAACCTTCTTTACTATCACAAAAGTCATCAACCTCTTCAGTGTCAGAGCCTTGAATTTCTGTCTCTTCAGGAAGTTCTGTTGGGAAAGCAGAATGAAGTTCTCCTCTGCTATGCAGAAATTCCCTGGCTGCCAAAAGGTAAGTCCAGCAGCATTTAATTGAATTCGGGGTAGATAACTCCTTATTGGCCTCAAGATCTCAGATTAAACAACACTTCCTTAGGGTCATATCTCCTCATTATTTGTTCTCATAGAACTATGTGCCTTTCCTCCATAGTAATTTCATATTTGTGGTTGTGATTATTTGATTAATATCTGTCTTCACCATTAGACTAAGGACTCAATGAGACCAGGAACTGATCTATTCTAGTTGATTATTCTATCTCTAGCACACAGCACAGCGCTGAGAACACGGTGGTCTCAATAAATATTCAGAAATACGGGAATGAATCAACAGAAGAGTGAGTGGCAGGAAAGAATTTTTCCATAGCCTTCCAGATATATGTGGCCATTTGAATAATAACAAAAGGTGGCTGCCCCTCTTATAAGGCTTTATCTGAATTAAGCTAATTCTCACAATAATTTTATCAAATGGCTACTGGTATAACATCCAATAATTCCTGAACATAAGGGCCATTTTTAATTTTATTTCCACTGGAAGTAACGAAGCCACGTTGCTTCCACAACATTGCTAAATTACTGAACCACTCCCAACAGGAAAGAGTATCTACCATCAGTGTCAATGTTGGCAGTTTTGCCTTTGGCTAGGGGGCAGGCCCATGTGAGTGCCTACAATTCAGCTTTTTGGCGCTTTTGTAGCCAAAGGCAATGGTGCTAATTCAATTACATCAAAGGGTGTTGATATTGCATATCCAGCACATTTACCATTGTCACCTTTTAAATAAGAACCATCAATGAACCATGAGAAGTCAGTGTCACTCAAAGGAGTTTCTTGTAGATCATCACAAGGGGTCAGGAGGTGATCTGTCAGTGTTAAATAATCATGAGGGACATTGTTGGTAAAGAAGGGGAGAAGAGTGGCAGGGTTAAGGTTATTACAAGGTGAAAGAGTTATGTGAGGAGTAGCTAGTCAAAGGATTTCGTAGGGGCAGCCTTCTCATCCTCTCTTCTCTCTCCAGAACTCACCTGTGTTTGCAGACATTGGGCTCAGCACCCCCGCATCCCCACCCCACCTCACTGTTAGCAGGCAAAGACCAATCAAAACACTGCTCTAATATGACCCTCCTTCCATCAAATGTCCCCAGATGTTCTGTTCTCAGGAAGTGTCCTTAAAATGCTGTCTGAGAGGAGGTAGCTGTAGCTGTATATAGTTTGTTTCCCATTATTCCAAAATGATTCTCTGGACCCGCTTCACCAAATCATCAAATCTGTAAAGATTGTCTTGAATGCATGTTTGCAAAACAAAGACAAATCTCTTTTTCTGATAAGAAAAGTAATCTCTGCTTATTGCAAAAAATCAAAATCAAAAATTTCCGAATGCATAACTTACAAATTTAAATTTCCCTTTAATTCTAATATTCACAGATATTAACTTTATTGGTTTGGGGAATGGTTCTCCAGATCTTCTTCCCTGCCCATACTAACCAGTATTATTTTATTCCTTTTCATTTTTAAAAATCAAACTACATTTTTTTTTTTAGTGAGAAAAGACTTGAATAGATGTGGATGGCAAATAGGCGTATAAAAGAAGCTCAACAGCGTTAGTCATTAAGGAAATAGAAATTGAAACCACAGTGAGATTCTAGCAAGCACTTATTAGAATGATTACAATTAAAAAGATTGACCATACCAAATGTGGGCCAGGATTTGAAGACTGGAACTCTCATATACTGCTGGTGGAATGTAAAATGGTACAAGTCACTTTGGAAAACAGTTTGACAGTTTCTTAAAAAGTTAAACATACATCTGCCCTATGATCCCGTCATTCCACTCTTGAGTATTTTCTCAAAAGAAATGAAAGCATATGTGCATACAAAGACTTGTAACACAGATGTTCATAAAAGGTTTTTATGAAATTACCAAAGATTGGAAGCAATCCAAATGTCCATCAACAGGTGAATGGATAAACAAATTGTACTATATCCATACAATGAGATACTACTCCATTACAAAAAGGAATGAATAATTGATATATACATCAACATGGACGAATAAAATGCTGAGTGAAATAAGCCAGACAAAAAAGAGTATATACTAAATGTCTGCATTTTCTTAAAACTCTAGAAAATGTAAACTAATCTATAGTGACAGAAAGCAGATCAGTGATTGAGTGGGAGGGAGAAGCAAGAGAGAGATTATCAAGGAGCAAAAGGAAACTTTTGAGTAATGGTTATTTTCACTATCTTGATTGTGGTGATGAGTTTACAGGTATAGAGATATACTAGAACTTATCAAAGCGTACACTTTACGATATGCAGCTTATCAAATGTCAATTATATCTGCATAAAGCAGCTCAAAAATGGAGACAACACAAGACATACAACTTTGCAATTCATGGTTTTCAGTGAATATATGTGTATGAATTTTTTTTGTATAGGAGGTGAAGGACACAATTAAGATCAGTTGTACTAGACAAAATTCTTGCTGATAACTACCTAGTTCAACAAATAATGTGTTACCAAATCATCCTTTATTTTTCATATTTCACTTGTGTGATAGATGTGCAAAGTTTCTCAAAGAAAACCATGGACTTTAGATTGGTAAAAATTGATATTATGAATGGAAAAGTGAGTTATTCTATAAATTGTGTCACCCTTCTCAGTTACTTCTCAATCTCTAATTGATTTAATTCTATTTCTGTCTTCGAATTATTTGGAAACGCTTATTGATATATATTTTTAAATGCTATTAGTTTCAATGCCCATATTTCAAAGTCAAACAGATCTAAGTTTGAATCATTGGTTTGATCATAGGTAAAGTCTCCTAGCTTTAGTTTATTCAATAATGAAAAGGGACAAAATGATACCTACTTTTTAGGGTTTTCATTAAGAGTAATGTGATGATTCATATAACGTACCTGTTCATATAGTATAGGTGCTCAACAAATGTTAGTTCCCTTCCCTTTGTTTTTCCTAAGCAGATTCTTCTATTTCAGTAAATAGTAATCTGCTATGTCGGTAATAGGATGACAAATGGGATGTTTCTGGTAATCTTGGAGTATCAGACAAGGCCTTAACGTTGAGGCCAGTGGGAAAAGTGCCCACACATTCCAAGAGAGAAACTAGATACATCACCTTGGAGACAGCCAAGCTGGTGCAAAAACCAGCATCCACCAAGAGCCTAGAGATTCATTTGAGAAGAGATTTCCTTCCTGGAATTCTTGAGAGCAGAGAACACTGCAGCTGCAGGGGCTCAGGGCTGCAACAAGGACTCAATGCGGGGTAAATGACTAAGAATTTCTAGGGAAGCTCGTCATGTGTCCTGTGGAGTTTGGTAAATAAAACCATAAAAGGTAGTATCATTGAACTCATAAACTATTAGTTTAGTTGAATCAGATACTTTCTATGATCAAAAGAAGCTATTCTCCATTCCCAGAATAATTAACTACTTCTGGTACCTTGAGATAAACTGTTATGTAAATGAGTCAAAGATGGCCTCTGTATATTGGCCCCTAGGTTGTTTATTTCTTCACTGCAGGCTGAGATCCATTAGCTCAAAAGCCTGTTGGTACCAAACTCAAAGTTATACACATTCAATCATTTTAAAAGTAGCCTGAATAGGGGCCAGCCCGGTGGCGCAGCAGTTAAGTTTGCACGTTCTGCTTCTCAGCGGCCCGGGGTTCACAGGTTTGGATCCTGGGTCCAGACATGGCACTGCTTGGCAAATCCATGCTGTGGTAGGCGTCCCACATATAAAATAGAGGAAGATGGGCATGGATGTTAGCTCAGGGCCAGTCTTCCTCAGCAAAAAGAGGAGGATTGGTAACAGTTAGCTCAGGGCTAATCTTCCTAAAAAAAAAAAAAAATAGCCTGAACAATAAAATTTTCTTAGCTCCTGCCTGCTTTGCATACCCCCAAGACCTCACCCAACAGCTGTTACCTATCGATAAGACAGGGTCTTGCAGTGATAAGACCCCAAGCGTTTGCTCCTCGTGGATCTCTCTCACCCAGAGACTCCACGTAAGCCCCCTCTCGTCCCTCTCTCCCCCGGGAGTTCCCTTGCCTTTCTCCCCCTCTGGATGGTGGTCCCCTGTGATAAGCTTCTGCATGTCTCATGTATGAGGGACTTCTTCTGTCATGCAGCCTTGTTCAAGCACTATGCAATAAAGCTTGTGGGTTACTGCCTCTCTTAGTCGTCTTTTTCCTTGATCAGTCCCACATCCCTCAAACTCCCACATAGACTAATTACAAACTCATGGGAAAATTACAAAATGCTGCCAATTATGATTAAGGGGTAACTATAGAAAGAAAAATTGTGAAATACATCTAATTCATTTACTGTTATCTGAGACTATTAAGGAGAGAAAAGGTGTGGGAATTTTACAAAGATTCAAAAGATGTCAGTTTGGGCTAAGCAACCAAATATGTTTCAAACGTAAATAAATTGTTTCTGTCTTCACCATATTCATTGGGAATGGACCATGATCTTGGGTCTGTCATTCACTAATTGCGAACTTGAACAAGTTTTTTTTAATCTCTCTGAACTTCTAGTTCTGTACCAATAGAATAGAGATTGTGATTGCGGGTTATTGTTAATATTATTTGAAATAAAAAATATGAGACACCTGGTAGAAAACAGGTTTCTAAAATTTGTCAGCCCTCCACCCTAGATATGATGGAAACATGTTTTTTTCTTAAAAAGGCTTTAAAGTACTATCACATGTATGATATATGTCATTGATCTTTACAAACAGACACAGTGTTTTCAGCAGTAATTTACTAAAGAAAAAGCCAATGGTTCAAAAGGTAGAGACGGTCCAAGAAACTCGCTTATGAAAAAAAAGCTATTCTTGTTGTCTGCCTCCACTGCTTTGCCTCAAAAGAAGTCTTTGTGAAAACAATCCAGTCAGTTCAAGAGTTTCCTTCCGGCTTTCAGTGGTACTTTGGTTTCATTTGAAAGATAGTGTGGTCTGGTGGCTAGACAGAACACAGATCTTGGAGCCAGCTGATTCCAACCCAGGGTAGGGGAGGCTAGCCACAGAGTAACAGATGCTGAGACCCTGGACAAATCTGACATCCCAGGCCCCAGTCAAACCCATGACAACAAAGTGAAATGTGCTAGAGTCAGGTTCCCTTTTCCGGAGAGTAAAACATCTATGAAAGAGGCCGAAAAACACCTTGAGAATTAAAAAAAAGAAAAAAGATATCCTTCAGCAAAAGAAACTCTGAATGCAGTCACAAAAAAATGAGAATATGGGGGCCGGCCCCGTGGCTGAGTGGTTAAGTTCTCGAGCTCTGCTTTGGCAGCCCAGGGTTTCGCTGGTTCGAATCCTGGGCGCGGACGTGGCACCACTCATCAGGCCATGCTGAGGCAGCGTCCCACATACCACAACTAGAGGGACCCACAACTAAGATATACAACTATGTAATGGGGGATTTTGGGAGAAATAGCAGAAAAAAATAAAAAGATTGGCTAACAGCTGTTAGCTCAGATGCCAATCTTAAAGAAAAAAAGAAGATTGGCAGCAGCTGTTAGCTCAGGTGCCAATCTTTAAAGAAAATGAGAATAAATATGTCATTGCTTCACACCAAAACCAAACGTCGGAATCTTGGAGATGGCCGTTCCCCACATCCTTTATTGCTAGGTGTTTGCGTGAGCGTCCATTATGCCAAGCAGAACTGGAAAATCTGGTGTCTGAAGTGTTGATTCAGAAAAATGACTGTAAGGGATTCCTTGCATACATGAAAGAACCCCATTTCAACCCAAACTTTTACCATGTGTGGGAGAGAGGATAGTCTCTATTTCCACTTAGGACCTCACATTGAACTTCAGATATTTTAAAGATGTTTGTTCTACAACTATCTAATCCAAGACCTATCTAATCAAAGACCTAGAGAATATTTGCTGTAGGAAAAAGCAAGAGGACAGAACTTAGTCAGAATATAGCCTGGGCGCTGAAAGAGGGCTTGAGATGTCTAGCTTTTATCTTGGCTTATCTTGCATTCGAGGCCCCAAATAGCATTTGGATCAGATTTTAAATCCATCAAGCTGTCAAAACATACACATCCACGTGCAATATCCGAAAATGTCCGCAACACATGCCTGAGCATTTAATGCCATCTAAAGGCAGCTATGGCAAATTGCAAAAAAAAAAATACATGACTAAATAGTAAAGCTTTTCATTCCGGATACAAATGTAAATGAGATGTTCTTAGCTTAATATATTCCTGTATTGATTCCATATAATACCTATTAAAGTCAATGAAGCTGTTATCCAAAAATTCGGCATAAGCAAAATTAATATACGAATAACTAATCAAGAGGGGAAAAAATGTGCATGAGTATGTTTCTCTACATGTGTTCAGCATTATCATAAATCAAATAAATATAATTAAAACTACATGGGGAAAAGTCTTTTTAAAATGTAATGCTTGGGGCCAGCCCAGTGGTGCAGCGCTTAAGTTCGCATGTTCCACTTCTTGGAGGCCCGGGGTTCACCGGTTCGGATCCCAGGTGCAGACATGGCACCACTTGGCAAAAGCCATGCTGTGGTAGGTGTCCCATGTATAAAGTAGAGGAAGATGGGCATGGATGTTAGCTCAGGGCCAGTCTTCCTTAGCAAAAAGAGGAGGATTGGCGGTAGTTAGCTCAGGGCTAATCTTGCTCAAAAAATAAAGTAAAATAAAAGAAAATAAAATTTAATGCTGACTAGCCAAAAGGTAGAAGCAGCTCAGGGGTTGGCCCCATGGCCAAGTGGTTAAGTTCACGCACTCTGCTCCAGCGGCTGGGGGTTTTACCAGTTCTCATCCTGGGTGCAGACCTAGCACCGCTCATCAGGCCATGCTGAGGTGGCATCCCACATACCACAATTAGAAGGACTTACAACTGGAATATACAACTATGTACTGGGGGCGGGGCTTTGGGGAGAAGAAGAAGAAGAAGGAAAAAAGAAGAAGAAGATTGGCAACAAATGTTAGTTCAGGTGCCAATCTTTAAAAAAAAAAAAAAAAAAAATTAATGGGGCTGGCCCCGTGGCCGAGTGGTTAAGTTCGTGCGCTGTGCTGCAGGCGGCCCGGTGTTTCGTTGGTTCGAATCCTGGGCGCGGTCATGGCGCTGCTCATCAGGCCACGCTGAGGCAGCGTCCCACATGCCACAGCTAGGTGGACCCACAACGAAGAATATACAACTATGTAACGGCGGGGGGCTTTGGGGAGAAAAAGGAAAAAAATAAAATCTTTAAAAAAAAAAAAATTAAAAGCAGCTCAAGTGTCCACTGACAGGTGAATGGATAAATAAAATATGGTGTCTATCTGCAGTGGAAGGTTATTCAGCTCTAAAAGGAAAGGAAAATCTGACACATGCTACGACATGGATGAACTCAAAGACATTATGCTAAGTGAAATAAGCCAGTCACAAAAGGACAAATATTGTATGATTCTACTTGTATGAGGACCTAGAGTAGTTAAATTCATAGATAAAGAAAGTAGAATGGTGGCTGCCAGGGGTTGAGGAGTGGAAAGAGAGAGAGTTAGTGTTTAATGGGTATAAAGTTTCAGGTTGGGAAGATGAAAAAGTTTTGGAAATGGATGGGGGTAATGGGTGCACAATGGGAATATACTTAATGTCACAGAACTGTACACTTAAAAATAGTTAAAATGGTAAATTTTATGCTATGTATATTTTAACACAATTTTAAAAAATCAGTGATAATGTGAGAGGGATGAGATGCATTAAAACACTGCTGATGACAGTAAAAAGTGATGCAATATTTCTGGAAAATAACACGACAATATGTAGCAAGAAATTCTTAGATGTTTATATCCTTTGATTTCCTAGTTCTATATCCAGGGCTCTATCCAAAATATATGTAACAAAGATACATAATTTCAAAGAATTATGCACAAGGATGATCATCAAAGCCTTATTTATAGTAGAGAAAAGTAGAAAACAGTTTACAAATCCTATAATGGGGGAATAGATAAATAAATGATAGAAAACCCATATGGATTGGTGTGCTTCTATTATAATGATGTTTATGAAGAATACTTAATGACATGCAGAATTAAATGGAAAAGAAGGGATTCTTGTGTGATTTATTTTTGTTTTTGTGTTTTACAAACATTCCATATAAGCATTTCTCACTGTTAATCAGAAAAAATGTGTGTATATATAAACAATTTGTGACTTGATGAAAGAATTGAATTAATTGTCTACTTGAAATACATTATGCAGTTATTTTATTTCAGCAAAGCCTCAAAATAACTCATGTCACATTATACTAATGACCAAAACTATATTCTGTTTTCAGTTGATGAGAAATCTGCTGAGAATGTTTAAGAATTTTTAAGGCTTTTAATAAAGTACAGAACAGAGTCACAAATCATAAATAAGGAAAAATCTAAGAAACCCAGCATAAGAAATTGCAGTATTAAATGGGTAGTCTAAAGCACACAGGAAAAGAAACGCAGGAAAACAAGGTAATGAGTGACAGATTGACAGCATTAAGTCCACATGCATCAATAATCACTCTCAATGTGAACAGATTGAACTCTCCAATAAAAAGACACAGAGTGGCAAAATGGATTAAAGAACAAGATCCAACAATTTGTTGCCTCCAAGAAACACACCTCAGCCCCAAGGACAAACACAGACTCGGGGTAAAGGGGTGGAGGACAATACTTCAAGCAAATAGCAAGGAAAAAAAGGCAGGTGTTGCAATTCTTATATCAGACCAAGTGGATTTCAAAATAAGACAGGTAAAGAGAGACACAGAGGGACAATATATAATGATCAAAGGGACACTTCATCAAGAAGAAATAACGCTTATAAATATCTATGCACCCAACACAGGAGCACCAAGATTCATAAAGCAACTACTAACAGACCTAAAGGAAGATGTTAAAAACAACACAATAATAGTAGGGGACCTCAACACCCCACTCACATCAATTGACAGATCATCCAGACAGAAAATCAACAAGGAATAGCGGAGCTAAATGAAAAACTAAAACAATTGGACTTAATAGACATATATAGATCACTCCACCCTGAAAGAGCTGAATACACATTCTTCTCAAGTGCACATGGAACATTCTCAAGGATAGACCATATGTTGGGAAACAAGGCAAGCCTCTACAAATTTAAAAAAATTGAAATAATCTCAAGCATCTTCTCCGATCATAGTGCTATAAGGCTAGAAATTAATTACAAGAAAAAAGCTGAGAAAGGCACAAAGGTGTGGAGACTAAACAACACAATACTGAACAAGCAATGGATCATTGAAGAATTTTTAAGCCTTTTGTTTAGATATAATTAACCCTTTATTTCATGAGAAAAATTATTTGGACATTCAAATGTATTAAAAATTCAGATTATATCTACCACTATGAGAATCTTGAAATTGTAATAGGCCTTTAATAAATTAAATAAATTGTATCTAAATCCACCATCTTCTGCAGCCACCATCAGACTTTGCTTGGACTTAAATGATATGATACAACTTTTAGATGAACAGAACGCTTGTTCTGTTACAATAAAAATAAGCATTTGGCTCTATGCCAAAGATAAAGTTTTAAAATATTCATTGCTGTATTCAACTCAATAAGTGTTTACTGAGTACTGTGTAGGTATTAGAGATACAGCAGTGAACAAAACAAGGATCCTTGCCCTTATAGAATACACAGTCTCACAAGGAAGTATAGAGTTTGTTAGATTATGAGAAACACTACGGAGAAAAACAAAAGAGAATAGAGAGTGTTGGAGGGGAGTAAGTAGGATAATGAAGGAAGGTGACCTTTGAGGAGAGATGAAGGAATTGAGAGAGAAGACCATGTATTTGACTATCTGGGTAAAAGGTGAAGAGCATTCCAGACACATGCAAAGGCCCTGAGCTAAGAGAATGCCTGTTTTTGAGAAAGAACTGCAAGGAGGCCACTGTGCCTGGTACAGAATGAGCAAGAGGGAAAATCAGAGATGTTGAGAGATCAGAGAGGTGGAGGGAGTAGGCACTCGCATTGGGCCTCCTTGTAGATCATTATCAGGACTTTGGCTTTTATTCCACAAAAATGTCCATGAAGCCTGGAAACATAAATACTATTTATGTTATTTTGTTTTTTACATATTGAAGATGTCCCTGATGGCATTATACACATTAGCCTATGTTTTCAGACTTCATGAATACCCTGAAATGAGATAGGAAGTCATTTGGAGGGTCAAATGGATGACACACCTCTGCTTCGTATGTCTCATCCTTCCACAGGTTAGCCCAGAGTTGTTCCCATGGTGAAGGCGGAGGAACCAGACAGCAAGTGGAAGTGTGCATGCGCTTTTTCAAGCCTCTGCTCAAAAATATCCCATTGGTCACACCAAGTCACCTGGTGGCTGAGACCAGTATAAATCCTGAGGCAGAAAGTCCCATCCAGAATAGGAAGGTATTGCAAAGTTACAAGAGCATGGATATAGGCAGGGGTGAAGAAGTGGGGCCAATAATGAACAGAACTCCTGCTTGGGAGGGAGTTGCTGTAGGTCTTTCTCCTTTCTTACCCAGATGAGAGCCTAAGGACCTGCCCTAGAAAATGCCAATGCCAGCATCTGAAATCCACAGTTCCTGTAGAAAGTGTGGTTCAAAGATAATCAGACCCCTGGGGTGGAAGGTCAAAATGACTAGGTCCAGCAGCCAGGGAGAGGATGAATAAACAGAATACTCACAACAATTCCTTATTAAAAGGGAACTGCTAGAAGAGAATTAAAAGTATAATGAGAACTCTAAAGGAGTTTCATGAATAGCACAAATGGACTAGGAATTCAGCATATTAATACAAAGAGAAGATATTTAAAGTTGAGACTCAAATTCCTGGCCTGAAGATCAAATGAAAGAGATCTTAAAGCATAGAACAAAAATACAAAGATGGAAATCATTAGGGAAATGGTAAGAGATTTGAAGGATAGGTCGAGAAGACCCAACATATGGATAATAGGAAATCCACAGTGGAATAAAAAGAAATAATGGAAAAAAGTGAATAGTTAAACACAGCAGAAGAAAATTTCCTTGAGCTGAAGAAAGACGTGCAGACTGAAAGTTCTCACTGAATTGCAGATGGTTTTAATAAGAAAAGATACATTCCTGGGCATATTCTGGTAAACTTGAAACTCAAAGGAATTTAGGATAATCATCAAAGCTTCCAGTCAGAAAAGAATTTTACCTACAAAGGAAGAAAGACAAATTGCCATCTGACTTCAAATCTGTAATATCAGAAGCTAGAAATTAATAGAATGACATCTATACATTACTATAAAAAGAAATGAGATGCTAGGATAATTTACTTAGATTAAAAAACAATTCACTGACTAGAAAAGAAAGTTATAATCAGAGATTCAGAGACTATGTCATCCCTGTATTCAATCCGAGAAAAATACTTGAGAAATAACTCTAACCAAACAATATGCAGCAGAGCCTCCAGATGAGTATTGAGCAAATAACGAAAATGACCATGCAGCACACACATATAGTTGCATTCATAGGGGAAGACTCATGGAAACAGAAGTCTCAGGAGATCCTTCCATTGCCCTTACATTCTGGGGCAGTGCAGAGACTTCTGGCTGAATCAGCCTGCGGGAGAGGAACTCCAACCCTCAGGCTATGAGACTTTTAAGCTGCATTATTAGGAAAGCATTAGCCCCTTCCCTAACCACCAGGTATGATCAGAGCCTGGGACACAATAGCAAAATGACAGGGCAGAAACTTGGTTCTAGCCCTCTCCTGCCAGTTCAGCACTGTGCCCTTATCTCCTGACATGAAATGGGGAGTAGAGTCCAAGCCTTGAAGCTCTATGATGTGGTGAACTGGCTGCATGACTTAGCACCTTAACATTTGTTCAAGAAGAAGAAAGTAGAAGAACACCAATCCATTCCTTAGTGTGATGAGGATGGGGGAGGCTGGGTCCAACACTTGTCATTGCCCAGTGCCTTTATGCACTAAGCTGTAATCAGTTTCCATGGAACTTTGCAGAAAGCCAACTCTTTTCCTGGAAGACCCTTCTGCAAAGGGTATCTGTCTTGTACAAATTCACCCTCACCTCTTAGTACCTCCCCAGCAAATCAGATCCCTAAGTTTGGCCTCTATACTTCATACTTCACTCTTTCAACACTGTTTCAACCATTGGGGCAGTGAGGCTGGTCATTGGTTTTGTAGGTAACACTAGAGGTGATTAGGAATGACCTAGTGTGCAGATAATGTGTACTCAAAGTAGACAGGGGAGGCCACTTGTGAGAACGGCCTAAGAAGCACACATTATCCAGTCTGGAATATAAAACAGGGCCAGCACCTGTGGCTGCAGTTCATGGGTGGAGATGGCTAAATAGGACCTAGGACCTTGCTCTCAAGCCTCTTCCAGTGACAGAGTATCCCACGTTTGCTGGAGAGAGGAACAGCCATCCTGCAACGGTTTAATTACCAACTTGCCTAGCTTTCATCTATCATGCTTCTTGGTCCATAACTAGAGTCAGATGCCATTATGCCCCAGAGGGAGAATTGCAAGGTCCAATCCAGGAGGAGATAGCTCTATCCTAATATAAAGCAACCCAATAAAGGTTGGGCTATTTTGGGCTCATCCTTACAAAAAAAAGGTTGTAGTCACTCAATCAGATAGAGAATCCCAAGCAATCAAAGTGTGGGATATATATATATATATATCTGTATATACACCAGGTTTTTGTTTGTCTTTCAGATATTTTTCCTTTCTCTTCCATACGATGTTGACTGAGAATCAGTAGTGCTTAATTTCACAATTGAGTTCGTAGGTCACTGGGACTAAGAGAAGCCACATCCAGGGAGGATTGCATATTACCCAGAGAACCTTGAGATGAACTTTGGGAGTCTTTGTGTCTCTCCTTGGTGGAAGATGTCAGTATCTTCGCATGATGGATAGTTGCTTCATGTTAGGCAGAATCATGAAGTTGCTGTTGTGTTGGTGTAAGGGTAAGAATGGATAATGAATAACAAAAAGGCTAGATTCTAGAATCCATTCTGTGCCCTGTCTGTGCTCAACTCTAGATCAGAGGGAACTACATCTCCCAGTTCTTCTTCGCCTGGTTTCCAGGCAGGTTCAGCCATTGAGAGGCAGTGGCAGAAGATTGAAGAACAGGAGGAGGGGAGGTAAATTATTCATTACTCTGCCTCAGGCAGCACCTGCAGAAGTGGTCGTGTCACTTTTCTGGTTTCGGTTTCTTCCAGGCAGCCTATCCTGTCCCAGCTCAGTGGGAACAGGTCCCCACTCGAGCCCATTTTCTGGACTGTGGTAAGTCCACCTCTTCCGGTGGTCTTCTTGCCCTGGATGGTGGTAGTGTCCTGTGTTGCTAATCCCTGGGTTGCCTCAATGCCTATGCTTGCCATCTCAGCTTTTCTGTCACTTGTTTGTGACCATCTAAGTCTCTGAATTAAGATTTCCTCTTGTAAAGATCTTGAGTGAAGTTTTCTGTTTTCTTGCTCGGACTATGATGGAAATAATATGTATATTTCATCATAAACTACCTCAAACTCTTTCGGAAGTAAATAGGAGTTTTAAAAAATAAAAGATATTAAAATCATCTAAATGCTTGAAATTTTATCACAATCATCTCTTTTAAGTCACAGTTATTGATTTTATAAAGTATTAAAAAAAAGCTTTGTCCTTTTGTAAACTATGAAGTACTTGAATGTAATAGAGTGTTATTATTTACATGAATATCATTGAGTATTTTTCTTTTAACATGGCAAAGAAATGACCTTTTAAATTTTAGTCTCTTTATTTATACAACGAACGTAGATCATCTTTTGATGGGTGAAATTCCCCAAACCTACCCCAAAGAAGTCTATTCCTCAGATTTTATATTTGACCAAACCTTAAATGTCTTCCATTAGGCATTTTATTTTTTCTCTTTAAAATTACATGTGAAGTTGCAAATAATCCAGATGTTACTGATTTGTTTATATTTAAGTAATCAGCATTGTTTGTTATAAAACTTCTGAAGTCCTATGATGCTTTTCAAATATCTTTATCCTTTGAAGACCAAGGTTCAGTACTGCCAGTGCTAACTGAAAGTTGAACTACACAAGACTCAAGTCCAGTGAACCTAAGAAATTTTAAATTTGCACAAAGCTCAAAGCTAACTGATGTTTTCACATCTGGCTCTTGAGACCAAGCCACCAAGGAAGAGTGAGTTTGGGGAGGTTTTTTTTGATTTGGTTAATTCTATTCTTGTTGAAGTTTCCTGTTCAATCACAAATGATATTTAATGACATGATTTTGAGCAGATGACTTCAAGATTACCCTGCGTTGATATGCAAGAATGCAGCCAATATGTTTGGCCTCTATTCTGAAACAAGGTTTTTTTACTGATCAAATGAGATAACCAGTTGCCAAATAAGGCCTATGCATTTTTTCCACTTAGACAATTTTAATGAGCTGATGTACAGCCAAAAGTCTTTGAAGCATTTAAGTATGTTGAAAGAAGAAAAGACCAACAGTATGACAGAGTGATTAAATACAAGCTTTTGAGTCAGTAAGACTTGAGGTTGGATCCTAGCTGTGTTACATCCACGTCCTCCTCTGTAACATGAAGATAAGAATAGTAGCTGTCTCATGGAGTTGTGAAAATTAAATGAGAAAATATATGTGAAGAGCTGTGTATATTGCCTGGCACAGAGCATATGTTCAGCCAGCTATTACTATTTCAATACATTTTCCAGGACATATACTTTTTCCATGTTAGAAAATCTTTTTATACAGGGTGAAAGACAGATGATAAGACATTCTCAAATGTGGGTAGAGCCGATGAAATTTTTGTGGGTCAGTGAACAGTTTTGTTCACCTGTATATATTTTCGTTTTGTTTTGCTTACATTTATTTATTTCTCAAATAGATAGTACATCTACATGGTTCAAATTTCAAAAGGTACTAAGAAGTATATAGTGAAAGGATTCCCTCCCATCTCTGTACCCCAGTTACCCAGTTCTCCTCCTTGTGAGGCAACCAATGTTAGCACTTTCCGGTGAATCTATACAAAGACACGTTATGCATATACAAACAAATAAATATGAATATGATCCTTCCCTCTTACACAAATAGTGGCATACCATACACATTGCTTCTTACAGCACTTGCTGTTTTTGCTTCAGGGTATACCTTGTCTATCGTTCCATACCAATCAGGCTGCATAGATTTCCATACTTTATTTTAACCAGTGCTCTACTAATATAAATTTAGGTTGTTTCCAGACTTTGGCTATTACAAAGAATGTTACAACAAATAACCTCATGTATGCATTACTGAGCATATATGTATATGCTATACATACCTGTAGAATAAATTCCCAGAAGACCTGCTGGGTCAAAGAGTATGTGTAATTATAATTTATATGATTATTTATAAATTGTTCCCCATAGAGGTTACATCATTTTATATACCAACTGACAATGTATCTGGACATTTAAAAATCCATTTTCAGGGCTAATCACAGACCAAAGGTTCAGCTAGCTCAACAGTCCATGAGTCAATCTACATGTACTTTGAGCTTCGTGTCCTTTTTCAGTGTCAGCTCCAGGCAGAAGCATATCTTTTTGTCTCCATGGTGACATTTACCTATTTAGAAGTCTCAAATTATTGTTCCTAGGTTACAACAGTAAAAACTCTGGATTAAAACATTCTGCCCACTCCATGTTTTAAATAGGAAAGAGGTAAGAAAAATCCACATAGGAAAACAGTGGTACACACATTACTTCATATGGCTGGGGATTGTTCAACTTAGGCATTTTCTTAACATGTATTTAGGGTATATTTTTCTGCTCTCTCAGGCTCTCTTCAGTGTTGCCCTCCTCCGGCTTTTGAGAAAGAGACTCTAATTTGCTTTCTTTACTGCCGAACATGGAGAGAGAGTAGGGTGGGAGTGGGGTGGTTATAGGTTTGCCCTTAATTTTCAGCTCGTCTAAGCAGAGAATTTTGCTATTTTCTGGCGTGGCCCCTGATGATTCAAATGCATTTGAATTTTTTTTGCTACTAAGAGTTAAGATTGTTATAAACAGACTTTTCCAAGGACAAAAATGTGTCTGCTTGTCTACTTTTCTTTTTCATTTCAGTAGTACTCAGAAAAAAAGAATTCAAGTGAGCTGTTGAAACTCTCACAGGGCAGAAGTAACACGTGTACAATCCTTAGTGTTATTAGTTACGGAAAAAAAAAGTCCCTCTAAGATGTCCTTCAAAAACATCGGAGAGGTATATATGTGTGTGTTCCTGTCACTTGGGGTCCATATGTGAAAATCTGTCCATTTGCAGAAAGGATTTGATGGGCTGTGAACGTATTTGTCTGCAACACTGAGCAGTGTACTGGTGAATGTGTGTCCATCTGCAGATTAATTGTATTCTGTCTGTGGACCAAACCGTAGAAAAGTATTTAAAACAAAAAGCTTCTAAGGGTTTAAGCTTTCACTAGAATCTCCTTTCACAGAGAGGATTCTAAACTCAGATTTAACATTAAGTGAAGCCTGATTTAGTTGGTCCAGCTTTATGATGCTTTTCAGAGTGAAGACTTTTATCCTTGCTGTTTCTTTATTGGCACAAAACCAGTCTTTGAATTCTGGATGACTTGTAATTTCAGTTAAAAGAGAGAGAAAAATAAAAGCAAAACTTAGTCTATTGTGTAATAATAACACAAATCAGTTATCTGCCATACTCGAGAACAAAAACTTGATGGATATAACAAATGTTTTGCTTTTCTTCTGTTTTGACATAAATATAGCTACAAAAACATGTTCTGACTACAAGTAGTCACTACAGCTCCACCAATCTTTTCAAGCTTCTCTCCAGGAACAGATGTAGAGCTGAAATGTGAACTACAGCAAGTGAATTGCAATTACTTTATTTACTTCAATTATAGTCCTTTTTAAGAAACTAGCAATAAAAACTCCAGTTAAGTACATTTTTATGGATAATTGCTCAAAGTAGCTTAAGAAAAAAAGGAATTATTTGGGTCAACTAACCAAAAAAAAAAAAACGCTTTAAAATTAAAAGTAATTTTGACTTTTGACCCCACACCCAAAGATGTGGCAATTATTGAGAAAATGCTGCTCTGTGTATCTTTTTTTAATCAATGTATAAACTTAATTTGATATAAAAGTCAAAATGGTCTCCTTTTATATGTCAAGCAAAATTTAAACAAAAATAAGAAAGGCAATTTGATAAGGGGATATTGAGACAAGACCAACGACAGGTCTACTTGTATGTATCTATTTTCTATTTTTCTCAGAAAAATAAAACTAGCTTTAGATAGTCACTGGTTTTATTTCAAGACTGTGTCCAAGGCTGCAAAAGAGAGCAGAATCAAAGGCAAATGAGGCTGATGGGACCACATTCCTAACACCACCCCCACCCCATTGTGTGTACTCCATTAAGCAGGCAGGTGAAGAGGGTCCCCATCTTGAGTAGGTTCCATACTTTTAAAGATAAAAAAAAAAAGAGATGTCTTCACAATGTCCGGTGTTTACTACCCTGAGGCTCCACCTACTTATTCTTCCTAAACCATTTCCTATAGCTAAAAGTAGAAGTATACACAATATACTTCCTTTAAAAGATAGAAGTCTTCCTTTTAAAATATAATGTATATACATTACAGGTGAAGCAGCGTAGGGTAGTGGATGCAGCTTGGAGTCAGTTAAGCCTTGGTTCAAATTCTGTCAAGTTAATTTAACTTTAGTATTCTCATATTTAAAAGGGAAATAATAATGCTTCATTGTGTTACAATTAAATAAGATAATGTATACAAAACATATTTCCTTAAACATAACAGAGCTCTAATAAATAGAGGCTGTTGTTATTACAGTATGCTACTTGAAGATTTCTTAGGTACCATTTACTATAATAGATAAACAAGATCCCAAAAGGGAAATAGATAACCACATGTGTAACCCCATGGAATTCCCACTCATCAATTAATCAGCAAACTAGGTGCATGGCACCGTAGTAGATGTGAAGAGTACCATCTAACCCGTAAGGCCAAGATGTGTATACACAAATATGGCTTTATATACCATGAACTAAATGTTAAATTGTGCCGTATGGGCAGTGAAGGAAACAGTATAAAGTAGCAAATGGTAAGTACAGATAAAATGTGCTGAAGGAATTAAAGAACGGAAGTAAGAATGCAGTCAGGGGTCTGCAGGCAAGATAACACCTTAGGACTCTATTTATATATAAGTGATAGAAAGCTAACTCAAAGTAGCTTAGGGAAAAAAGGAATTGGTTGGTTTAACTAACCAACTAAACTAAATTGTGGGAAGGGCAGGCATGCATTTGTCCCTCTGATAATACAAAAACCAAGTACTTTACGTCCAACGAAATTTTTTTCTCTTTCTTCTTATTGTTGCTTTTTTTCCATATATCAACTTCAGTTTCTTAGCCTGATTTTTTCCGTAAGGCTGGAACCATAGTTAGCACTAGCTCCAAGTTTATGTCTGCCCAGTTGGGCCAGAGAGGAAATTACTTGTTCCTTTAACTTCTAATTCAGAAAAATCCTCAGCAAAGTCTCGGACTAGCCAGACTCAAGTTCTGGCCCAATCCTCTAACAGGGTGTGTTACTGTCAGCCTCCATTAGACTCACACATTCAGAAGAGTGGATGTGAGTGGGAGAGGAGCAGACCCCTCAAAGGAATAGCCGCATTTCCCAAAATAAGAGGGCAGCCGTGCAGGGCAGACAAAACAATTGATGTGCAACACGAAAGCCAAAGTTTAAAAGCTAGGTGAGTGTATAATGGTCTAGTCAAAGCAGGAATAGAATAGGACAAAGGCTGAAAACCTACACTAACATGAATCAAGCCTTTTAAAAACTTCTCTTCCGGGGTTGGCCCCGTGGCGGAGTGGTTAAGTTGGCGCGCTCCGCTGCAGGCGGCCCAGTGTTTCGTTGGTTCGAATCCTGGGCGCGGACATGGCACTGCTCATCAAACCACGCTGAGGCAGCATCCCACATGCCACAACTAGAAGGACCCACAACGGAGAATATACAACTATGTACGGGGGGCTTTGGGGAGAAAAAGGAAAAAAATAAAATCTTTAAAAAAAATAAAAATAAAAAAATAAAAACTTTGCTTCCACCTCTAATATACATTCATGCTGTGATTCGTGAGTATCACTAGTCATAGAAGATGCTTGATACTTGCTGAGTTACAGATTGGCAACAGATGGAACAAGGCAAAATACAGCAAATAAGTATGTATCAGCAGGGTGCAGTCAGGAGAGATAAATCACATAGTAATTTGAACACAGAAGTTTAATATAAAGAATTAGTAACTTTAAAAGGGGATTGGAGTAATAAGGGACTGACTAGTAAGAGGTAGAGAGAATTCCAAGGGATACGTGAATAGCAGATTTAGGGAGCAGCCACTATCCCGACAGGGCTGAGATGAATCACCAAGGAACAGGCCCCTTAGTGCCGATGTCCAGACCTCATTGGAAACAGCATGTCCTCAGCACACTGGATTGCAAAGTTTTTCTTCACAGTGTGAAACTTGCTGGAAAGCCACTCCCTAAAGTGCTGGGAAAAGCTCTCCAGGGGGAAATACCTTACCACCAGCACTCTGCTGTAAAGTCACCCAAGAGGTGCCATGAAAAGCTGCTTATAGGAAGACGCCATATACTAATGGTCCTGGGCACTGCTGGCCACTGCTGGAGCTAGAGAAGAGGACACTGCTCTCAGGAAGAGAAACTTCGTTCTCCTCCAGTGTGCTGCCAGCACCCAGTACGGAGAAAGGTTAACATCATGCCAACGGGCCAAGGAGAAAGTCCAGGTTCATTATTGTAGAGCAGGCAATGAAGTGTGGATTTGGAGCTGAGAGGCAATAAACTAGTAACTGACACAGAGTATTTATGGGATTTTCCTAAATACTCATCTTGAAGAAATACCACCATCAGCCTTATTCCACTGTACTTAAATACAACCTAGCCAGAGAAGGAGGAAGGCTTATAATGTCTCAAGAGGCTCTGCGAATTCTGCAGGTGAAAGGAGACTACTTAAAAATGTCAAAGGAGGGGTTGAAATCTTGCCACTACAGGAGATTTTTCGGTTCAGAATAGATAGCTGTAAATGGAAATTTGTTAGTCTCTTTGATCTAAGGAGTGGCATAGAAATATATTAGGTGGCATTGCAATGGAAACTACAGCTAAAGTAAAATTTTGTTTTATAAAAATACACTGCATACTCTAAAAAAAGAATCTCAATTGTTTATTTTATATGGGAATTCATTCACTGGTATAAGAGGCTTTATAGGTGGTGATTAGGCATGTTGAAAAACAAGTATGACATGTTCAAACTAAGATGAATTTAAAAATTAATTAGAAATATAATACGAGTTGAGCTAGCTAAGGAGCAAAACCCCATTTTTTTTTTCTTTTTTCGTTCAATTTTTCTATATCTTTATAAAGGAAGAGGTAGATGTCCCTTCAGGTTACAGCATGCAGAACATAGTATTGTGTTAGTCAAAGTCCAGTCAGGGAAAAAGAGACAAAAGGAAAAGGGAAACACTAGATCTTTTAACAGGGGAGATTTTACCTAGAGAATTGGTTACTCCAGGGTTGTAGGGCTGAAAGAACAAGAATGGAGCACTGAGGTGACCAAGAGACAATGGCAGAAGCATCAGCTACATCTGGGGCTGGGGAAACAAAAGGGAAGGTACTGGGATTACCATTCACCTTCTGGGAGGAAGGGCCCTTTTGGAGCTGGGATCAGGCCTCTGAGAAGTGCATGCTGCCTGGCTACCTCTGAGGGGGCGGTGAAGAGGGTGGGGGTGTTGCTGAAGGAAGCTGAGCCAATACAGTCAGGAACAACAAAAAATCAGGAAAGAGGTTTCTTCCTCTTCCTCCCATCTTCTAATCTTGCTCTAGTGCCTCCTCTTGGCAGAATTGAACACCCAGCTGGCAAAGGTGTCTGGGAAGTTAATTTGCAAAGTCCCAGTCCTAGCGTCAATAGAGAAGCTACAAAAGGGTCTACTTGGGGTTAAGAGACGATAAGTTAATAATCATTCCAGTAAGCTAGCTAAGGGGCATCATTGAAGAATTTTTTTCTCCTTTTTTGTTTGTCTTTCCATATTTCAGTAAGCAAAAAAAGTAGGCAACACCACAGGTCCACAGTGGAGGAGGGAATATGGCTTTTTCTTAGTTCAGCACCCTCATCGCTCTGCTAGGTGTCCAAGGCCCTCCTTGGACCTTGACCAGGCTTAAGTCATTGAATGAAACCTCTGCACTCAGCTGGTAATCAGCTGTTAAGCTGGGTGTCTGCCAGCATGCCGGCCAAGGGAGTCACTGTGTACAAAGGCCTGGAGTTTACCTTTGTGAAGTCTGGGGGCTGGTTGGCGGGTAAGGTCTCACAGTAATCCTTGATCTATTTATCTGGCACTTCTTGGGCACCAGATTCCTTCTTTCTATGACATATTTTCCTATGTTTATATCCCAAGCACCAGCCCCTATCTCACTTCCCCCCACATGCTTTCTGTCCTCTATTTCGTTTATATAGTCGCACAAATCAAATGTCCTCTTCTTATCTTTCACAACAGATCTTGATGGCTGTTAAAACCCCTGTTTAGATCAATAGCCTAGTGATCATTCTTTATACAACTAAAGGAAATGCCTGGTCCCTTCTGTACTCAAGAGTGGCAGTGGAAGTGCCTTCTTCCCTATCACGTGTTTATTGCAAGGAAAGAAAATGTGGAAAGAAAACATATTAAAACGAGTAGAAAGTTCATACTCTGCTATATTTCTCTCATTCTGCTGACATTAAGTTTTATTTTTTCTTGGCACTTTATTTTCCACTTTTACATCTTACACTATCTGTGGATAAAGTTTTTATAAAAACGGATAATTAAAGGACTGAATGTGTTATCAGTAATGTTACAGATATCTATCCTGGAAGACTAATACCAGATAAGCTTATTATATTACCAAACTAATCGGTCTAAACATTTTAACTGTTTTTACTAATTGAGGAAAGTGAAACCAACACTAATTGAATTGATTGAAAACGTAATAGATTTTGGCACAAGAAAATGTTATGCACTTTGTAAAACTGAACCTTGTAGTAGAGCTGAAGGCAAATAATAAAATGGATCCATTCTTGGCTTTTTAAGTTTAATTTAAATGCTTACTCTTCATTTTATTTATTTTTTTATAACAGCTGTATGCAAGTGTAATTCACATGCCATAAAATTCACCCTTTTAAAGTGCATGATTTCATGGTTTTTAATATAATCATAGAGTTGTGCAACTATTACCATGATCTAATTTTAGAACATCTTCATCTCCCCTCAAAAATTGTACCTGTAAGCAGTCACTCCCTATTCCTTCCGCCTGGCGGCCCATGGCAACCATAAGACTACTTTCTGTCTTTGTGGATTTGCCCATTCTGAACATTCCATATAAAGGGAATCAAACGTGGACTTTTGTCACAGGCTTCCTTCATTTAGCTCAATGTTTTCAAAGTTCATTCATTTTGTAGCACGTATGAACACCTCTTTCATTTCTATAGCTGAATGATATTCCATTAAAGGGATATACCATATTTTGTTTACCTATCCATCATTTGGTGGACATTTGGGTTGTATTCTATTGTGAATAGTGTTACTATGAACAATAGTGTCTAAGTTTCGGTGTGGACATATGGTTTAATTTTCTTGAATATATACCTTAGAGTAGAAATTGTTAGATCTTATGGTAACCCTATGTTTAACATTTTGAGAAACTGGCAAACTTTTTTTCCAAAGTGGCTGCACTATTTTACTATCCCTTCAGCAATGTATGAGCATTTCAATTTCTCCACACTCTCGCCAAAACTCATTATTGTCTGTCTTGTTTATTGTAACCATTCTAGTGGGTGTGAAGTGGTATCTCATTGTGGTTTTGATTTACATATCAATAATGAATAATGAGCATCTTTTCATGCACTTATTGGCCATTTATATATCTTTTTGGAGAAACAAATAGGGATTGTGTTGAATCTATAGATCAATTTGTGGAGTATTGCCATTTTAACAATGTCAAGTCTTCTAATCCATGAACATGTGATGTCGTTCCATGTGTTTATGTCTTCTTTAATTTCTTTCAATAATGTTTGTAGTTTTGCACAAGTCTTGAACTCCTTTTGTTAGTTAATACTAAGATTTTATTCTTTTTGCTGCTATTGAAATGGAAATGTTTTCTTGATGTCATTTTTAGATTGTTCATTGCTAGTGTGTAGAAATATGATTGTTTTTTTTTATTGTGGTCATAATAGCTTATAACGTAGTTATAATTCAGTTGTGCATTACTGTTTGTCATACACCATATAAGTATAGCCCCTTGACCCCTTGTGCCCACCCTCTATCCCCCTTTCCCCGGTAACCACTAATTTATTCTCTTTGTCCATAAATTTGCTTATATTCTACATATGAGTAAAACATGATTGTTTTTTGTATTCATCTTATATCCTGCAACCTTGCTGAACTCGTTTATTAATACTCAAAGTTTTCTGATGGATTTCATTTTGTTTTTTCAGAATGAAAATGTATCTTTGGTATGTATCTCATATATGTACTTCCTTCACTTTTAGAAAACTTTCTCTCTCCATTTACAACTCATCATCAACTTTTGTTTAAACTCTTGCTCCTCTTACAGTTCCACTATATTTGTATAACTTGTGAATTAGGTCACTTCAAAGATTTACTGAACAAATCTTCAAATAAAAGTATATTCACACAAGCAGATTAACAAACATACATCAATATATAAAAGTAATGAGGCAAATGGTTGCTCAAAATTAGAATGTTTATGAAAAATTGTCTTTGTATACACCAATTTGTGATTGTCCATTGCCACATGGTGGGAAGAAGATTGAGGGTATTTTCTAATAGAGAGATTGGATACATCAATAAGACATGACAGATGAAGATGCGGAAATGATTGGGATCAGAGAATCCCCAGAGGGAATCAAGATAGTGCAGCAGTCTTGGAGTCAAAATTAGGGAAATCGAGATTTATTTTGTGGCCCAAGTGAAAAATCTACAAAAATAATGATACTCATTATGTTGTTCTGTATTTGTTTTCAAATTATTACTTCAGACTTCTGCTTCCAGCCAAGACGGAATAACAGGGACCTTGCTTTATCATTCCTCCTGAAATGACCAAAATTCCAGACAAAGTGCTTAAAGCAATGGTTTTTGAGACTCTGAACATTAGGCAGCAAAGGACAGTGATCACTGAGAGATGGAAAACAGATGATATGAGTTCTACGATTTCCCCAGCTTAATGTCTTGAGAGAGGTTGCAGGCCAAGGTACAGGGAGAGGGAATCCAGGCAAAGTCCGAGCAATCTGTGAGTTGAGGAGATACAGCAGAATCTGGGGGAGATCAAGGCTGCTACAATTCACTGGACAGTTTGTAAGAGATGAGAAGGCTGCACAGAGAGAGAACTCTGGTAGATTTGTGAAGTGTCCTCTCACCAATGTGTGCATGGGGGGAAGCTACCCATGGTCAAGGAAAGAAACATCTGAGAAGAGTAGAGAGAACAATGCCCCATGTACATACAGATCCAGGAATAATGTTGTGTCCCAACAGCCAGACTGGAAAACCTCATAATTCATGGGACATTGGGTAGAATGTCCCCAGAAAGGTCTTGCTTTGTAGTGGAGATAAATTATCCCTAGGCTAAATGCTGCTCCCACCTAAGAAACCTTAAAAGACTCCAACAATTTGAACAAACATTCAACCAAAGAAGATATACAGATGGCATAAAAGCATACTTAAGGATGCTCAACATTATTAGTCATTAGGGAGATGCAAATTAAAATCACAATGAGATGCTACTGCATACCTATTAGAATGGCTAAAATTAAAATGTCTGATCATACCAAACATTGGTGAGGGTGTGGAGAAACTAGAACTCTCATATACTGCTGATGGGAATGTGAAATGAAACAACGCACTTAGAAAACAGTTTGGTAGTCTGATTCTGCCACCAATTCCAATGCGTACTTTTTTCCACACCACCAAGCAATTTTCCAACATCAGTTGGGTGTCCTACAATTCAACTCAATTGTGACCATATCTACATGGAGACAGAGTCAGATCTCACAGGTTAAGGGCTCAGTCCTACAAGACTGTCTCCCTACTCCTCCCACACCCACTTCAAACACAATCGCAAGACCATTTGTCACCTGTGCTTCTGACCAACAAGCTATAGATTGGAGGTTCTAAGTGTTACTGACCCCTAAGGGACCAGTGACCCGAAAATCGGTCCTTTTGCCCAGAGCCACTCACGCCAAAAGAATGAGACTGCATTTGGAACAGCAGAGCAGAAACTTTATTCATTGATCAATGAATGGAGGAGGCAGAACTCATGCTCTAAAACACCTTCTCCCCAAGGGAAGGTGAGCAGAGTTCTTATGGGATGTGAAGGGTGAGGGGTCTCCACGTCCTCTGTCTCGGGGTAGGGGCATTTGGGGCATGTGGAGATCTTCCCTTCTTGGGCATGGCACCTTTTGCATGTGGCACCCCATCCTTATCTTGGACCTTTCTGGTTTGGACTGGTTCTGCCATTTCGCCATTGGGCATTGTTCTGCCTTGATTTCTATAAGCAAGTACAACTTAAGAACAAAGGATTAGACGTGGAAAATATTTTAGGGACTTCCCTGGGTGATACAAGAACTCGCTCCCTGGGTTCAGTTAACTGGCTAGAGCAGCTCACAGAACTCAGAGAAACATTTTAATTACTAGATTACCAGTTTGTTATAAGTGGTTAATTCAGGAACAACCAGATGGAAGAGATGCACAGGGCAAGGTATGGGGAAAGGGTGCGGAGCTTCCATGCTCTCTGAGTGCTCCACTATCCCAGCAGTGTGTTCACCAACCCCAAAGCTCTCTGGACCCTGTTCTTTTGGGGTTTTATGGAGGCTTCATTACACAGGCATGATTGATTAAATCATTGGCAACTGGTGATTGAACTCAATCTTCAGCCCCTCTCCCCTCCCCAGAGGTTGAGGTGGTACTGAAAGTTCCAACCCTTTATTCAGGGTTGGCTCCCATAGCAACCAACCCGTCCTTTGGTTACTTAGGGGCTTTCCAAAAATCACCTCATTAACATAACAAAGACACTTCTATCACTCTCTTCACTTAGGAAATTCCAAAGGTTGTAGGAGCTCTGTGCCAGGAACTGAGAGGGACAAAGGCCAAATATATATCTCATATTATAAATTACAATATCACAGGCAGTTTTTTAGAAAGTTATACATATACCTACCATATGACCCAGCCACCACACTCCTGAGTAATTTGCCCAAGAGAAATGAAAAGTTCATAGAGCTTGATTTTTAATAGCCAAAAACTGGAAATAATCCAAATGTCCATCGACAGGTGAATGGATAAACAATCTGACTAGGTGTCATTATATAAGAGGAAATCTCTACTCAAATGTGTAAAGAGGGAAGACTGTGGAGTCACAGAGAGAAGACAGCTGTCTACAAACCAAGGAGAAAGGCCTCAAAAGAAATCAACTCTAGCCTCCAGAACTGCCATAAAATAAATTTCTGTTGTTTAAGCCCCCCAGGCTGCGATATTTTATCATGGCAGCCCAAGCAAACTAATGCAGTGACAGAAAGCAGATGAGTAGCTACCTGGAGAGTTGAGGGTTGGGGAGAGTTGAGGTAAAGGGATTATAAAGGGGAATAGGAAATCTATAGGGGTAATGGATATGTTCATTATCTTGATTGTGGTGATGGTTTCATGAGCATATATTTATGTCAAGCCTTAAACTGTACACTTTAAATATATACATTTTATTGTGTGTCAATTGCATCCTCAATAAAGCTATTAAAAATTATTGCACTTAACTTTCACATTGTTCTTAAGGGTAGTATGTTCCACATCTATGTGGTTTCAATTATTATGGTACATTTTTGCATTTTTTTATAACAATGCCTTATTGTATATTCTTACTTTAATTTTAAAATATTGGTATTACATATTGCGGCCATCTTAAGAAATACAATTTTATCTTTAGATGTCTTATCTGATGGTACAATATATAAAACTATGAGTGCAATATTAAGATTGGAGTCTTCAAGAATTTCTCATGATCATCTAGAAAGGGATTATAGACTTTGGATATAGGTCAGCTGTCTATTTCCTCCTCTCACATTAATTTAAAAATTCATAATTTCATTTTCTTGGGTGGTGTGCATTAACCCCCTGCCACCATCCCAGTTTTCAGACGTTCCTAGATAAGTTGGCTGATGTTCAGAATCACCTGGGGAGACCAATAAAACACAGATTCCTGTGCCCCATCCCTTGTTAATCTGATGCAAGAAATCTAGAGCAGGATTCAAAAACCTTGTTTTTAATCTTCTTTATTATAGAAAATGTCAAACATATACAAAGTAGAAGGAATAGCATTATGAACACCCATGTACTCATCACCTAATTGCAACAATAATTTTCTCATGGCCCAATCTTTGATTCATTTATCTCCATCCTCTCCCTTCAATTTCAGTGATCTGTGGTTTTAAGAAGTTCTCTGGGTGATTGTGATAACAAACACACAGATACACCCATCATTAAGAAGCTTAATAGTATTCTAATTTATGTTGCTTATTAAAACATATTTAATGAATTTTCTACTGAACATTTAGATTTTCTTCAATTCTTTGTTTATAAAGAAGGATATGATGTATAACCTAACACATAATCTTGGTCAAATATTTAGGCGTCAACTACAGGTTCCGTAATTATAAAGTTTAGTTGTAAATATTTTCCACATTGAGAGATGTATTGGGAATACATAAAAATATCTAATGAGTATTTATTGAGTTGTTAAACTGATATGCAAAAACAAACACACTCTTAGACACTTGGGAATACAAAGTAATCTTAAATTCTGCAAGCTTACAAAGAGTTTACAATCCCACTGGGGATCCAAAGGAAATTCCTTATAATGTGACTTTGTGAGTTTGCTTTTGTCAGGGCAGGAATTGAGAGGTGGTGGTGGAGGAGGGGTAAAAGGCTGGAAATATGTGGGGATTTATTTGTGGAGATGATGGACTCTGACTGGCTGTTTGCGCAAGAGCTTCAGTCTACTGTGAGGTTTATTAGTCTTTGCAGCTTGGGCATGGCAGTGCGTTGACCTCACAAGGAAGTAACAGCTACGAGAAGAAACTAAACCATAGCTTAGTTTGACTCCTCCAATCATACTGGTAATAGGGTGTCAGGACTACACTCTGAGTGCTGGAGGTTGGAACTTAGTTCACCCCATGAAGCACAAGGGCGTGCTCCCTCTCCTCTCCTCTAGGTATTCACATTGGCACTGGACAAGGGTATCATGGCATAGACCCACTGTGGTCCTACAAAGCAGTCAAGGGGTAAAGCACCAGCGCAGTTAACTAAAATGGCCAGTGGGAGATGCTCCCTCATGCGGAGGCTAGGTGGTGGGCCAAACGACTCAGCTACCCCAGCTCTTGAGATTTCTAGCCAAACTTCTTGCAAGATCCTTCTCTAGGTCCATTCACCTGACACTTGGCTGGCAGTTGGCACCAGGGTCATGCCCGTTTGTCCTCCTTTCTTCCCTCCTTCCTTCTTCTTTTTTTGTAAACTTCTTGAATTGGTCTTGAGTCATATTAAGCTAGAGCAAATTTTTTTTTTGAGGAAGATTAGCTCTGAGCTAACATCTGCCACCAATCCTCCTCTTTTTTTGCTGAGGAAGACTGGCCCTGAGCCAAAATCCATGCCCATTTTCCTCTACTTTATATGTGGGATGCCTGCCACAGCATGGCTTCACAAGCAGTGTCTGCACCCAGGATCCAAACCGGAGAACCCCAGGCAGCGGAAGCAGAACGTGCGGACTTAACCTGTGCACCACCGGACCGGCCCCCCAATTTTTTTTTAATTAAAAGAAGAAAGTGGTTTCCTTTTTCCTTCAAGGCTAGCAGAGTGTGATCTTGAAATACTCTCCTGAGGTAAGAAGAAATCTTTGGTGTCAGAAGGTGTCTCATCTCCACCATTCATTTGATTCTTTTGATGGAGCAAGGAAAAGGCAAAATGATTAAATAATTTGTGCTATGTTAAATAATTTTATGCTACTTAGAAATCTGTAGTATTGAAGACTTAAAAGATTCATGAAGGATCTTGCTAAGGCTGATATTTCAAGCTACCACAGAAAGTGAGAAATAGGCACAGAATCAGAGGCTTACTAGCTAAAGCCTTCTAGAACCATGTCTTCCCGTGAAGAGTTTGAGAATGAAACATGTTAGCAATAACATATATCTTTTTTCTCATTTCATTCTGTCATTAAAGTATAGATAAGGTTCTTCTGATAACTCCCTAAAATATAAATTGGAGTGTACTCCCATGATACAAATCTTTTCATTCTTTTTTTTTTTTGAGGAACATTAGCCCTGAGCTAACATCTGCTGCCAATCCTCTTTTTGCTGAGGAAGACTGGCCCTGAGCTAACATCTGTGCCTGTCTTCCTCTACTTTATATGTGGGACACCTACCACAGCATGGCTTGCCAAGCAGTGCCATGTCCGCACCCAGGATGTGAACTGGCGAACCCCGGGCCACCAAAGCAGAAAGTGTGAACTTAACCACTGCGCTACGAGGCTGGCCCCAAGACAAATCTTTTTTCACTTTGCCTGAGCATTTAAACTATCTCATTCTTACAAAATTAGTTTTTATCAATTTATTTTGGTTATAATGTACTTCCTTAATTTTTCTCATCTACTCCACAGAGAATGGATGACGATCAAGCAAAAATAAGAGATAACTACTACAGTAAATTATTTATCATTGTCATTTGATTTATCATTTAATATGTGTTTATCATTTTTTTAGTACTTATTACATAAACACAAATGCTTGGTGTTAGCGTACTTGAGGGGATTGGTTTTAACAGGAAGATGAGTTTACTTTTAGAAATGTGTTTAGGTCAAAATGCCCAGCATGGATTGGAGTTGTGGATTAAAGCTTGGAAAAGAGAATAGGACTAAATAAGGTTGAGGCTTGAGCTTTGAGGAACCTCTACGTTTAGAAGATGGGGGTAGCGGAGGTGGGCAAAGAAAAGGAACCAGCAAAGGACAAGTAGCCAAAATATTGAGATGGATATACTCATAAAGCCAAGGAGAGTTTCAAAATGAGGAGGTGATCAACAGTGTCAAATTAGAACCTAAAGGAGAATGTGGATGATCAGTGATGAAGAAAGTTATTGTTTGAAAACATCAGAAAACCTTTTTGGAAGTCCTTTAACATTTGCGATTCCCACATTTTCAGAAAAAAAAATTTCTGAACTTTTCAGAAAAAAAATTATGTTCTGTTCAATTCAGGAAGTAACTTTTGTAAATAAATTTTATTTGGCCCCAAATGTTACTACCTATTTAATATTGGAAGAAAAATATGCTGGAATACATAGACTAAGTAGTTGTAACAAGAATAAAAACAAAAAATGGCTAGTTAAATAAGTTTATTTTTCTCTCACAAAATAGTCTAGGGGCGAGTGGAGCAAGGCTTACAGGCCATGAAGCATTCAGGGACCCTGGTTCCTTCATTTCTTTGCTCTGTTATCTCTTAGGGTTTATTTTTGTATGATCAACGCTGGCCTAGTTTCAACCATGTTTTCAAACCAGCTCCTAGGATGTAGGAAAGAGAGTAGAGGGCAGGAGGCTTCCTCTTTAAGGAGATGACCCCTGGAAGTTAAACGCATCAATTCTGCACACATCCCACTGCCCTAAATAGTCACATGGCCAAGGTAGGTTGGGAAATGTGCTCCAAAGCTGGATGGCCATGTACTCAGCTAATATTCAGAACAAATAAAACGCGAAGTGGAGGATAGGTAGTAGTCCCTACCACATAGGATCTGAAAGAAATAGGTCTTTCTTCATAAAAGAGGTTTTTTGTAGGATTCAATTACTTGAATTTTTCTTTCTTTTTTTTTTTTGGTGAGGAAGATTGGCCCTGAGCTAACATCTGTGTCAATCTTCCTCTGTTTTGTATGTGGGATGCTGCCACAGCATGGCCCAATGAGCGGTGTGTAGGTCTGCACCCTGGATCTGAACCCGTGAACCCTTGGCTGCCAAAGTGCAGTGTGTGAACCCAACCACCACACCACCGGACTGACCCGTTACTGGAATTTTTATAGAAAACAAACCAAAATGCTATGTGGCAATAAAGCCCAGACATTCTTAGGTTACTCTATTTTCGTAAAGGAGTTTATAATTAAGAAAAAAATTTTCATGAATTATTGAAATGCATTCTATGTCTACCTAGTAAAGAAAAACAATGGAGTATTATATTTGTATTACTTACGGATTGCTGTGTAACAAATTATTCCAAAATTTAGGAGCTTAAAACAACAAACATATTATCTCACACAGTTTCTGAGGTCAAGAATTGCAGAAGCTCAGAATTAAGAATCTCAGAGCTTAGCTGGTTGGTTCTGGCTCATTGTTTCCCATGAGGTCACAGTCAAGATTTCAGCAAGGGCTGCAGTCATCTGAAAGCTTGAGTGGGCTAGAGGATTCGCTTCAAAGCTGATTTACATGGCTGCTGGCAGAAGGCTCCAGCTCCCCACCACGAGAACCCTCTTTATAAGTCTGCTCAGGACCCACAGCAACCAGCTTTCGCTAGAGTGAGTTACCCTGAGAGAGGGAGTGTAAGAGAGCAACCAAAACGCCAGAAGTGTCTCTTATAACCTAATTTCAGAAGTGACATACTGTCATACTGCTCTATCCTATTGATCACACAGACCAAACTTGGTACAATGTGGGAGTGATTATACAAGAGTGTGAATACCAGAAAGCAGGGATTGGTGGCGGCCATCTTAGAGGCTGCCTACCACAATATCTCGCCTTTTATTGGAAAAACACTCCAGAAAATCTGTCACTTTCTGAAACAAAAAAATTCTATCCAGTACAATTATTAGCTCCAAAGTTTGTCAGAATAAACAAACTTGAGGTGTTAACTGTGTACAAGAAAAAATCGTTAGTTGACATATTTGCATAAGATGAACTCGATTAATTTCATTAGGTTTTCAGAAACATTGACTGTTTCAGGTTTAATTTGATTAAAATGTCTGTTTAAAGAGTTTTTCACTATTGCTGTTCAGAAATGGCTTCCTCAGAGCAAACATTTTCAATCAGATATGGTTTCTTGAAAAGTTTCACAAGTTAATAAGTAAAGATCTTTTGAAAGTTAGGGAACTTCTGTAAGTTTTGGTACAGTTTAAAGTTGTAGCATCCTTTAACAATGCCTGAACAGTGAGCTATCTTTGGGGATTTGGCATACAGAGGGTCTGCCTTGGATTAGGTCTCAAAATACCTAAAGGATTTCCTTAAACAGGCCCAGGGTCAGATACAACAGGTGTTTCACTTCTAATTTTGGAACCAGAAGCAGTCAGTTTAGCGTGAGGCTGTCCTGCACTCATTCAGCAGGAGTGAGGACACTAAGTAATTCTGCCAAGGCATCAAGCATGGAAAAGACTGGAAAATGTGTTTTTCTTCTAATACTTCTGATAACA